>NC_091027.1:3276785-3583750 GCF_041296385.1 Aphelocoma coerulescens | reverse complement strand
TAATGTAGAGGTCAGTGTATTTCAGTCTTAAGGTCTGTAAAAGTGTAAACTCAGAAGAGAGTGTCTTTTCCCAGCACCTAACAGAGTATTAGCAGCCTTTTTGGGAGAGCACAGGAAACAGTGAATGGTGCTGATGAGCACAAGACACATCAGACTCTGCGTTCCTGCCTGCCCAGAGACAGACTTTCACATGTGTGATTTATCACACACAAACCAAATGTTTTCTTGGAAAATCTCTAATGACTGATGAATTCATGACCTGGATGGTAAATTAGGCGTTGCAGTCATTCCAAAAGGTTGCATGGCTGAGGAATGTGTGCCTCTGTTTTCATCTGGTGACTTGACTCTGTCTCTTGTGTGTTTGTAGGGTACTGGCCCTTCAGAGAGTGACAGCTCTGAGCTCTACTCACCAGCCCACTTCCAGGACCTGGGAGAAGGTAAGTGAAGGCAGGGAGAGCAGGGCAGACTGTTGGTGACATTTGGATCAGTGTGTGGCACTATGTGTGTGTGTGTGTGTGTAAGGGCTTGGTGTTGTGTGTTCAGCAGCCCAGCAAAAGTTGCTTAAACCAGTATGAACTGGTGGTTCTCTGATGGCTGCAAGGCAGAGGGCCCAGTAGACACTCAGAGGCTGGTATTCCCCAGCCCTTAGGCCCTCAAAGAATATAGGACCCAGCCTGAAGCTCTCAGAAAGGCTGCAGAACTTGCCGGTGTCACCTGCAGCAAGGGAATTATTTCTGCATTTTCCTTGAATGGTCTTTCTGTTGCATCCCAGCTTCTGAAAAGCTCTTGGAGAAACAGCGGAAGCGGAAGAGACAGCGCCATACCTCTGCTGCAGTCCATTCCAAGAAGGAGAAAAATGAGGAGGGGCTGGGGGAGACCCCACACTCTGAGGTACTCTTGGGTCTTCCTACATGTTTTCCTCCCTATAAACTGTTTGCTACTTCCCAGGGCATTTGGCAGACCCTAAGCCAGAGGCATCTTTGGCCTGTCATTTGGGAATTTGTCCCACTGATGCAGCTGCATGAGCTGGGGTTAGGCTGAAGATACCTTCTTGATCTAGTAGCTGTTTTATAGTGATGCTTAACTCAGGCTCTGTTTTCAAACTGCTACTCAGCTAATTCTCTGGGAGAGAGGCGTTTCTGAACTCATGGAACCAGGTTTTGCCTGGTGTCTTGCTTTGCACCTCAGAAAATCAAACTGCTGTGAAAGGTCTTCTCTGGGGGTGGGACTCTTGTCCTTTCACACACCAGTAAGAAGCACAAGCACTAAACTGGACTTCAGCCCCTTCTGCTTGCACCTACACACCACGGTGAGCCAAGAACCCCATTGGAGGGGCTTGGGGGGGACTGTCTGTGACTGCTCACAAGAGCCTCTGATTGCATTCTGCCATCCAGCAGAAAGGGATAATTGGGGCAGTTCCCTCTTCTATGTATCAGCAGGGTCAGCATACAAATATCTCTGACAAGCACATTTTGCCTTTTAGGAATGAGCCAGTTATCAGCAAGTGTAGGGGAAGCAAGACTTCCTGGGAGAGGCAGGACACCTCTGGGCCTCTCGCCATCGCCTCTCACTTCCAGTGGCCCAGGTTCAGCAGCAGGCAGGATAGTCAGTATGTATTTCAGGAGCCAATTACAGATAAATATTGTTCTATTTGTTGTTGTTACACAGTTTCCAGGTGAGCTCAAACCTCACACCACTTTAAACCGTTCCAGCCATCCTATTGCATTTTGGAAAGCACATTTCTGATAAAGTTGATAAATAGGGGTAATACCCCTGGTCTGTGTAAGCTGTCCTGTGCTGGTGTTGGTGTTCTTTCTGAAATGTGCTCAGCTGGAATAATTTTCAAAACAGCCTGTATGAATACCTTTGCCAGTGCTGGGCAGGGTCAGTTAATATTGTCTGCTGTACCCACTAAGAGAGAGCAAATTCTCTGTGAAAAGAGGGGCAGTTCAGAGCAGCAAAGATCTAGGCCTCGGCTCTGAATCCTGCACCCACCACTCACTGCAGAGGAAACCCAGTCTTAACTGCCTCCAGCCTTAGACATCTGTGTTGAGTACCAGAAGTCAGGTATGGTGTAAACCATGCCAAAAAGTCAATGCTTGGCACCTTTGCAGCATCCATTTCTATGTGACTGTGTGTCTCTAGCTGCTGTGGTGGGTGTTCATCCCCTGGCTTAGGTGAGTGCTTGGAGTTCTGGTGAGTATTGGGGTGCTATGGAGATGCCATTGTGCTTTCCTGTGGAATTCAGACCATGCTGGTCCCTCAATGACTGCACACACTGGGCAAGGAAGTCCACTTTACTAGAAAAAAATAGATGGACTGATGATACAGCACAGTGAAGCCTTGGATCCAGCTGCCTTCCAAGGAAAAGAGGGCAGAGGAAAGCTTGTTGGTCTGGGCTGAGCTAAGCAGCTTTCTCTGACCTTGCCTGTCTGTGGAGCCAGGAGTGCAAATTTACAACATCAGGGCAGCAAGAGGCTGAGAGAACGGGATGGAAAACGCTGTTGAAATGGTTGTCAAGGTTGGGAGCCAAGGTTAGGCTGTGCCAAAGAACAGGTCAGGCCTTGGGATTGTGCCAGACACAGCAGCAGGGATAGTTCTGGAAGAAGACTTGGGATGAGCCCTTCTTTCTGCAGGAGGTATGTAGTGTTGCAGTACTTGTGCTGGGCAGGGGAAGGAGGGGGAACAGTGACAGGTCCTTGAGTGACGGCCTTGAGCAGCAATGCCTTTTTCTGTGTTCACAAAGCATGGGCCTTGCCCATCCTGCCTAGTTCTGATATCCCTTCCCTGTGCAGTTCTGGGAGCAGTGTTAGAACAAGGCTGTACTCCTTAAGGTATGTTGGACTGGCAGTAGTCTGTAGCTGGGACTTTGCCTTTTTTATTTTTTTTTTCTCTCAATAAAGTCAGTTTATACCATTCATCTTTGTATTGTGTGCTTCAATATACCCTCAGTGCATCTGTGCATCATTGCTTCACAGAAGGCACATGGCTTTCAAGTGTCCCCAAATACAATCATACTGTTGCATTCAGGGAATAGAGGAAATAAACAACAGTTCCAGGCAAAGAAAGCATCATTATCTGAGCAGAATACTAGCTTCAGGTTCTTCCAGCTTTAAACTTTAGAAGGTCTTTATGTCCTTGTTTTGCCCAGACTTACAATGTGTTCAAAAGGCATTCAATTCAGCTATTCAGCTAAGAAGCTTTAGTAGTGCCACAGATGAGCCTTTCCCATACAGAAAGTGGTGCAAAGCTCCCTCTCGTGATTGTTAGCTGGACACCCTGCACCAAGCGGGCCTGGAGGTGTGTGGGAGTGATGGCTGCTGCTTCTGCCAGCAGTTTGAATTGCTCACAAGGTCTCTCAGGTGTGCTGTTCGTGTCTGGGTGTACACTGGCTACAGCTTGGTGACCCAGAGAGGAGCTGGCAGCTGTGCACTGAGATCACTCAGCTGCCTGCAGTGAGCTGGCCTATTAAAAAGTGGCTGAGTCCTTAAAATGTTCTGGCTCAAAGCATTTGGCTATAGGCATCACTTTGGTGCTGCATTAATGGCCCTTAAATTGTACCTACTCCGACATGGCAGCTGGGGCTGGTGAGGCCACTGAAGTGTTCCCTAGATGTCCCAAGTGAGCTGGAAGCTGGCAGGATGGTGTTTCCTAGCTCTTAGTTGCCTGTCCTGACAAAATCTGTGTCCCTACTGCCAAATGTAGCTGCAGGACAGCTGTATTTTGTGGTAGAAACTAGTGTCTCTAGGATACCTGCTGTTCTTCCCTCTTAACAGTGCCTGGGCAGGTCTTCATGGACGTTGTGGGAAGTGGACACTGTAGGAAGCCTGGGCAGGATCCCTGACTTGGCCCATGAGTGTGTGGTTGGGCCTTTGTAATTTGAAACCCATCCTCTCCCTAGGATGCTCTTTCACCAGTAGATGTTATGGGCAGCGCTGTACACTCTTACAGGACAGTGGGAGACTCCACACCTCGGTCAGGATGGGGTGTAAATGCCCTGCTGTACTGCTCATTTTGGGGTTGGCTGACTTCTTCATACTGACATGGGCCTTAGGTACCTTTGTGTTTGTATTTTACATGGGTTAGGACAAGCTGAGATGAGTGTAGGGGAAAAGTGTAGTTCATTTAGTGTGTGACAGGTGCTATGAAGATTGAGGTTTTTGATTTGTGTTTCCAGTGCAAGTAGATACTGGGATGCTTCTGACTTCAGCTTACCTGATGTGTTTCCATTCAGGGCTGACTCCTTGTTCAGAGGGGATATGCACAGGAAGATAATTGCATTGAGTGTGTATTTTTATTCATCTGGTAAACTGAGAGCTCTTTCCTTTCCTTTCCTGTAAATCTTTTGGTGGATTTTGTATGGGAGATGTTCTCTCCAGGGTGGGTAACATCACACAGATTAACTGCCAAACCCATTAAGTGCTCAGTGGCTGAATTTGTAGTTTCCAAGTCAGGACAGGAACTACTGACAGTTCTAATCCTGGGTTTCTCTTTAAAGGGGGAGACATCAGTTCATGGGACTGCTGCAAGCCCCAAAGAGGGTCATGAGGAGGGGTCAGAGAATGACCATGGAGTGCCTTCGTCCAAAAAGATACAGGGGGAGCGTGGAGGAGGAGCAGCTCTCAAGGAGAATGTGTGTCAGGTAAGTGTTCTTGAAGAAATCTATATGAAACTAGCCCACTGTTAAGTGTTTTTGTATAAGTTCTGGGACACACTGGTACCCCAGGTAGCCTCCAATTACTTATTGTAGAATTAAACAGCTTTTTGTGCTCTGTAACAAGCATTTCCCCTGCAATAGCCTTTCTTCCTCTTTAAGTTCACAGAGGTTAGGGAGATGTGACCGGTGTAAGATACATTTTAGCCCATGTTGGGTATCAGGGAGTCGATGGTAAACAGCAGTGGTTATACACAAACTACCTGAGTTAATTGACACAAGGAAAATGTAGCATTTTTCCCCAGGGGGTCTCTGCTGGCATTTCGGCCAGCAAGGGGGTTGCTGCTGTCTGGGACACCGCAGGGAAGGAAATTGCTGCAGCTGATACTGTGTTTCTTTCCTCACAGATCTGTGAGAAGCCGGGGGAGTTGTTGCTGTGCGAGGCTCAGTGCTGTGGTGCTTTCCACCTGCAGTGCCTTGGGCTCTCCGAGATGCCAAAGGGCAAATTCATCTGCAATGAGTGTTCCACAGGTAGGGCAGCTTCTGTGAGTGCTGTGGGCTTACCTGGAGTGATGTGCCTGCTGTAGGGCTGCTAACTAGCTCTCAGTCCTCAGATTATTGGTTTGATGTCTGATGATGAGTTTCTAAGTAGAATCGTAGGATCACAGACTGATTTGGGTTGGAAGGGACCTTAAAGATCATCAAATTCCACCCCCCTGCCATGGGCAGGGGCACCTTCCACTAGACCAGGTTGCTCTAAGCCCTGTCCAGCCTGGGATGGGGCAGCCACAGCTTCTCTGGGCAGCCTGTGCCAGGGCCTCACCAACCTCACAGGGAAGAATTTTTTCCTAATGTTTAATCTAACCTACTATTTTTCACTTTGAAGCCATTAATAATGGCTTATAAATAAATATTAACTGGCCTTAGTGTTGATTCAGACAAGTGAAGTGCTAAGAAGTGAATGTCCAGGATCTGGTGGGAAAAGAGGGGCAAATTTTTAGCTGGGACTAGGGAAAGGGGGCTGGTGGGGAGGATGAGTCTGATGCTAGCTGAAAAGGGGGAAATGTTAAAGTAGAGTTACTGATTTTTTTTTTAAATTTTCTTTTTCCCCTGACCTAAAGTGCCAGTTATAGTATTTATTTTGATCTGGAGTTCTACTGCATCTTCAGGCAAAACCAGCCTGGTGCAGAGACCTGTGCTCTGGGATGGGTGCAGCAGGCTGGGAAGTTGTGCTGTGCTGTTGGGCAGCCTGGTGACAGCATCAGGTCCTCATTTAGCCCTCCTGTGTGACCGGTGTGTTGCTCTTTCTCCAGGGGTCCACACCTGCTTTGTGTGCAAGAGCTGCGGGGAGGATGTGAAGCGCTGCTTGCTGCCCCTCTGTGGGAAGTATTACCACGAAGCCTGCATACAGAAATACCCACCCACAGTCATGCAGAACAAGGGCTTCCGCTGCTCCCTGCACATCTGCATGACCTGCCATGCTGCTAACCCAGCAAACATCTCCGCCTCTAAAGGTACCCGAGTTCTCCAGGGTGGTCTGGGAGGTGCAGTCACATGGTTTTTCTTTGTTTCATGTCCACTGTGCGTTCACCTGGTTCACCAGTTCTTTGTGTTGTTGCCTTTGTGTCCTTGCCACAGCGCAGGCTGTGTTTGCTGAGGAGTAGCTGCTCCCAGGGGAGTGGAAGGGGTGGTGTCAGAGTGTGAGGCTCGTCAGCACTCCCCATGGTCGGACATGGCAGCTGGAATGTTCTCAGGCTGTCCAGAGGCTTGGATTCCTGCATGCCCAGCCTTGTCTCAGGCCTCAGTGGTTTTCTGAGTAAATCTCTGGAGCTGTACAGACACGCTTGTGTTTCTCCCACCTGCTCCTCACTGTGCTGCTGCTGCAGATGGTGCTTTGCTTAGCAGCACGGGCTGTCAACACAGAGGCATCCAGAGCAGCACAGGGCAAACTATGATATTCTTCTACTTAACCTTTTTTTTCTATGTAAACTCTCATCTTGTAGTGGAGACACCCTTGGGCTAAGCTTCCCGGGCAAACATTTGTTTGAGCTGTTTGCAGCAATACTTTGACCTTTATCTCACATGATCAGACTTAAAACTTCTGTGATTGCTGTGTATGTTTGCTTCTAAAACTGTCTTTTTTTAAATCCTTGGTATCTTAAGACAAGTAACAATAAGACTAGCTCTATTTTTATTCTCAGGGTCTGTGTTAAAGTTGGCTTTTTTGCCATGTATCAGTATTTGGTGTAGAAAACAACACCAAGGCCTAAAGCCCACAGCCCACAGCCGGCCACTTCCCCACTGAATATTTGTTGACTGGCTGCTGCTTCTCAGTGGTCACATTTACCCCTTTTCTCCCACCTCTTCTTCCTGTTTATAGTCTGCTGTGAGGAACTGAAAACGGGCTCTCAAAAACCTCACATAAACTAGGCCTGTAGGGAAGTCTGAATTGCCTGGAAGTTCTGGAATTTCAGGGTAAAATCTAATAAGCAAGAGGCAAGTGCTGGTGTTTTCAGAAGCTCCATGGATTGATTTTATTATGTGCAGCTAAGCACTTGGAACACCCCCTCTGTAATTACTGTCTGAGCTGATTTAGTAATTATTTGTGTATGATAGGAAGCAGCCCCAGTCTGTGAACTCTTGAACTGTTTCTGCATGGCATGCAGGAGCTTTTTCACTTCTAAATAACACAATTTTATCTATGGTATATGTATTACAGATTTTGTAATGGTATATCTATTTAGTTATATTAAATAACTTAATAGGAATCCAGCGAGTATATCATGGGTGGTCTATAAAAATTAAAGGTCAGCTTCCTTCTCCAGAGCTCATTTTGAGCTTAGGTATGAGCAGAGTGTAGTTTTATTAGGAAAGAGTCGTGATCCTGCAGAGGCTCACGTGTTGTGGCTGTTGTGGTGCCAGGTCGCCTGATGCGCTGTGTGCGGTGTCCGGTCGCGTATCACTCCAACGACTTCTGCCTCGCTGCCGGCTCCGTGGTCCTGGCCTCCAACAGCATCATCTGCCCCAACCACTTCACCGCGCGCAGGGGCTGCCGCAACCACGAGCACGTCAACGTCAGCTGGTGCTTTGTCTGCTCGGAAGGTGAGATGGTCAGCGCTGGGTCCCCTGTCACCAGGGAACAACGCCCTGGGAGGAGTTCATTACAAAGGGCAGAAGCTTTTCCCGTCTAGAATGTCCCAATGGGACCTGCAGAGAACACACTGCCTTCCTGTCTTTCCACATATAAGTCCAACTTCAGGCTAGGACCTTTTCTGGATCCTTAGAAGGGTTCTTTTTTTACCATGAGTAGGGCCCAACTTTTGAAAAGGGGTTGCAGGAGACCATCATTGCCTTTTTCCAGCTCTGTCTGGAAATGTGGAGTGCTTCTGCACAGTGACTGATAAATTCCTCTTCCTTCTCTTTGCAGGGGGCAGCCTTTTATGCTGTGAGTCGTGCCCGGCTGCGTTTCACCGTGAGTGTCTAAACATTGAGATGCCAGAGGGAAGCTGGTATTGTAATGATTGCAAGGCAGGCAAAAAGCCACACTACAAAGAAGTAGTCTGGGTGAAAGTTGGGCGCTACAGGTAGGTGAAGATAGAACAGACTTGTCCCCATCCTTCTTCATGCAGTGCTCATGGTGACCGAGGTGAGAAGCTGCTCCTCTCTGCAGGGTTCAGTGCAGCAGCCTCTGGCTTTTTTGCATGCACATAGCTTGCAAAAAATGGTAAAATGTGAGCTTTCCTCCTCCAGTAGTCTCTTTTCTCCCCACCAGCCTTGCTGGTAGCCCTCACACACTTTTTCCCATATATCCATGCAGTAGCATACTTTTGAGGTGGCTAGAAGTGGGGAAGCCAGAGGTTTTTCATCTGCCCTTCCCTGTGTTGCAGGTGGTGGCCAGCTGAGATTTGCCATCCTAGGACAATTCCTGTCAACATCCAGAAAATGAAACATGACATCGGTGAGTTCCCTGTGCTGTTCTTCGGCTCCAAGGACTACCTGTGGACCCACCAGGCTCGTGTGTTCCCTTACATGGAAGGTGATGTCAGCAGCAAAGACAAGATGGGGAAGGGCGTGGATGGCATATACAAGAAAGGTAACTTGTCTTCATCCCAAGAAGTACATGGTGTTTCCCTCTTTATTCCTGCTGGAAAAGTGTCATAATTGTAGCCGAGAAAAATGTCTTCTTACAACTGAAGTGAAATGAGCTGCTGCTTGTGTATCATCCAGCATGTTCAGAGTGTTTGACTTCCACAGAAGGAGAAGGGTGTGCAGATTGCAAATGCTTCTCCAGCTCTGACATAACCTCTCAAAATCCAAGTGAGCTGCTGCCGTGTCAGCTTCCCTCTGTGTAACAGTCATTATCTTGATATAAAAGTGCACTTGAGAGTTGTGAATGCGGCTGCCTGGCATCTCTGCCCAAGAGGGCAGGCAAAGATAGCCAACAGATGGGATGCTTCATCACCCATGGGCAGGCTCCTGACTGTAATTTCTGCACTTCCCTGCTGCACTGGCCTGTTTTTTCACCCTCCTCTGTTGAACCTTGGGAGCACTGGGTGGACACTAGCTGCCCAGCTCTGTGTGAGCAAGAGGGAGTTCCTCATAACACAGCCTGTTCTCTCACTTAGCTCTTCAGGAAGCTGCTGTGAGATTTGAGGAGTTGAAGGCACAGAAAGAACTGAGACAACTTCAGGAAGATAAAAAGAACGACAAGAAACCTCCTCCCTACAAACACATCAAGGTGAGGGGAGGTGGTGGGGGGCAGGTGCGGAAGACAAGTCTTGAGCTGTCTGTGCAGGTGATTTACAGGTATACAGAAACATTTCTGATGTTTGGGTGTCTGGCTATTCTTGACGGTTTCTTTGATCCTCTTTCCATCCTCAACAAGCTGGGCAGCAGTAACAGAGGTGCTCTGATTTTCTGGAACAGATCTGGTCATGTCTGTGCTGTCCATGTCAGTTGTGTGGTCTGAAGGAAGTGTCTCTCTACCTTGAGAACGCAGGGGAGAGGGCTGGTAATGCTCAGTATGGTCAAATGCTCCATGCTGCTGGTGGCAAGATGGGCAAACCAGGTGGTGCAGGACAGGAGGTGGTCAGGGTGGAGTGCAGCAGGGCTGTGTGGAGGTAACCCACAGTATCTTGTATCACCTCTTCTATTGTTTTGTATCTCTGTATCAGTTGGTGGCTGAACAGAAATGCTGAAGCAGGTGTACAGGCTGCAATAGCAACCATTTTCCTCAGTTTTGGGGAACTATTGATATTAAGGGCTGTTAGTTATTATTATTATTACTGAGTTAGAATTGGAGCAGCACTGGAAGTCCTCCTACAGGATGGAGGTCGCTTGAGGGGAGCACTGGGGCCAAGCATGTGCCTTTGTCTGGGAAGTGGATCCCAACTGACCAGAAACCCATTGATTCAGGGACTGTGTTCTTTTTTTATTGCTTCTGTCTGCTCCTTCCCTTTTTTACATGGCAAAATATGAAAGCTTAACTGATTTCTGGCACTTTTTGTATCTAGCTAGGATTTCTAGGCAGGCAGGTATATCCTGCATGAGTTACTGTGCGGTGTAAAGAGCACAACTGAATGCTGTAGCAGCAGTATGGGCCAGCAGCTTCAGTGGAGGAAGTAGTTTCTCATTATAGTTATTTTTAGGCCTCTCTGGCCGCAACATGAAGGAACTTTGGAAGCAGTTTAGAGCCTTTGAAATACCCTTTTATATAAATAATGACGGTTGTGGTCATTAGTCATGGCAGCTCTTCTGAGGTCTGGGTGCAAGCTGTTTGTCTCTCTGAAAGCACAACAGTTTGCAGGAGCAGATGGTGAACTGGAGAAGGCTTCAGGGTGGAATGCTGAAGCTGGTTATGTCCGCTCCTTCTAAGGAGATCAGCACCTCGAGGTCCATCCCAAAGAACACCCACACAAGAAGCTGCTGCAAAATACACTTGGGATCCTTCATCATGTCAGGCTTGTGACTAGTCCAAGCACTGCCCTGTTTTGGTTTTGTTCCAGCAGTGCCTCAGAGAGTAGGGCAGGTGTGCTGGGTATGGGTCGTGTGAAATGGCAGTGCCAGAGCAGTGCCAGTGGTGGACTGACCTAATCTTGCAAGTCTTGCCACTCTTAATGAGGTGATGAGTCTGGGTAAGAGATGAGAACCTGAGTGACAAGGAAGGTTGGAGGTGGAACACAGTTCTGGAAGGCAGGTGGGGGAGACTGTGTTGAAGAGGTTAATGAGGGATTTCTGCAGGGTTTGCATTTAAACAAAGGGAGATCAGGACTGGGCCAGCCTCAGTCAGGCTGTCAATGGGGAAACTGTGGGTGGGACCTGGTAACTTACCTGGGGGCTGGAATAGTTTTGCTCAAATCCCTTCCTTTTGTGTTCTGGGAGAGGAAAGTGAGACAGTGGCTCACCAAGGGAAAGAACAGCAAGGAGCTTTTCTTCAGTGTCTCTCTCCAAAGTCCTGACTCTCTGTTGCCTGCTTTTCAGCGTTCGCTGCCTTTAACCAAACCCCAAGGACCCAGCTCATGCCACAGACACGCCAGTCGCTTCTCCACCTGGTGCTGCACTCTGCTTCCTTCTGGAGCGGTTTTTAGAGAGCTCCTTGGCTTAACTCTGAGCTCCTCTTTGGGCCTTCCAACCCCAGCCTTGTCTGGTTTGGCTTCCATTTACATCTGCAGGACAGTTGGGTAGGGAGGTAACTGTGTGGTAGGCCTTCTGTCACAGGGTGTGACAGCTGAGAGCACAAACCAGCTTGAAGGTAACATTGAAAAAGCAGGGCAGTAAGAGAAAGCTGAGGAAAAGCACCTGGCACTCAGACTGGGAAAGGTGCAGTTTGGTGCAGAAAGTGGTTTGGTGCTGATCACAGGGGTGGTGTGTGCCCAGCAAGAGCGCTGGGTAGGCCACCTGAGCTGGATGTGGGCACAGCAATGATGGGAGGGGAACACTTGGCAGCCTCTCACCCTTCCAGGGTCACAAAATACACACTGCACCAGGTGATGCTAATGCAGAACCTGCATCCTCCTGAGCTCTTTCCTCTAACCTTCTGCCTCTCAAAATAGCATTCCCAGAAGTACAGCTGTGCCTGTACTTGTGTCCTTCCTTCCCTCGCTGTCACTAAGTCACTGCAGCCTGTCAGCTCATAGGCAAGGGTGGAGTATAGAAGTGCCTGTCAGGGTAACCTGTAGTTCCCAAGAGCTCACGTCCTTCATGTGCATTGAAGGTGAACCGGCCGGTGGGAAAGGTGCAGATCTTCACTGCAGACCTGTCCGAGATTCCACGGTGCAACTGCAAACCCACAGACGAGAACCCCTGCGGCCTGGACTCCGAGTGCATCAACCGCATGTTGCTCTACGAGTGCCACCCCATGGTGTGTCCTGCTGGTGAGCGCTGCCAGAACCAGTGCTTCTCCAAGCGCCAGTATCCTGAGGTACAGATCTTCCGCACGCTGGCACGAGGCTGGGGCTTGCAGGCCAAAACAGACATCAGGAAGGTACGTGCACTCTTTCTGTGTCACTTTCTCTTGCCCGCCTCTCTGGTGATCGTTGTTGGTTTGAAAGCTGAATTTGAAGAAGACTTCTTGTTGTAGAATGCCATTTAGAAAAAAAAAAAAATTATTAATTTAATCTTTCCAGTCTTGGCAAGAGTGTTTGGGCTCAGCTGACCAAGAAAATGGTTTGCTTGGTCAGTCTGCTTGTAAGAATGGTGGGACGGTACTCAGGATTTCCAGATGGGGAACAGCGATTATTCCTCCTCCCCATTCTTGACTAGCCAGTGTTTTCCAGCATGATAATCTTGTGTCAGAAACAGGAAGCAGGGCTTGGATCTTACAAAAGGGCAGTGTCTTTGAAATGGCTGTTATTACTGATGAAACGGATTATCTCCATCTAAAACACTTGTATGTAGTTTTTAAATGCAAAGAATAGTAATTCTTTGGACACACAACTGTGCTGAACAAAGGGGGAGGAATGTTAAAGCCAAAAGAACCCCAAAGCTAGGGTGAAGTGAAACAGAGAACTATTAGCATAGTAGGGGAAGAATGTCTGAAAAAGGAGTAGGGATGATATGATAAGACGGAGGCCTTGATAGAAGAGGCAAAATGTGAGTCTGTCCTGTTGAAAACTTTGCTGCCTGCTGTGCCATAAGTTAAAGGATGTTTCTGACACTCCATGTGTTTCACTTTCAGCAGACAGTCTGGAAACAGAAACAGTTATTTAGTGGGAGGATCTATTAGCCCCACTGTAGCAGAGCTGGGGTTCTCTTTAATGGCTGGAGTATGGTCTCTGCAGTACTTCACCACAGGAGAGCTCCATGGATTCACTGCAGGAGCAGGTGCCCCAGGTGCATCCTGCTGCTCCATGTGGTTGGTCCCCAAAGGGATATTGTTTCCAGTTGGAATGCAATTAGGGCAGTGCTTTGAGCTTTGCAGCAAAGTGCTGTTCTTGTGGTTAACTTCTGTGCTGTCCCTGGATGCTAATTCTTTTCTTGGCACCCAGAATAATAACCTGATGGTCTTAGTTCTTTATTTAATTTGAGTTATCTGAGCATGTGAAACGGATGTATGGTTCAGGGCTCTTGGTGAAGGTAATAGGTCAAACTGGCTGCAAAGCACAGGGAGAGATTTTTAGGAAGGAAACAGGAGCTAAATTCTAGCACAAAGGTGGATGTCCCTCCATCCTGCAGATAATTTATCTTGTCTTATCAGCTTTTTGTTTTCTGTCTGGCAGGGTGAATTTGTTAATGAGTATGTTGGGGAGCTAATTGATGAAGAGGAGTGCCGAGCCCGAATCCGCTATGCTCAGGAGCATGACATTACCAATTTCTACATGTTGACACTGGATAAGGTATGTGGAAGGAATCTCTTGGCCAGGGTCCTAGGCAGAAGTAAAAAGATGGGAAGGAGGGCGTGATAACTCCATCTAGTAAAAAGGTGCTAAGCATTGCTGATGAGCTGGTCTGCATTTCCTCTGAAATGACTAAATGAATTAGCATGTAGTAGAGGAGCTTCAGGATGGATGTTAGGATTAGGAGGAAAGTCTGAGCAGACATCACTGGAGTTTGCTCAGAAGAGGTGAGGACAGTTGGCTGAGGACCATAGATCCTGCTTCAGCATAACAGGGTGAATTTGGGAATATTGGGATCCTTCCCAGCAGCTGAACCTTGGAGAGCCCAGAATGGGGCTGATGTGTGCCAGAAGAGGCATCAGACCTCAGACATGTAAGTTACAGGCACAACAAGACCTTCATTGAAGTTCAGATCTCAGGTCCTGCTGTTCTCAATAGTGATGGATTTCCTTACACCCACAGGCTCCCCAGTGGGTCCTGCAGGCCAGGTTGTTGCTATGAGCTCCTGATTTTCAGAGGTTTAAGTGGTTTTGTCATCTGCTTTCCACACTTTGTCACTCAACCGTGGAAAGATGAGAAGGAAACCATGAAAGCAGACATGGGGAGGAAGCTGTCGAGTGTGGGGCAGGATAGCAGTGACTGCTTTATGTCTTTCCTCTTGTCCTGCTGCAAGTTCACACCGACCATATCTTGTTCTCCTGGTCTGGCTGATGGGGCAGACCCAAGTGTCAATATCTCCCTCATTACTACAGAAGCAAATCTCAGTTGCAGCTTCCTTCTCCTCTCCAGCTCAGTAACAAGCTGTGTTACAAGGGTACCTCACCTTACATACTCTTCCTGTTTTCCTTCTATACACTGACATGCAAGAAATAGGAACTGCAATTTTGCTTTTAAGCAGAAGTTGGGGCCTGGAACCACAAGCACTTCCTTGGAAGTGTGCTGGGGTGGTGTTTACCCAGTACTGACGCCACAGGGAGAACTTGTTTCCCAGAAAGCAGCAGTGGCACTGTCCTGGCTGTTCAGGAGCCGGGTGTCTTTGAAGAGGAAGATGATGTGCAGGAGGCTGTATTGCCAGCAGCATCAGAGCTGGTTGATTACAGTTGTTGGCAGTTGATTGAAATGTGGT
Organism: Aphelocoma coerulescens; assembly: GCF_041296385.1. Classification (NCBI taxonomy): domain Eukaryota; kingdom Metazoa; phylum Chordata; class Aves; order Passeriformes; family Corvidae; genus Aphelocoma; species Aphelocoma coerulescens. The sequence continues at coordinate 3,569,136 of NC_091027.1, read as the reverse complement.
TTTCTGGGGTTTTTTTGCAATTCCAGGATCGAATCATTGATGCTGGGCCAAAGGGCAACTATGCTCGGTTCATGAACCATTGCTGCCAGCCCAACTGTGAGACTCAGAAATGGTGTGTGAATGGTGACACTCGGGTTGGGCTCTTCGCACTTGTAAATATCAAAGCTGGTAAGGAACACACTGTCAATGCCTGCAGTAGCCTCTGGGGGTTCTGTAAGGAAAAGGGAGGGTTTGTAGCTCCCTGGGAAGGGCTTTAATTTTTGTTTTCATACAGGCGTTCATGAGACTTAATTAGCAGCACTAACATGTAAAACACAGCCGTGGTATCAGTGGAGGTTGACACAGGGCCCTGTTACAGGGTCAATGTCCTTTTTAGTTGTAAAATGTGGTGTGAGTGAGGGCTTGCACTGAATTTTTACTCCACACAGATCTATGGGGATCTATGGTGTCCTTGTGTAGTGGTGGCCGTCGTTTGTGACATGATATTTAAAAAGTGCTTTTTACTTCAGCAGTAAAATGTTCCACCCTGTAATTCATTAACAACTTGCTTGGTTTTGATCTGCTTTTGTGCCAGGGACTGAGCTGACTTTCAACTACAATCTGGAGTGTTTGGGAAATGGGAAGACCGTTTGTAAATGTGGTGCCCCAAACTGCAGTGGCTTCCTAGGAGTAAGGCCAAAGGTATGATGCATCCTTTAAGCTTCTGTTCTTCCAAATCACCTCTTTGCATAGATGTGTATCATTCATTGGTTGCAGAGGTTTCAGGTTGAAGAGATCATCGTTTCAGTGTAGCCATGGGAACAGTGCTTGAAATGAGTTAAATGTCTGAGTTTTCATTCTGAGAGAACAAGTCTTCAGTTATCAGAGTTGCTATAAATAATGACAGGAAGTTTTCTTTTACACTGAAAGAATCTTTAAAAAGAAAGATTTTTAATTTTTTTTTCACTTTTAAAAAAAATTTTCTATTTCTTATCATGATTTCCATAGCACTAGAGGAGCAAAGGACAGGCATGGGAAAGACTTCATCAGATAACCAAGAAAACACAACTTAGGCCATTTCCCAAAGTAAAGGCTTGAGTAAATTGTGAGCATGCATGGAAGGCCAGCAAACGCATTCCTTCAGACTGAAGTTGCTTTAGAGCCAGAAGGCTGCTGTCTCACCATCTATTCTGCAGTAAAGTTCTTGGTTTTATTCTGCTTTTAATGAAGTGACCAATTTTTTCACATCAGACAGACACAAGATATTTGCCATATCTGCAGGAGAAAAACCACCAGCTTTCAGAACTCACTGACTTTTTGAGGGCTCCGATTTGTAACTGTAATGTTGCAGTAACAGGAATTGATTTCAATTACCTCCTTGTGTGAGCTGGTTCTCACTGGGAAAAGGAAATAACAGGAGCAGTTGGCCGAGTTCCCAGCTGTCACACGCTAAATCTATGTCTCAGCTGTTGGTCTGTTACAAGTGCTTCACCAAATCAGTCTGTAATCCCTCTGCTCTGGCATGTGGATCCTGCCGTGTCCACAGTTAAGGGTTAAAAATCTCCAGCAGCACAGTTGTTCAGCCCCATCAATATATAGGGAAGGTTTTATGAATTCTCCAGAGATTAGTTCTGCAGAAAAATTAACTTACAAAAATAAAAAATGGATGTGTTCAGAAGTTGATAGATGAGTTGAATTGCACATCTGATGTATTTAGTTCTTTTTCAGGTTTCGGTTTGAAGTTCAATTGATTTTGTGCTGCCCCTATGTTATACATGGCTTGACTGTCATTTTTGCCTTGAAATTGCAGGTTGCACGATGGAAATCAGAGAACGGTGCCCTTTAGTTGGCATTCATGTTCCATTGTGATATCTGAGGCGACTCATTCCATCTTGATGAGATGGGCTAAGAAACAATACCGAGAAAACAGTACCTTGGGGTGGTTTTTAAAAAAAATTCTTCTCACAGTAGATGCATTTTTAAGCTTCCTGAAGATACAGCAAGACAAAACTGATTATACTCAAGTTCACTCTTAAAAGTGCCTTCTAACTGGGAGTGTTGAAGAATGTTTGGGCGTCTATTGTACTGCAGGGAGCAAGTGGGAATCGCTAAGTCCAGCTGTTAGACCTCTCTTAGACATTCAAATTAGCTGTGAAGGGATTTTCTTGTTCTCTTTGTAATTAGATTGCCGAGGAACTAGGCTCGAGAATCGGTGGCATAGTTTAGGTGGAGGCATTTCAGTGCCTGCATTTTCAGTGATAAGAAAGGCCTGGCTTGTCCCCATTGTCAGGGGGAGTGTTGGTATGAAAGCAGAAAAATCCACATGTGAAGGGGACGGAAACAATCAAGAGATGTAACTCCTTGGTGACAGGAAAGCTGGATAGCCACCTGCAGAGTTCTGAAATTGTAGGTTTGGACACCAAGGTTTTTTAATGTTTTGGTGATGAAAACATTATGCACGATATTTATGCAGAATAAAGAATGTAAAAATTGCTTCATAGGCATTGTCTCAGCACACACAGATGTCCGGCATGGAGATCACATATTTGAACACAAAAGAGATGTAGAAAATGGCACGGAATTTAGTTCATGTCTCCTTAGATAAACTAATCGGATAGTGCTTTGATAAGGTCAGGACTGGGGGCAAGAAGCATCAGCTTTGTGGAGTTGAGTGTTTGGCACAATGGGAGGCTCAGCCTGGTTTGGAGGGGGAGTTGGAAGAGCAGGGTTGGAGGAAGCCTTAGGCCAGAGGAGAGAGCACTGAAACCATTTAGTTGCCGGTCCTGGCTCCAGCTGCAGTTATTTCACTACACAGATAATTTAACTGTAGTGATGACACAGAGGTCAGTTGTCATTGGTGTGGGAGAGTGAGAGGATGGGGCAGTTGCTGCAAGGCAATAACTGAGTATAGGGGGAATGGAGATTGGATATTCCACAGCACACACCTGGAGGGTAACAGCAGAAACAAATGCACCATGAGAAGGTCATGGCTGGGCAGTCGTGGTGGGGAAAGAGCCACTGTGCAGCTCAGCTGCCACAGGACTGAGCTGTGGTGTGACACAGCTGTGGAGAAGGCAAATGGGGGCAGTGCTTTGGGGGGATTTCCTGTTCTTTTGGCAAAGTGTTGATGTCATTGTACGCGGCCTGTGAGGTGTTATCTGAGGTAGCATGTGTAATTCTGTAACTTTCGTTTGGGATAAATATACTCCATAAGGGCAGAGAAAAGCCCCTGGGAAAACTGAGTGTGCAGCCTGTGAAAGTTTCAGTTTGCAAGCAGGAGAGTGTGTCCCAGAGGTTACTTCAGGGAGACAGAAAAACTTCAAAGTTTGGACTTGATGATCTTGGACGTCTTTTCCAACCATACAGATTTTGTTATTCTGGTGCAGAAGAGCAGCATTGACACAAGAACGAATAGGTCTAAACTGATGACAGATAAATTCAGACTGAAAATGGAGAGAGAAGTGATGAATGTGAAAAAGTGCAGGAAGGCCCTGGGCAGACTCCTTATGAGTTATGTGTGCCAGGAGACGTGACTGCTTTGACCTGAAGAGTCTGTGAGAAGCAGCACAAACTCAGTGACCCCAGGCAGCCCCAGCTCCTCATTCTGCTGTTGCTGGTTGGATATATCCCATGTTGAGCCAAGCTTTGGTGCAGGATTTCCAGGCTCTTTCAAAATAACTGGGAGCTATTTGCTGTAGTAAATTGGTTGCCAAATACCGAGCAGCAGTGGAGATGCTGCACAGGTCTCAGGTATAGCTGGCAGTGGGATTTCTGTTGGCGGGGTTTGCAGTTCTCCCCTGCAGCAGGAAAGGGAGCAGGTGAACAGGGCAGAGCCCTGCATTAACCCACATTGTCTCACCCACAGAGCCAGCCCAGCCTCACCGAGGAGAAGTCCAAGAAGCTCAAGAGGCGGCCGCAGATGAAGCGCAGGTCGCAGGCGGAGGTGATGAAGGAGCGGGAGGATGAGTGTTTCAGCTGCGGGGACGGAGGGCAGCTGGTCTCTTGTAAGAAGTCAGGCTGCCCCAAGGTGTACCACGCCGACTGCCTCAACCTGACCAAGAGACCTGCAGGTCAGTGCTCTGCACAGCTGGGCTCTGCTTAGGTCACAGTGTTGGCTCTGGGTGTCCTGGGCACTGCTCATCACCTTGTACTCTATTCACAGCATCTTAACATTTAGAGAAATCTTTCTCACCTGAACAGACCTTGTTGCCCAAACAACCCAGCCTTGGTTTGTACCCCACTGTGACTGCAAAAAGGTGAACTAGTTGCTGAAGGGGAAGCTGGTCCTTGCCTAAGAGATGGTTCTTGTGAACTGACCCCATTCTTGGGGCCTGGCACAGCATAATCCCAACATTAGCTGAGGTGTTGGTCATCACACTGGCTGTTTTCCCAAAGTTGGAGACAGTTGAGTGAGTTGAATGGTGAGGAGAAGCACTGCTGGAAAATAGGAGTTAGAAAAGAATCTGTTAAATGTCTGAATAGCCATTAGCTCAATACTTAAGAGAACAGTACCAGAGCATATTCTAGTTTTTTGATCTGGACTGTGTCCCACTTGCCTACACATTTTTTAAAACTGGAAAAAGGAGTATTTTAACAGCATTGCAGCTGAGGCTTTGCTTACTCTAACAGAAGAGAATAATTATATTTTGTTTTTAACACAAAATTTCTTGGGAAATTATATCAAACTTACATTTATGTGATGTTGATGGTTTGCTTTATCATTCCTGAGTTTTCATCTTGATCCTTTTCTCATATTTATTTCTTCCTCTTGCAATCCTGTTTTGCACCTGTCTTTATTTAATTACACCTTGTTGGTGCAAGAGCATCTGTCCAGTTTAAATCCTGAGCCTGTCCAACTGGATTTTTGCAATCCCTCACAGCCTCGATGTTATCTACCTGCTTCTGTAAGAGTATTTGCTGTTCTGCTTTCAGAAATTTAAGTTATTGTACAGATTAAAATATACTCCTGAAGTATGTAATTTGAAATGCCTCTTCAGTTTGCCACAAGACCATTAATAACTTTTTTGAGAATGATTTTCCGTCAGTTGTAGCAATTTTACTCTTTTTACACATAGGCAGGGATTTTCATACTCTGCTCCTCAGAGTATCACTCAGGAGATGAAAGGTTCAGCGCTTTCTACTTCAAATGTTTCCTCTGCCATGGGCTTTGCTGTCAAGTAATTGGAATTTCCTGCTTGTTTGCATGTTGCTAATTGTTTGATCTTACTTCCAAGAGCTCCGGGCTGTCCCTGGAGAGGGTGCTTATTCATTAGACCTTTTATCCTGTCAAAGACCATTAGAGTGTTTGATAGGATTTATCTTTCCTGCAACAAACTAGCAGGTTTTGACTTGTTTTATTTTCCATCTGTACAAATTACCTCTATAAGGATGGTCCCAGAGTCTTTCCAGTGGCCCAGTTTAGTGTTGAGTGTAGCTCTCTGGGATGCTGCTGGTGCAGGGGGAGCAGTGACAGCCTGTGCTGCAGCACCATGAGCCAGGAACAGGGGAGACCATGGGAGGTGTTAAATATCCTTACTTGGAAAAAAATGCTGAAAATTTGGAAAAGAGACAGAAGAGCAGTGTGCATATTTTGAGACTGGAACAGAAGCATTGGACTGGCTTTAAAGGAGGGGAAAAACTTGCTATGTGTTGCCTTCAACCCCAGGGGAAAAGCAGTGTGAGACAGGGGAGTGGAGAGCTGCTGTTGCACAAGTGCAGGGAGCAATGCCCACAGCTGCTCAGTGCTGTGCTACAGGAACCAGCCTCCCTGGAAAAGAGCTGGTTGCCACAGCCACAGCTCTGTGGGTTTGGTTCAGGCAGTCTGGGAAGTTCTCTGGCCTGGCTGGTGTCTGTGGCTGCCCTCTGGCTCTGTGCCAGGGCTGCTCTGTGAGGAGCTGCTCCCCACAGCAAGGCAGGGAGCAGGGGAGATGGGGGATGTGGGGTGCTGGGAGAGCACACAGGCAGGAGGTGTTATTTGGAAAGACATCCTTGCTCATACTGTGGTGAGAGGTCAGGAGCTCAGTTGGTGCCTGGTTGTGTCCATGAACTGGTGGGAAGCGTTTGGTAGAGCCAGCAACAGCCTTGGCTGAGGGAGCAGGAGGCTGAGCCAGTGAGGTCATCTACAAGGGAGAAAAGCAGCAATCTCTGAAGTGTAATGTTGTGTTTTTCCTCCTGGTGATGTTGGTACTGATGGTCAATAGGTTCACTGTGAAGATGGAGCTGCTGGGGGAGCAGCTTTGTTTTATTATGGGCATACATGGCCAGGGGTTAAGGATGTGCCTTCGGGTTCAGAAACAATAGAAACTTACCCCTTGTGATCACTGCTCTCTCACTTCTTCTTTCTGATAAACAGGAAGGGAAGTTCTTGACCCAGAATTAAAAGATGAATCTGAGACGTTTGCTTAAAAAGTCCTTTGGGTGTTGTGCACAGATAACCACTGCTGTTTTCTATGAAAATCAGAGCCATGGAGATGTGCAAGCTGGGAGTGTCTGCTCCTCTCTAGACACTTCTGTTAGTGTTGTGCAGGAGCCAGGTGGGGTTTTGATCTGAGCTGATGTGGCTTGTGTTTGTCACGATTGTCATTGCCCTTGCTGCCTCTGAGAATGCAGGTTTGTGTTAACTGCCTGTCAAGCTAAAGCACTGAAGAGGACATGCAGAATTGTATGTGGGTATTACAGGAGTGTTCCTACTTTCCCCTGAACTCCCTTTGCAGCAGGCCTTTATCTCTTGCCCTTGTACTGCTCCTAAGGGTGTGTCTTTTCTCCCGTGTCTGTACTGCAGGAAAGTGGGAGTGCCCGTGGCATCAGTGTGACATGTGTGGTAAGGAAGCAGCTTCATTCTGCGAGATGTGCCCCAGATCCTTCTGCAAGCAGCACCGGGAAGGAATGCTCTTCATCTCCAAGCTGGATGGACGATTATGCTGTACAGAGCACGATCCTTGTGGGCCTCACCCTCTAGAGCCAGGAGAAATTCGTGAGTATGCGCCTCCCATAGAAGGCCTGACTAACGGCGAGGACACCCAGCCACCAGAGCAGCTGCCTGCAGACGCAGAGGCAGACACAGACCTGAGTGTTCAGCCCCTGGACAGCCTACCTCAGTCTGTGGCCCTCAGACTGCAGTCACCAGAAAAGCCCCCTGCTACCCTAGCGCTGAGGCTGCCTTCTTCAGACAAGCCCCCCACCACCCTTGCCCTAAGGTTGCAGCCGTCAAACAAGCCCCCCACCACCCTGGCCCTCAGACTGCCTTCACCAGACAAACCACCTGCTACCCTGGCTCTGAGACTGCCACCGTCAAATAAACCCCCTGCCACCTTGTCACTGAGGCTGAAGCCATCCAATAAACCCTCCACCACCCTCTCGCTCCGGCTTCAGCCTTCGGACAAACCTCCCACCACCCTGTCACTCCGCCTGCAGCCGTCAGACAAGCCCCAGGCTGCCCTGTCCCTGAGGCTGCAGTCAGAGAAGCAGCCCATCATTGTAGCGCTGCGGCCTCAGCAGCCCGACAAGCCTCCCAGCAACGCGGTGCTCTGGCCGCTGGACGAGTCCTCCAGTGATGCCTCGCAGCCTCAGCTGCCGAGCAAATCTCCTCCGGGAACGCCGCGGTCCCCGTTGGATGAGTCGCTTGTTACTGCTGGTGACCTGCAGCTCCAGCTGTCAGATGAGACTCCTGATGCCCCCGAGGTTTTGGAGTTATCAGATAAGTCCCTCATTGACAGCAGGACCCAGCAGCCCGAGCTGCTGGACGAGTTCCCTGCGAAATGCCTCCATCCTCCACTGTCCGACAGACTCCTTGCCACGGTGGGGACGCTGCAGTCCCAGCCAGAGGATGAGCTTCCTGACACCGATCAGATCCAGTCACTGGACGACTCCTCTGCCCAGAGTCCGCAGCCACAGGCCGTAGAAGAGGCTTCCAGCTCTGTGGTGCCGCAGGTCCCAGCGTTGGAGATGGCTTCCAGTCCTGAGGTGCTGTGGTCTATTCCCGTTGAAAAAGTCCCTGACTCCCCAGTCTCACGGATCCTGCCCTCAGAGAAGGCTCCTGGATCAGCAGTACCACGATCCCTGCCTCTAGAAAAGACTTCTTTCTCTGGGGCAGTGCGAGTCCCAGACACAGAGAAGTCTCCCAGCTCTGGGTCACCCCGTCCCCTGCCTCCAGAGAAGGCTGCTGGTTTGGGTATGCCACGGATCCTGCCCACAGAGAGGTCTCCCAGCTTAGGGTCGCCGTGGCCCCTGTCTCCGGAGAAGGCCCCTGGCTCTCAATCACCGCACATCCTGCCCATGGAGAAGGCTCTCGGCTCGGGGGCCCTGCGGATCCCGCTCACACAGAAGTCTCTCTCCCCTGGGGTGCTGCGATCCCTGCCTCCGGAGAAGGCTGCTGACTCCGGCGCCCTGCGGGTTCTGCCTTTGGAAAAGGCTCTCAGCTCTGGGGTGTCTCGGCCTCAGCTCTTGGAGAGGCCTCTTGCTCTTACAGCCCCATGGCCTCAGGCATCAGATAAGCTGGCTGCTGCTGTGGCTCCTCGGCCTCAAGCCTTGGACAAGCCTCTGGCTGCATCAGCTCCAAGGCTGTTGCTGTCGGAGAAGGCTCTGCGTCCCGTGGACCAGAATGCTCAGCCAAAGGAGAGAGGAGCCCCAGCCGTGGAGCTGAGTCCCCAGCAGAAAGAGCGGACCATGTTAGCTGGGGAACAAATCTCTTGGTCTGCTGGGAAGGTGGTGACGCACGTTGGACAAGTACCTTGGCCTACGGAGAAACTACAGACGCACGAGCAAAGCCACTGGGCCACCGTGAAAGCCCTGACGCCTGCAGAGCAGCCTTCCCGGACAGCAGAGAAACTACCAGAGCCAACCCTTCAGCCCAGCTGGGAAGTGGCCTCAGCCCCCACGGAGCAGACCCCATGGACATCAGAGAGATTGCGTGCATTCGAGCAGACCCCTCGGCCAGCCAGGGAAGCGCCGGTGCCCCCGGAGCAGATGCAGTGGCTTGTCACGAACATTCAGACAATTGATCAGATTTCTTGGCTGAGTGGAAAAGCACAGACTCCTCGGGGGCAGGACCCTTTGCCTGAACAAAACACAGCGCTAGCCCGTAACCAGGATTCTGTCTGTCGTGAGTTGGCTGACTCAGAGCCAAAGTGAGGTTGGTGAATATGGGAGGCAGGTTTCAGTCGTTTAATGTTTAGGGAGGGGGAATCTTTGTTTTGTTTTTTTTATTCACTTCCCTGAGCCCAGCCCCTAACCCATGCACATCCCATCCATATTCTCTTGTGACCATGAGCAAGGACATTCTCTTAAATCTGAGTCTGGCCCAGCCAAAGGGAGAGAGCATCCGTGACCTTTTCCTCTTCCTTTTACAAATGGTAAAGCTGAAATAAAGAGTCCACTCTGGGTAAAAATCTCCAATTCCATTGAAATGGTCACATCACTGATCCAGCGTGTTCAAGCTCCAGGTTTGATTCATAGGTGGGTTCGCAGGTACAGCCAGCAGCCTTGCTCTTGTTACTGCATTTAAAGAAAGTGGATCAGTCAGGCTGCCCTGGCACTGGAGATGTTTCAGGGATCACGTGGTGAGCAGTCATGTGTGTGTGTGTCCTTGCCACACTCTAGAAGCAGGGAAGGGATTTTATGTCACCTGCCCAGGTCTCTGTCCCTGCAGGGCGTTGCTTTGTGAGGTTTGTCCATGTGTTCACTGGGACATGCTGTGCGTGTGGTTTGCTGAAGGACAGGGATTGTCTCCACTGAGATGGGAGAGGAGCTCCTGCACTCGCTCAGTGCAGTTTTCTCCAGCAATAGGCAGTATCCATTCAGGCTCCTTTTTTACAGAGCTGCAACTGGCCAGGCCCAGGAAGCGGGAAATGTGGAGGAAGTCAGGGAAAAGAGATCTTAGAAGTTGTCTGGCAGTTTTTTCATTCTTGTGTCTTAGTCCTTTAGCACAGGACACGTGGAATGTTTCCCTGCACTTGACAACGTAGTGATCCATAAAGCAGCAATAGTGGAGCAGAGCAGAGTGGGTTCCTGGAGGTGCTGAGCACTGCCCTGCCAGGGGGACAGTGCTCCCTTTCAAATTTCCATCCAGTCTCTTCTAGACCTCTGTTGTCAGCGTGAGCCAGCGGACTGAGCAGTCCTTTCTCCCTTTGCCTCAGAGGTGTTCAGAACGTGTTCCCATCACACCTGGTGTTGCCAGCAGCAAGCAGAGCCCGTCCCACTCGCTGCACAGCACAGAGGCAAGGGTGCCATAGCTGGATCAGGACCCATCTCAACACCTTCCCCTTGCGTAGCTTCTGGCTTAACTCTTCTGCAACCAAAGGAGACTTGAATTAACTGGACTGTGTTGGTGTGCATGTGTGTGTGCGCGTGTGCGTCCATCCAACTGAATTGTAGTTCTCACACTGGAACACGGTGGGCTCCAGCAGCTGGCTGGCTTTCTTTTTTCCTCTTCTCCCTTTTACAGTGAAGGCAATGTTTAGTACCTGGTGGTCATCAGGCTGGTGTCCAGACTAAGCCTGCTGAAAGCCGTTCACTCAAGTGTTGAGGCAGAAGTTGGCTTGGCTGTGGTGCTCGTGGGGCAGGCAGTAGAGTCCCAGGGACCTGCAGCATCTTGTGACCACCGGCACCCTCGCAGGCAGGAGGAGGACAGACCCTCCTCAGGTGCCACTGCCTGGCCTGGATAGGGTTGGTGTTCTGCCGAGGAAACGCTGCTGACCAGCTTTTTCCCACTCTCACAACACATTACCTCTGTGGTTTGCCTGAGCTCCACCGATCTGGGGCCGCAGCCTCGGATCTCCATGCCACCGCCAGACCCTTGCGCAGCTCCAGTGTGTGTATCCTTCTCCTTCTTCTTCTTCTTCCAGGCAGATCCGCAGGCCCCTCCCTCCCCAGGAAGGGAGAGTTCAGCCCCGTGCTGACCCCCTTCCTCTGACAGGGGAGCAGGTCCGTGTTCCCACCTGGCTTGCAAGTGCCTGCTGCTCCCAGAGCAGACAGTCACGAGCTTTGCAGTTTTCTATGAAGGGAGGCAGACAGCTGTACCAAGACAGATCCTGATCCGTTCTCCTTTCCTGATGTGTGCACCCCAAGACAACATCCTGCTGTAAAGGCCAGGTGTGCTGGGCACAAGGGGACATTACCAGTGCTATGGTGCGTCTCTTCTCTAGTCCAAATCATTTCAGATCCTTTGTAGAATAGCTCACAACTGGGAAAAGCTTTATGGCTTATGGAAACTTACTTGTTTAATGTTGGTTTTTTTTTTTTTTTTCCGGGAAGACTGGCAGGTCAGTTCCTGCTTGCTGCTGAAACTAGGGAAATGCAAGCAGCTTGCTTTTCTGCGTGACTCCTCCACAAAGGGAATCAGGACAACTCAGATCCATTGAGAGAGAAGATTACCTTAAGGGCATTCATTAACGTTTTTAAACAAAAATTAAAAAAAAAAAAAAAAAAAAAAAAAAGATTATGACGTTCAGTATATTAAGTATTTATCATGTGTGAGAAGGAAAATAAATCTTGAATTTACATTTATAAGGCTTCCCATGAGCTGGACTTAGTCATGTAGATTGTGTAAGTAGGGTTTCCTCAGTGCCAGCACCCAGCCAGCTCCCACTGTAACCAGAGAGGTCTCTGCACTGCTCTGTCCACCTCCGCTTCGCATTGTCACGTGTTAACTAGTTACTTGTTTCATGAAAAAATAAACTGTGAATATTTTTGGTGCAGGCTTTTTTAAATCTGTAAAATGGAGAAGTTCTCAGTGAATTCTCACAAGAGCAGGTTTGAAAAAAATCACTTCTATAAATTGCAGGCTCTCGTAGCAGGGTGAGGCTCATGGCAGCAGCCGCCTTTCATGCAGCAGGTGCTTACCCAAAAGCTTGTTTGGAACAGTGAACGTGGATTAAACCGTTGCATGGCATTTCCCACAGCCTTCTTCGTTGCAGCTGCTGTTCCTTGTCTCTCTTCTTGTCTCCCTTTTCCACAAGGATCCAGGTTTCTGGCTTGCTACCTTGCAGCTACTGTCAGGAAGTTGAATTCAGCGTAGCTAGGAGGCTGCTTGGCAAAACTGGTGTTGAGGAACATCATTGAAGGAGGAAGCCAGGAAGCTGCTCTTCCCTCTTTGCCCACGATGCTCTGTCAGATCAGGGGGGCTTTTCAGAGGGAGTAGTGGTGCTTTTGGGAGTGTCTGGGCTGTGCTGGGTCACAGACAACACCTGACCAGGCGTAGAGAGAGATCCCAGCAGCCCTGCCTTGTCCAGGCTGCCCTCATCAGGGAGCATGAGCTGGGGAACAGCTTCAGACAGCAAAACCCTTGTGAAGGAAGTGTGGGCATCTTCTGTACTCAGGGTGACTCACTGTGGTGGCAGCTGGCAGCACTGCCTTGGAGGAGGAGAGGGACGTGTCTCTGTTGAAGCAGTTGGGTTTGTTTGCTGTTGTTCATTGCTGCCTTCAGAGTTCAGCCAGTTTGAATCACGGGGGATTTTAAAAGTAGAGGGTAGAGGCAAAGTAACCCGTACCCCTGGCAGACTCTGGGAGAGGCACTGCTGCAGCCTCGTGCTGGGCTCAGACCTTTGCTGCAGCTCCATGCCAAGGCTGTGGTGCTCTTTTGCTGTGTTGGAAGGATCCAGTCACCTGGTCACTTAATCCTGGGTCTGCCCTAATTGCACCCAAGGTGGTGGGTGAGAGGTGACTCCTGTGTTGATTCACTGGTGTGGAGCGCTGTAGAAGCAAAATCAAGGGTGTAATTATCTCTGTCCCTTCCCTGGTGTCCCACGATGGCTCACAGGAATTTTCCAGACTCATTCCTGGTAGGAATGGCTCCCTCTTCCCATTTCTGAAGGGGATGAAGGCTCTGCTCCCATTCAAACGCTTTACTGGTCAACATCCCTGCTGCCAGGATAACTGCTCAGAGCAGTGGGCTGGGGTGGTCAGCAGCTGTGGCCTCCACCCCACAGCAGGACCCACTTCAGTGTTGGATTTCCACTGTGGGCAGGAGAGTCTCAGGTGACCTTTGGTGATGGAGGAGCTCGATGAGGGATAACAGCATGGTCAGGGCCTTGTGCCCCATAAGGAGGAGGGTTGCAGAGGAGGAGCCACCACAGGACCTGTGGGATGTGTGGGAAGGAGGGGAGCAGGCACAGGCCCCTGTCCTGCGAGGCTTGTCCCATCTTCCTCGGTGCCCACTGTCAGCCAGGGCTCTGGTGAATCTAGCAGGAGAGTTATCACTTTAAGGAATAATCACCTCACCTCCTGCACGGTCTCCAGATGCAAATTAGCTCATGGTAGCTTGCTTTATTGCTGTTCTCCAGTTAAACTTTCCCTATTTAACAAAAAAACCCCACAAGAACCAGAGTCACTTCAATGCACAAAGCATCTGGGTGGTACTGTGGGAGCACGTGTTAATTCAGGGTTAAACCCCTGCAGGCAGAGGCTCTGAAGGTGTGGCTGGTGTTGAAATTTGGGAGATAAGAGAGATGGTTGAATGTAAAGGACATTAAAGAACTAAGGTGAGACAGTGCATTTGCTAGAAAAGCTTCAGCTTAGTTTCACAGAAAAAAAAAATAAGAAAGAGAAAGCGGCCCTAACCTTGATGCTCTCGGCAGTGTTTTAGCCCTGAGCACGCTGTGGATGTGCCCAGCTCCTATCTGGACACCACAGCCAGTGTTGTGACAGGGCAGGGGGAGTTTGAGAAACCTCAGACCTTCAACACCTTCTGTTTATTTTTAATTTCAGCCTTAACTTCTGATTTTGCTTGATGTTTGGAATAACCATAATTGTAACCTGCTTGTAATGTGCTTTGCCCTAAATTACTGATGAGGCTTTCCGCCTTTGCTAGCCAGTGAGTGTTAAAGCAAAGTGGCAAATCGTGCAGCTATTCTGAAAGTATGGGGGGGATGCTGTGTTCGATCTCCCAGGCTTTGCCCGCGCTAATTACCCACCCTCCTGTGATAGTGATAACGCTGGTGGCAGCATTTGCAGCCGAGGCTGCTCCTCTTGGCAGCAGCACGGCTGGGCTGATGGGTGCTTGGGGCTCCCAGGGCCTGGGACATGGGATACTGGAGCTTGGGGACTGCTCTGCCACATGCCTGGCTTCAGCAGGAGTCTCACCTGTGGGGGGGCAGTGCCTTTGCTTAGCAGGAGATGGGAGAGTGCAAGATTCCTGCTCCAGGTCCTACAAAAGTGATGTAAGCAAAGTTTGGTGCCAGGGGGACAGGACAGGTTGTGTGAGCTCGGGCTGGAGGAGCAGCAGTGACAGTCAGTCCCTACAGCACTGAATCTACCTCCTAGAGAAATCTGAGAAATGGGTGTTGCTATGGCCTATTTCAAGGTAAAGTTTTAATCAAGTTTGCCCTTGGCAAAGCCCTTGGGCTATTGTGGTGCTATTGTAAACCGTCGGCAGCTTAGCACAGTAGGGCTGGACTCACGGCTCCTGGCCCGAGGGCTGGGGCTTCTTGGCCAGCTGATCCCATCCCCCTGGAGCTGGGGCCGGGCTTCAGCACGTGCGACTGAAACAGAACAAGGAGTGACTCTGTTCCTTCAGTTTATGATGGTTTTGAGGCTCAAACCAGTGTGCCACTGAGCCCCATCGGGGAGCCCGTGGAGCCACGTGAAGCAAGCAGGCATCCACTACTGCATGTTCTTCGTGTCCGTTTGGTACTGAGCTGGTTTCAGTTTTTGTTTCTTTTTCTGATGTTTCCGAGTTGTTGACTTCAAGGAACTGGGTTTTGTGTATTTTTTTAGACACTGGGAACTTGTTAAAAAGGAAAAGCAGCAAGCACTGGGAGGCTCAAGGTGGAGCATGGCTGGAGCTGAGGGTGGCCCTGGCCGGCGTGGGTGGGAGGTGAGATGTGTTGGCAGCAGCGGGAGCGGGCAGGGAGTGGCTCTCCCTGCGAGGGGCCATGGGAGCCTTTCAGCAGTGGTGCTCCCAGCCCTGCATATCCGTGGTGCCGAGCTCACTGCCCCACCAGCCTGCTCGCCCCCCGAGACAACGTGTTGGACGCCGTGCCTCATTTTAATGTCCCCTGCCACCCTCCAGCGCTGTGTGCTCTCAGCTGGGGTCCTGGCTGCCAGCTAGCCAAGGGCCCTGGGGAGGGTGGCTGCCCACTGCCCCTTCCTCACTGCCCAGGGACATGGGGGGCCACTCGTGGCAGCAGCCTAAGTTGTGCTGGAGCCATGAGCAGGAGGTTTGCTCGTGGGGGGAGCCTTGGTGTGGGCAGCCCCACGCTGCCTTCCTTCCCCTCTGAGGTCTGCTGCCCACAGGCTGGTGGCGAATGGAGGTCCCCCACAGGGTCCTGTTCTGCAGGCTCAGCCAGAGGGAAACACATCAGGAGTCGAGGATCCCAGCCAAGGCAGGGGCCAGCCGGAGCACTGCGGGGGGGACACGGGGGTGCTCAGCCCTGGCCAGGACTCGTCTGTCAGTTGTAAGCAGGAATGCCGGAGCAGGTGAGAGAAAACTACATATTTCCAGCATGTATATTATTTTTAGAAGAGGGAGAGGGGAGAGTCTTGGACCATTGATTACTTTCATTTTGCTCCCCTTAGACTGTTGGCTGTGTATGTGAAACTTATAATGAAAAGAGGGTTGCCCTGCCCAGGTGCTCCCAGAACATGTACTGTAATTCTTTGTATATAGAAGAAAAATTACTGTAAAGTAAAGTTTAACTTTACTCTCGATGTCCTCTTGTGGTTTGTCTTGCTGAGTGGGGGGAGGCAGAGAAGGGAGAGCCCCAGCAGCCTGGTGCGCAGGGGGACGGCTCAGACCACAATGCGTTTTATTTACATTGTACACCTCGAGAGAAGACGCTTAAATAAATCTGCAAAGACTCGAGCATCTCCGAGAGAATAAGTTACCGGCCACCGCTGGGCCACCGCAGCTCCCACACACGCCACAGGTGGCGGGAGGGGGTCCCCAGGGTGACAGTCCATGGATTCCCAGCACTGCACGGCAGCCCTGTGCCGCTCCGTGTGCCAGGACAAGAGCAGTCCGTAGGCTGTGCTGCAGACAGGCCCCAACAGCTAAAACACAGCAGGTAAAAAACCGGAGGAGTCTGGCACACGCCAGCTGCCCGTCCGGCAGCAGCAATTCCCTTTTGGCACAGGGGCTCAGTGGTGGCAGCAGCTGTAGAAGTAGGGACTGTTCCTCTGGCCCAGGTTGACACCTTTGTCCTCTGGAAGAGAGCAGGAGCGGCAGGCTGCTGGCACGTCCGTGCCACCAAAGCTGCTGGTCCCAGGTGTGGGGCCCAGCAGGTCCCCTGGGGAGGGTTCGGTGCCCCGTGGAGAAGTGGCAAGGTTCAGGGTCATAGCACAGCTCACAGCCATGGCACATCCCAGGGCGGGAGGCACAGCCAGGCTGAGCATGCCTGGGCAGGGCTGGTGCAGAGCTGAGCCAGTCCTGCAGCCCAGCGAGGCTCCTGGCGCCCAGCTGCCAAAGTCCACCATGACCCAGCTGGGTGGATGTGCTGAGCCTGGCCTGAGCAGGAACGAGCAGGATGCTGTGACGGGACCTCAAACTCCATGAGACAATCCCTGGCACGGAGCCACAGCAGCCCCAGGGGAAGGCCTGCCAGACCCCCAGAGCTCATGCTCTGCACCCTCCCTAGAAGCACAGGAGAGAGTGTGTGGAGAGGGACAGGTCGTGGCTACTCACCTGTCATCACCTGGAAGGCGGAGAAGTTGATGTAGTCCTCGGCCACCTTTTGGAACAGCTCATCTGGGGGGAGAGGAGGCACAGCAGGTGTGGGTGCCCCCCTGCCAGGCAGAACCCCCAGCCCTGCTCAACAAGACACGGCCCCAGTGAGGAGCTACTCACCCACGCTCTGGCCTGTTTTACTGGAGGTCTCGAAGAGGTCTGCTTTGATCTCTGAAATGAGGGCCCAGGGTGGCACTTGCTGTAGGTGCAAGACACAGCTCCACGGGCTTGTCTGCCCTCAGAGTCACTCCTTGGGGACAGCTGCTGACAGCAGGCTGGCAGGGACCCAGCGCAGGGCTCCCAGCCCCTTGGTCCAGCTGACCACATGCCTGCCCATGTCAGGACATGCTGTGCCCAGGAAGGTCCCTGGCAGAGCCGGTGCCTCACCACACAGGGAGCCCTGGTGCCATTGGATCTGCTGTGGGCCCACGGCAAGGGCACAGCTCCTCGTGTGGATGCAGCAGCTCAATCCTCCCTCGCTCCCCACCCACTCAATGCTGCATGAGCCCAGGAAGGGCCAGCACGGGCCATACCGTCAGCATAGTCCTGCACATCGTGGAAGTCAACGCCCCGCTTCCTCCTGTCCTCCTCCAGCAGGTCGCTCTTGGTGCCGCACAGGTAGATCCGGCAGCCCTGCAGCAGGAAAAGGGGTGGGAAGGGTGTGCCCACGTCCCCACCACCAGCACCCCTTGCCCCGCAGCGAGGCTTTGCAGCCCCCTGGCCCCCCATACCTCCTCACAGTTCTGCAGCTCGTTCACCCAGAACTTGGCTCGCTGGAAACTGCCACTGTCAGTGAGGTCTGGGGAGAGGAATCAGGCTCTGCTGACACCGCTCCTCAGTGCCCGACCCACCAGTGTCACCACCACCCCGGCCCCGGACCTCCACAGCCGCCGGCTCCTTCCCCTTCCCCTTCCCGTTCTCCGTGCCCTTACCGTAGCAGACGACGGCAGCCCGGGCTCCCCGGTAGTAGATGCGGCTCATGGCCTCATAGCGCTCCGAGCCCGCCGTGTCCTGGGGGCGACAGGGAAGTGCTCAGCAGCTGACAGGGGTCGGAGGGTCTCAGGGATCCCTGAGCCAGGGGGTAGCCAGGGAAGTCAGCGGGGCGCTGGCACAGCCCTTGCCCTTGCACTTACCCAGATGCCCAGGGTCACTGTCTGGTCCCCCACGGACATCACCTTGGCCACAAAAGCGGCTCCAATCGTCTGGAAGTGAAGCGAGAGGAGTGGTGGGAACCGGCCCGGGGATGCGGGGGCATCTGGCCTGGGAACACGGTGGAAACCGGTGCAGGGACACAGGAGAATTCAGCCCGGGACGTGGAGAGAGAGGTTGAGGATACGAGGGGACCGACCCGCGGGAGGGATGTGGTGGATCCCAGCCCGGACACGGCGGGGGACACGAGGGGATGCCGTCCCAGAGACGTGGGTGGCAGCATCCCGGGGACACGGTGGGGAAACGGGGCGACCGCGAGCAGGATGCGGGGGTGACACGCGAGGGGCTCATCCCGTGGAGGCTGGGGAGACACGCGGGGACGCGCCGCAGCAGCGCGGGGCCGCGCGGTGCCGGTGTGTCACTCACGTTCTGGTAGGGCCCAGCGCGGAAGCGGCCGTGGGCGCAGCGCTCCACGAGGCTGCTCTTGCCCACCCCCTCCTGCCCCAGCAGCACCACCTTGGCGTCCACCCGCCTCCCGCTCATCCTCGCGCCGCCGCCGCGGGGCGGGGCCGCACCGGGCGGGGCGGGGCCGGAACCGAGCGGGGCGGGCCCGGAAGCGGGCGGGGCGTGCCGGAAGTGCGCAGTGCGGGACGGAAGCGCGCGGCGGGGCGGGGCGCGCGGGCCGCATGGCGGCCGCCCAGCAGGCGCGGGCCTGAGCGGCGGCCCCATGGGGAAATACTGCGCCAGCCTGGGCGTCCTCAAGGGGCCCTGGGACCAGGTGTTCGCCGCCTTCTGGCAGCGCTACCCCAACCCCTACAGGTGCGCCGGGGCCCTCCCCGACCCCCCGCCCCCTTCCGCCGCCCCGGTCCCACCTGGGATTGGTGCCACCCCCCCCCCCTCCCGTCCTCAGCCCAGCCCTTCCCCCGGGGGTCCCGCGGGCTCCAGCCTCCGGGGATGGGTGTCCCGCACCACCAGTGCCCAGCGGGCAGCTGGTTTCCCCCCCCTCCCTTAATCCCTCAGTCCCTGATGATTCCCAGCCCCGGGGCAGAGCTGGCGAGGAGCCGGGCTTGATGTTTTCTTGCCCATTTTAGCAAACATGTCCTGACTGAGGACATCGTGCACCGGGAGGTGACGCCGGACCACAAGCTGCTCTCTCGGCGGCTCCTGACCAAGACCAACCGGATGCCGCGCTGGGCAGAGCGCTTCTTCCCAGCCAATGTCGCCCACTCCGTCTACATCCTGGAGGACTCTATCGTGGACCCCAAGAACCGAACCATGACCACGTTCACCTGGAACATCAACCACGCTCGCCTCATGGTAGGTGCTGCTGCTGGGCGGGTGTGTGGGGGTGCAGGGGACCCAGCAGTGCTCACGGCCGGGCTGTGCCTCGTGCAGGTGGTGGAGGAGCGCTGCGAGTACCGGGTGAACCCCGAGAACAGCAACTGGACCGAGGTCAAGCGGGAAGCCTGGGTATCTTCCAGCCTGTTTGGCGTCTCGCGGGCCATCCAGGTGAGCACTGCTCGGGCAGTAAAGCTGCTGTTCCTCCTGCTCTACCCTTTCCTTGTGCTGGTTTTTACACCCTTTCCTTTTGTTCCCCCCCCGACCCCCCCGGATCCTAATAAGCTCTTGAGGTACCCAGAACCATCACTGTGAAAGTCACTGTGACTTTTCAAGCTGGGACAAAGCCCCACGGGCTGTGTGTGACAGAGCTCGCACCTTCACTGACTTTTCCCTTGCAGGAGTTTGGTCTGGCCAGGTTCAAAAGCAACGTGACCAAGAGCACCAAGGGATTTGAATACGTGCTAGCAAGAATGCAAGGTGGGCACCAAGGGCAGGCTGGGGCTGACCGGGACGGGTCTCTTGGAATTAGAGGTCACACTGGCTGGAACTCCAGCCCACGGGCAGGCTGTGGCTTGAACTAATCTGACTGTGAAATCCTCACCCTTTGCCTTTGCCCTGTGCCTTGGCACAGCCTGCTCTTCCTGAGGGGAGCAGGCCAGCAGTGATTGCAGGGCTGGGCAAGGGTGGAGTGCAGGCAGGAGGGGATGGAACATGGCAACAGTCACGTGCTTGTGGTTCCCCTTTGCAACGTGCCCTGACGTGCTGGGGTCAGGGACGCCGGGCTCATCTTCCTCCCTGCATGGGGAAGTGCCTCGGTGGCAGGGCCGGTCTAGCCGGCACTCCTGTGGGGTTAATAGCTTCCATGTTATAGGAGAAACTCCATCCAAAACACTGGTGGAGACAGCCAAGGAAGCGACTGAAAAAGCCAAGGAAACAGCTCTGGCTGCTACGGAGAAAGCCAAGGACCTGGCGAGCAAGGCAGCCACCAAGAAGAAGCAGTATGTGTGAGGGGCCAGCTGCACCAGGACAGATAGGAGACTCCTTAGATTTTATATTTTTAAAGAAACTGTACAAGTCTGACAATCAGCTGCTGTTTGACCCTTTCTGAGATGTAATTATCATTAAAGAATCTACTCCCACCCATGATTTGGCTGAGGCTGGCCTGGCTAGAGCAGAGCCCAGTGCTGCTTTCTACTCTGGGGGTCCAGCCCTCTGTAGGGAAGACACAGGCCAGGGTTTTACCAAGTGCCTTTACTATAAAGTGTCAGATCTGTACAAGAGAGCGGGGTGGCTGCGGGAGCATGAAGGCAGATTGCTTAATGCACTTGTTTCCCCTTCCTGGCTCTCCAGGGGCAGGAGAGCCTTCCTGTAGTCGTGTCTGCAGTGGGCAGCACCACCCCATACCCACACCAGGCAGCCCCCAGACTGCCTGGGGATGCACAGGGGGAGGCAGGAGGATGTCCCTGTGGCAGCCGGGCCTTCTTCCAGCACCTCTTCCAGTGCTTTGCGGTGCACAGCCGGTGCCACAGTGCAGTGCCAGCCCCATGCACCCAGTGCCACAGCCAGTGCTACCCAGCTGTGGGGGGTAAAGCCGGACTCTTGCCCCACCTGTGGCCCCTTACCCTGGCAGCTGTGACGAGGCTGGCAGAGGCTGGGTCTCTGGCAGGAAGGAGGCAGGCAGGCAGTGCAGGGAAGGCAGCGGGCACCGTCAGGATGCAGGGCTGTGGGGGCTGGAGTAGCTGTGGTCCCTCCCGGTGCCAAAGCTGGGCAGCAGGTCCCCGCTGAACACCACGCCATCCACCTCTACCTCGGCATCCTCTGGGCACCGGGGGGAGGCCGGGTCAGGCCCTTGGCTGCTTTCCCTCCCTGCCCACCCTCGTTCTTTCTTTCCCCTCTCTTACCTCCCTCGGAGGGCTCTGAGAGCTGGGACGAGTCCAGGCTGTCGGCCCGTGCTCGTTCCCCGTCGGTGGGCAAGAGCAGCAATTCCAGCCGCCGCTGCAGGTTCCGCTGCCGGTCCCGCAACCGGTCCTTGGCCCTTCGTGCCCTCAGCTCCTGCTCCTCCAGCCTCTGCGGGGACCCGGTGAGCCATGAGCTGGGCAGCCCTGGGCAGCCTCCTCTACACAGGAGCCCCCGAGCCGTGCCGGGGCCACCGCCCCCTCTCACCTGGATGTGAAGCCGGGCACGGTGCAGGAGGCTCAGCGTGGTGGAACGGGACGGTCCCGCGCCCAGCGGCACCTGCTGCTTCAGCCGCTCCAGGCAGCACCGGAGCTGGGCTCTCCTGCGGCCGGGCAGGGAGGGAGCGACCCGGGGGTCAGCCACAGAGCAGCACGGGCTCTACCACCCCCTGCCCCGCCGCTCTCCCCCCACGCCCCCGTACCTGTGCTTCTCCAGCGCGTTGTGCACCGACCTGCGGAAGACACCCCGGTGATCAGCACCGTCGCCACCGGCCGCCGCCATCCACCCACCCATCCGCTCGCCCACCGCTTACCTGACGCTGCCCACGGCCCGGCGCGACGGCGCAGGGCAGATCGCGGCGTAGCCGTGCTCGGCCTCGGCCAGGCCGAGCGGGTAGCGGTGCTGGTGGTGCTGGCGGTGCTCCCGGTGCTCGCGGTGCTCCAGGAACTCGGCCGCCTGGAGCAGCACCTGGATGCTGGTGGCCGCGGGCTCCATGGCGGGAGGGGGGGGTGGCGGGAGGGGGCCGCGAGCCGCGCGCTCATTGGCTGCGGGGCGCCCCGCGCCGCTGACGTCACCTCGGCGGGCAAACAAATTCAGGCGGGAAAGCGCGTGCTTCAAATTTGAATCGGCGGGAGGGGACGGCGCGGGCCCCGCCCCCCGCGCGCGCCAGGCCCCGCCCCCCGCGGGGCCACGCCCCCCTCGGTGTTTCGGCAATTGCCGCGCGTTGGCCACGCCCCTCCAAAAAAGCCGCGCCTCCCCCGGGCACGGTGCGCGCGCTCCCGTGGCCGCCCGGTGACGCGCGGGGCGCGGATCGCCCGTTTCCGCCCATGCGAGCCGGACGGGAGCGCGCACGCCCTGCTGCCCCCAGCCCCGCGTTCTCCACCCTACCGAGTCCACGGGTGGCCCCAGACCGGCCGCGCCCACCCCGGCAATCGCCGCGGCCCAGAGAGACGGGTTTATCTTTTTATTAAAATCCATCGGGCGGAGGGGATGGGGAGGGAAGGGGAGCGCCGGGCCCCAGCCCCCGGGCACGGCACGGCACGGCACGGCACGGCACGGCACGGGCGGCCCCGGGGCACCCGCTGTCATGTGAGGGCTGTTTGCACCTTCTCAGGCCAGGCCCCGGGGGGAGACTCTGCCCCGGACCCAACAGCAGCCAAAGTTCACCTGAAAAAAAACCACCACGAAGCACATTTCCAGCCGGGGGGGGCGGGGGGCAGGTGCACGGCAGCAGCAGGCAGCTCACCGAAAGCACAGCAGGCCACGGTGCATCAGGAGAGGCGGTCCTGCGCCCACCATCGCTCCGCATGGGCTGCCGCCGTGTGTGGGGTCCTGCCCCTGTGCATCGGGAGAAGCCTAGCACCGTGTGGGGGGTCCTGCCGCCATGCCCACCAAGCTCCAAGGAGAGTCACAGGGCTGAGGTGCTCCCCGGCAGCCCCAGAGCAGCCCTGGGCACCCAGTTGTGTGGCCTCCTATGATGGAGATCTGGCAGAGGGGCTCTCACTGGCTCCGGGCGCAGCGGGATGTGGGTGGGAGGTGTGTGGTGTAGCAGTGGGTGCAAACACGTACGGGTTTGGTCTGGCCGTAGTGGGGCAGCACTGCGGTATTCGGTGAGCAGCGGGCACAGAAGATCTGCCGGGAGGCCAGAGAGGGGCTGAGCACATGCAGGTCCCTTGGGGAACCCCACATGCCCTATCCCAACCCCATCCTACCTTCCCACAGCTGCGGCAGTGGTGCCGGCGGCGTAGCAGGGTGAAGGGCGAGCGGCAGGCAGAGCACTGGCAGCATGTGCTGTCCGGCACCCACTCGGGCAGGCGGCGGGTGCCTGCTGGGCAAAACACATTGGTAAACACCCCTCAGCCTGGCTCCCCTCACAGCCAGAGCCCCTAAGGCAGGATGGGGCAGGACCAGCCCCAGCCTCACACCCTGTCCCAGAGCCATGGCACCTGGGCAGCCCCTTACCTGCCCTCCGGAGTCC
The DNA here is from genome assembly GCF_041296385.1 of Aphelocoma coerulescens. NCBI lineage: Eukaryota > Metazoa > Chordata > Aves > Passeriformes > Corvidae > Aphelocoma > Aphelocoma coerulescens. Next base: position 3,545,857 of record NC_091027.1, on the reverse strand, counting down.
GGCAGCCTCTGCGGGGCTGGAGCACAGTGGGCAGTCGGCTACGCGAGGAGCATCTGCCACACTGGAGTCACCATCCTTCTCTTCTGCAGGGACAAGGGTTGTGTTGGTCCAGCCAACCTGGAGCCAGGCACTATGGCCACGTTTTTCCCAAGCCTAGGGCTGTGGCCTTGTCTCACCAGGGATGGGCGATGGGCAGGGCAGAGAGGAGCAGTCCCACATGTCCCTGGGGATTACTCACTGCTGTCACTCTGTTCCTCCGAGGGCTCCGCCTGTGAGCACACAATCTTGAAGACTGTTTTCAAGATGCTTCTCATGTCACTGGCAAAGTTGGTCTGGAGCTGATCAGCCACCCCTGCACCGGGAGGGTGGGGGGTCAGGGTGCTGGGGGTCAGGGTGCTGGGGGGTTGGCTTGGGGGTCACTCACCTGAGATGCAGACGAAGAGGGTGTGCAGCATGTCCTTGGTGCTGCTGTAGCGGGAGCGCAGCTCCGAGCAGCGGGCACCTGGGGTGGCATCGACCCCCATCCCTGGGCTGCTCCCGAGGGGCTGCGAGCTGCGCAGGGGGGCGGTGACCATTACGCCAGGGATGGTATGAGATATCCCTGTCCCAGTGGACAGGGATTTGCCATCTTGGCCCCGTTCCCTGCCCGCCGCACACCCCTGCTGCCCATCGGTTCCCAGCTCATCCGCTGCACTGGGGGGTCCCAGTTGCGTCGTGCAGGCGGGCAGTGGTGGGGTGGCATGAGGGACCTCCAGAAGACTGAAGGGAGCAGGGGGGTCCACACTGGGCACAACTGCCCCCCAAGCTGGGGGGGCATCTGGACTGCAGGGATCCTCCTGTTCGGCTGTGCACAGGCTCCTCTCCAGCAGGCAGAGCTCCTGTGCTGACAGCACCTGCAGCAGGTCCCTGTGGTGAGGGGTCAGAGTCAGCCCCATGTCACGGCCCTACTGCTGCCCCACAGCCCAACCCATCACCCCCCACTGCGCACCTGATCTTCTTCAGGAGGTTGTAGAAGGGGCTGAAGACCCGAGACATCTCCTCAGGGCTCCGCTCCAGGCTGAGGGGACCCTCGGGGTAGATGAGGAGACCACTGCAAGGGGACGAAGGCCAATTCATGTTGGGGGTTGCCTGGAACCCCAACTCCCCAACTGGGGAGAAGGGGCTGGTACAGGGCAGGGAATCCTTCTCTAGGGGCTGCACCCACCTGATAATGGCCAGGCGAGGGATGGTGAACATCAGCAATGGTTCATAGCCATCAATCATCTCCTGGGTCAGATAGCCCAGGTGCAGGGCTCTGGGGACACACAGACACCCTTACAGTGGATCTGAGCCTCAGGATGCTGCCCCTCATTGGGGCTGGAGTCCCTGCAGCCACCACCTGACACACAGTGCCCCTCACTCACCTTTCCACCGTCTCACAAAAGAGCACAATGATTTCCTGCTGCCTGTAGATCTCATCAGGAGACTTCACTGCCACCAGTGAGGACACGTAGCTGGAGAGATGGGGAGACTGTGAGGCCCCTATAGCCCTGGCACAGCCCACCATGACCCCAGAACCCTAACCCTGCCCCCTACCTCAGCTCAAACTCTGCAAATAGCCAGTCGAATTGGATGAGTGCAGCCCGGACAGGCTCTGGGTAGGAGTTGGGTTGGCTCAGGCTCTGCTCCCGCAGCACCGTCCGGACCAGCTCCAAGCTGCACAGCAGATTCCTGGCCTGGGGCCTCAGCTGTGCCCCATCTGACTCCTCCACCTCCAGGAAGGTCCCAGCCAGGAGGCACTGCCGCGATAGGGACTGTCAGGAGCCAGCACCCAAGGTAGTGCCGAACCCTAGGGTCAGCTCACGGTGGGGTGTCCATCGCCCCAGGGAGCTGGACCACCCAGACAGCATCCCCGGGCTCACCTCGGCAGCAAACAGCATGTGGTTCCCCAAGTTGTCCACCAAGAGCTCCTCGGGGAACTTGACCAGGTAGTCACGGCTATGCCGCTGTGTGGGAATGCACTCTTCCATGATCCGCTCCAGGACGGCCAGCAGGTGAGCCTGGGGAGGGCAGGGGTGTCACCCGCGGCTTCCCGGGGGGACTGAGTCACACCGGGGTCCGGGCTGTCCCCGTACCTGGCTGAGGTGGAGCTGGTTGAGGAGCACCAGGTACTGCTGCGGATCCAGTTCGGAGTCCAGCCCGTTGATCTCAGCCACCACCCGTGTCACCCTCTCGTCGGCAAAGAAGAACTGGGAGAGCAGGCGTGGGTCGGAGCGCTGCGGGAAGAGCAGCGGGGTGATGGTGGAAGCACCCCGCATCTCCATGGGCTGCGTCAGCGGGATCCCAAATCTCCCATTCCCACAGTCACGGAAGGATCGGACCCCACGGATCCACAAACACCTACTCGGAACCGTACTTGGGACCTCCCACGGCAGCCCTGGCTTCTCCCGGGGAGCGCCGCCCTCCCCACCCACCCGTGCCTCAGTTTCCCCGGGGGCAGAGCAGGACGAACAAGCTCAGCCGCATCCCGGCAGCTTTGGCACGGATCCATGCGTGGCTGTAAACACCGGGAAAGGTCCTCCGGAGTTTCCCCGCTTCCTCCTCCCGCTCCACCCCGAGGGACCCCCGCCGCCCCCCCTGCGCCCGGGATCGGCGGAGCCCCTGGACGGCCCCGACGGGGCCGTCCAGGGGCTCCGCCGATCCCGGGCGCAGGAGGGCGGCCCCGGTGTGACTCTCCCCGGTCTCACCTTGGGTCGGCGGAGCCATCGGCGGAGGGCAGCGGGCAGCATGGCGCGTCCCGCAGCTCTGCCGCCGCCCGGCTCCCCGCGCCCGCCGCTCGCCGACGGGGCGGGTCGGCACCGGGCACCGCCCGGGGGGCGGATCGGAGCGGTGTCCGCCCAGTCCCGGCACCGGGACGACCCGTCCGCTCCTCGACGGACCGGTTCTTTGTGATGGGAAGGGTGAGGGTGCGTCTCCCGCCGGGGCGGGATGGGTTTCACCGCTGGCTTTCCTTCCCGGTCTCTGTTGCTGTCTCAAATTCCCGGCTGCATCCCCGGCTATGCTCCCCCCGGTTCTTCTCTCCCCGCAGACCAACCTTCCGGGGACAGGGACACGCCAGCGCTGCCCACGGTCCCCCCCAGCATTCCCGGAGTGATGGGGGGCAGCAGGAGAGGCACCCGCAGGCACCTTTGTTGTGCAGGGCATAGGGTGCGCAGCAGGATAATGGAGAGGGAAGGGGGTAAAGTGGCCCCCCGGTGGGAGAAAGAGAAACCAAGTGGCCAAGAAGAGGTCCCGGGGGTCACGCGGGGTGTTGGGCACAGCAAACCGCCCCGGCTGTGCCAAAGGACGTGTTTGCTCCAGATCTGGCGCTGCTGGCCGCAGGATGTGGGTGCTGATAATTCAGGTGGCTGAAAGCCTAATGGGGTGGATTCATGGGTAAAAAATCCGCGGAGGATGGTTGAACAAACACGGTGGCGGCTTCAGAAAGTCCCTGAGTCATGACAGTGCCCAGGCTGTGCCGGACGAGTGCAGGTGTGGGACTGTCCCTGGTGTTGGGGCTCCGTGTGCAGCCCTCAGACTCCGGCTCTGTTTTCAGCCATGTCCTGGTTCCCATGGATGAGGATCCCTGTGCAAACAATGAGACTGGAGCCCTGCTTGTCCCACAGATCTGGTCCCAGCAGATCTGGACACCATAATATAAGGAGGACATAAATCTCTTAGAGAGTGTCCAAAGGAGGCTGCAAAGAGTCTAGAGAGGAAGTCACATGAGGAGCTGCTGAAGTCCCTTGGTCTGTTCAGCCTGGAGAAGAGACTGAGGAGAGATCTCATTATGGGCTGCTGCTTTCTCAGGAGGGGCAGCCAAGGGGCAGCTCCAATCCCTGCTCTCTGTGGTAGTGACAGGATCCGAGGGAATGGCTGGAGCTGTGTCATGGGAAGTTTGGTTGGATATTAGGAAAAGGTTTTTCAACCAAAGGGTGGTTGGGCACTGAACAGGCTCTCCAGGGAAATGGGCATGGCCCCAAGCCTGCCAGAGCTCCAGGAGTGTTTGGACAACGCTCTCAGGCACAGGGTGGGATTCTTGGGGTTGTCCTGTGCAGGGCCAGGAATCATAAAATAGTGCGGAAGAGACCTTAAAGATCATCTTGTTCCATCCCCCTGCCATGCACAGGGACACCTTCCACTATCCCAGGTCGCTCCAAACCCCATCCGACCTGGCCTTGAACACTCCCAGGGATGGGGCAGCCACAACTTCTCCGGCCAACCTGTGCCAGGGCGCCTCCCCACCCTCCCAGGGAAGACTTTTTTTCCCTAATATCTAATCCAATCCTCCTCTCTTTCAGTCTGAGCCCCAGCAGCTGCACTCCGATGATCCAGCTGGGGGTACGATCACGACCCGCCCCCGACCACGGTTGGGCACCGGCGGCGTTGGGACCCGCGGGAGCCTCGGGAGGCGGGGGCGGGCTCGGGACTCGAACTCGCTGCGCTGCCGCCACTCCCCCTGTCCGCCAGGGGGCGGGCTCTGCCCTCTCGCAAGATGGCGGCGGCGGCTTCACCTCACCGAGCGTTCCCCCCTCCCTCCCTCCCTCCTTCCCACGGGCAGGGGCCGGACGGGCCGCGCCGCCATATTGGCTGTTGTCCTGGCTGCGGCGGGCTCGCCATGACTCGCCGGCGGAACAAGGCGGCAACGGCGGCAACGGCAGCGGCGGCGGCAGGTGGCTCCGGGCCTCGCCGTGACAGGGTGGCGGGTCCCGACGTCGGGCCTCCCCCGCCGCCGCCACCGCCACCGGAACCGCCCGCCCCGCCTGAGGTGGCGGCGGCGGCGGGCAGCGGCGGGGAGTCGGGCAGAGGCAGCGCGCAGGTACCGGGGTAGCGCTGCGGAGGGCACGGGGCTGGCTCCGAGCGGGGTTCAGCCTGGGCGGGGTGGGGCCCTGTCCCTTGTACCCCATCCCCCCCGGGCCCTGCCCCATCCCCGCCCCGACCCCCGACTCGGAGCATCCCTGCGGATGGGGCTCGGAGCGTTCCCACAGCGCTCCGCGGGAGGGCCCAGCCCTGCCACAGCCCTGCCACAGCCCTGCCACAGCCCTGCCACTGGGCGATGGCAGGTGGCTCCAGCATCCTCATTCAGCGCGCGTCTGGCTGCCTGACATCCCTGCTGGACACACCTGGCTGCCTCCACCTGCTCCGGGTTGTGGGCAGGGAGCCGGGGGTGGGCGCCGGCTGTGGATGTGCTGGGTGGATTGGGGACAGCCGTGGTGTCACCAGCCGTGGTGTCACCCGCTGTGGTGGCTGTGTCATCTGGGACACGGGGTGGTCTGGCTGCGCCCCTCTCGCCGTGGGTGGGCAGAGGGGCTGTGCCCCCACTCTGCTCTCCTTGGCCTCTGACCTTTGCTTCACCTTGAGCCTGCAGACGCCATCTGTTTGGCAGCAGCGGTTCAATGCACGGCTCATTGTGGCAGGGCCCCGCTGCGCCGGCAGACAATGGGGGCCCCCTCGCCCGCGCCACGCCGGGCTCGTCACGGCTGTCAGGGCTCCAGCGAGCCCGAGGGATGCAGCCCAGCTCCTGCAGGGAAGCTCCAACCTGGCTGTGCCTGTGCGGGGAGAGCGTGAAGCAGCACAGGGGGCTGCACCCCACCCTGGTGCATCGGCACCGCTGGCTGTGCAGAACAAAGAGGCGGGAGAGAGGGCTTGGGGCTCTTGGGTGACACGGTGGGGGCATCTGTGATGGGTGAGGAGGGAGAGCTGAGGCTGCCATACCTACCCTTAATATCCCTGTGTGGGATTTCTGTGGGTTTTGCTTTGCCATGCAAGTTCCGTCAGTCTCACTCTACCAGAGGTGATGGTGGGAGTTGCTGGTGGCTTCTCAGCCTTGGTTGGTGGCAGGGCTGGATCTTTGGCATGCTGTGATCTTCCAAGAAGTCCAAAACACTCCCAGCTGGCACATGGCAGGTTGGCAGCAGCTGGGCAGCCTGAGGCTGCTCTGCTCCGGTGGGAGAAGGTGCAGTGCCACATATAGCCTACAAGAATTTCCCTGGTTTGGTGTCAGCGTCCTGAGGTCTCCTTCACTGCCTCATCTGCCCCGCATCTGTGCCGGATCACACCTGGGTGACTCACAGTCTGTGTGTCCTTCCTCAGGTGCTGCCCACCGCCAACCAGTCTGTGCAGACATGCTGCCTGCTCTGTCACCGGGAGCGCAAGGACTGGGGAGGGCCGTCCCACAATGGGCTGGTTTCCCCAGGCGAGAGGCTGCCACCGGACTTCGTGCCAACGCTCGTGCAGAACCTCCTGGGAGAAATGCCACTGTGGATCTGCCAGAGCTGCCGGAAGAGCGTGGAGGAGGAAGAGCGACGGGCGGTGCAGGAGCAGGCCCTGGCGGTACGCGGTTACGGAGCTGGGGTTGGAAAGCCAGGGCTGTAGCTGTGGGAACATGTCACTGGCTACCCTGTGGCACTGACCGGGTGTGTGGGTCCCATCCTCGCTCTGAGCTGAGTGTCCCAGACATCCCAGCCTCCACTTCCCTGCCCAGGGCTGCCTCTGGCTCAGCAGGGACAGGCCCTGTTGGGGCAGTGTGTGGTGCTGTGGAGGCTCATCCAGCAGCCTGCCGTGGCTTGGAGCTGCTGGGCTGGTAAGGCTGACAGTGCCACTGCTTTCCTGCCAGCCCTGCTCTGCTGTGTGTTGTGCCGCGTCCCCCGGCCCCAGGGCTGCTCCCTTCGTGACGCAGAGAGAGGCAGTGGCTGCCAGGGCAAGTGCCTGCCTGTGCATGGAGCTTGGGTAGGGGAGCTGGCTCCTACCTGGCTTTTTTTAACCCTGCCCTGGTGTGAGTGAGACCAGCACAGGCATGTGGTCCTTGGCATGGCCCAGCCAGGCTGTGTTGGTGCTGGATGGAGGGGGTGTTTGTCACTCCCAAGACAGTGACAGAAGTGGTTCTTATGAGCTGAGCCTCTGCTGCAGTGGAGGGAGTCTTGGTGTTGATGCCCTGGGGCCAAGGGTGTCCCCTCAGCCACTTCACTCTGTGTTTCCTTTGATAGGTCTCATTATCCCACACATCCTGCAAGTCGCAGTCTTGTGGGGGTGGCTCACACTCCTCTTCCTCCTCCTCCTCGTCTTCTTCCTCCTCGTGCCACGGGAACTCAGGGGACTGGGACCCCAGCTCGTTTTTGTCTGCTCACAAGCTCTCGGGCCTCTGGAACTCGCAGCACACCAACGGGACTGCACAGGGCAGCCCCCTTGGGACCCCCCCAGCTGCACTAGGTGAGTTGAAGCTGGCTGTGAGGTTGAGCAGAGCTTTCTGCCCAGTTCTTGGCTTAGGTGGTTTCCTTGTGGGCAAAGGGTGGGCAGGCTGAGCCTCTGAATCTCAGTACCAGCAGCATATTGGGCCCCTTTGAAAAAGGCAGATGGTGCTGGGATTCAGCCCCAGCTCCGCTTTCCTTCCAGGCGACAAGCACCCCGGCCTCGCTCTGTCTCCGGAGTGTGCCAGCCAGGTGTCGGCCATGGCGCCGGGGCTGAAGGCCTGTCCCTACAGCCACACGGCCTCTGCCACCTCCAGCAACGCCACCCCGGGCTCGCCTCTGCCTACCTCACTCGACTTCTGCAAGACGCTGCCGAAGCAGTTCAAAAGCTTGTGCCGGAGGGCCACCCCGCCAGGTGCGTGCCCAGGGACAGCACCAGCCACAGCCTCTCGGCCTGCTGCTCTAAAGCCTTTCCCCTTGCCCTGCTCTCCATGGGGCAGGGCTGGATCCTGTGGGGGAGGCACACTGACCCCAAGGCCCTTTGTGAGCAGGGATGGCTTCTATCCCAAGCGCTCTGACTTCTGGGAAGAGAAACAGCTTGTGCAAAGGTGGTGGGTGGCTCTGAGCATGGCCCTGGTCTGTGCAGCACAGCCAGTGTCTGACTGTCTCTGCTCCTGCCCCTCTGCAGGTGAGGCCTTCCACTCCTCAGAGCATCATCAGCACTCCGACCTCACTGCTCCTCCCAACAGTCCCACCGGCCTCCCCTCCCAGCCACCGGCGCTGATCCCTTCCAAGCAGACACCTCCCCATCCGGGGCCCTTCGGCTCCGCACCGCACATCCCGCTGGGTACCTCCTCGCAGGCCGCGCTCTTCCCTGCTCCCAGTGCGCAGGCGGCGGCCCCAAAGCCGGTGTCCGAGTCTCCTCCGGCCGGCGCGGCCTCACACAGCCCGGGGCCATGCAAGAGCCCTCACTTGCCCCCTGCCAATGTGCCGCTGCTGAAGATGCCGCCGCCACTGTCAGGCTGTGCTCATCCCTGCAACGGGCACTGCAGCACTTCACTCATCCCTCCTCCCACCTCCCTCCAGCTGCCCAGCACCAACAGGTGAGTAGAGGAGCCCTGCCTGCTTCCAGCCTCTCCTTGCAGGGCCACATGCCTTTTCTCCCATCCCTGCCCATGGATGCACTTTTTCTTGTGGAGGAACTGGCCATCCTGGTGTGGTGGTGCAGGAAGCTGATGTCTTTGTGGGCCAGTTCCACTGCTGCAGACCCCTGGTCTCCGAGGGTCAAGCTCTGTCTCTCCCAATGTGTATTCTCCCTGTGGTTGTCCTTTGGTTTTGTGGTGCAGAAGAGGCTGTGCTTGTTCCTCCTCCAGCTAAAAGACCCAAAGGAACAGCCTGGTCAATGTGCTGTTGGCCAACAGGACCTATGTCAGTGAGACCTGTCAGGCAGCTGTGGCACGGAGCAGAGGTCCTCGAGAACATGAAGCCTGTAGACTTGTTCTGCTCACCTGCTCCCCCGGCCCTCTCTGGGCTGCCCATGCCATGGAAGAGAGTACACTGGTTCCTCTCTGCTCATTAGCTCTCCCTGTGGAGAGCCAGTTGTGTCCCGAGCTGGATCTTGAGGAATGATGCTGTGGGCTATGCCCTGGCCTCCCTGTCTCTGAGCTGGGTAGCCTGTGCCCGTGTGAGCTGGGCCTGCCTGCACGTGGGGATGTCTGGTAGCTGCACACAGTCCCAGTGTTCCTCACCTGTGCTACCTGCCACCCTCAGTGAGTACCACGCCCTGCCCTGTTCCCAGCCCAGAGCCTGGCACGATGCTGCTCGCTGGGGCTCTGCTGCACCAGCCTCCTACTGGCCAGAGGCCCTGAGGGCTGGGAGCGACAGATGTCTGCTGCCATGGGCTCCTCGAGCATCCTCCCCAGAGGAGGAGAATGCAGGGGAGGGGGTTTGTCCTGCAAATCCTTCTGCTTGGGCACACGCTTCCCCAGGAGGGCTGTTCCTACATGCATAGCATGGGGCAAGTTTTGAGATCCCCTGGCACCTGCTCACCTCTCGCCCTTCTCCCCGTCTCCTCAGGGACCCCTCTTGCAAAGGGCACAAATTCCCAAACGGTACCAGCTGCCACCCACCACAGCCCTGCGAAGCAGACGAGGGACTCGGGGAGGATGAGGACAGCAGCTCAGAGCGCAGTTCCTGCACCTCCTCCTCCACCAACCAGAAAGACGGGAAGTTCTGCGACTGCTGCTACTGTGAGTTCTTCGGCCACAACGCGGTGAGTGAGGGGCTGGTCTGCAGCCACCCCCGGTCCTCGCGCTGCACGGGGAGACATCGCTCGGTCCCTATGCTCAGAGTGCGGAGGTGGGCAGGTCTGGCCACGGCTGTTTCCTGCAGGCACACACATCCCCTGCTCCCTTTCTACCCTGCTTCATCAGCCTGCTGGTCCCTTGCTCCCAACTCGCAGCCGCCTGCCCAGCCCCAGGGCTTGGAGCAGCCGGCCAAGCCCTGTGGCTTCATGGTAGAAGAGCTCAGTAGGGCTGTGCTGACTTGTCTTCCTGAGACTGTAGGGAAGGGAGTGGCTGGAAGGTCACAGGGGGCTGGGGCTGCCTGCTCCTGATGCTGACTGTGCCTGGCTGACAGCACTCACCTTCCTCAGCCCCCGGCTGCTCCCACAAGCCGCAACTACGCTGAGATCCGAGAGAAGTTGCGTTCTCGCCTCACCAAAAGGAAAGAGGAGCTGCCACAGAAACTAGGGCACAGCAGCAGCTCAGGGGAGCCCGCTGTGGACCACCGCAATGTGGATGAGCTGCTGGACTACATCAACAGCACAGAGCCCAAGCCCTTGAACAGTGCCAAGGCAGCCAAGCGGGCACGGCACAAACAGAAGAAGAAGGTAAGGCTGGGCAGGGGCTGGGGCTGTGGGAGGAGGGCAGAGCAGGGTTGTGCTGCTGTCAGGGCTTTTCCTCCTCTCTCTTGCATCCATTTGGGTTCTTGAATTCTTGTGTTGCTCTTGCCCAAGGTGGCAGCAGTGCCTGGCCCTATGTAGGACTCCCCCTGCCTCTGTTCCTGCAGAGGGTTGCCCAGCCCTCCTGGGTGCTTTGGGCTGCACCGTCCTGTCTGCTCCATGCCACATCTCTAACACCGTGCATCTCTGGTAGGGAGAGGCAGTGCTATGATGGCTCTTTCGGGTGCTTGGTGCCCAGAGCAGTGTTGGGTGTGCAGTGTCCAGCTGTTGCAGTGCCCATGGGGGACATGTGACAGTTCAGGGGCTGTGGAAGACGTGGGGTGGCTGTGCTGAGCAGCTGCCCTTGGGTTTGCTGTCAGGCAGAGCTGGAACAAAGCTCTGTGTCCTGCGTGCGTGGTTCTGTGGCCCAGTCCAGATGATCCTCATGGCACCTGTGTTGCAGGAGAAGGAGAAAGCCCAGCTGGAGGCAGAGGCCCAGAAGCGGGCAGAGCGTGCCCCTGCAGCCAGCCAGGCCAGGGAGCCGGCCGAGGAGAAGCTTCTGGAGTGGCCGGAGTTGGAGCTGGAGCGGGTGAACAGCTTCCTCAGCAGCCGGCTGCAGGAGATCAAGAACACCATCAAGGACTCCATCCGGGCCAGTTTCAGCGTGTACGACCTCAACCTGGATGTCAATGACTTCCCCAAGAAGGCAGCTGTCCTGGAGCAGAAGAACCTGCTCTCCAACCTCAATGGGTCTTCTGACCTGCAGGACATAGACCTAGCGCTGGCCCCGCTCAGCCTGGGCCCTGCCAAGGGCCACACGCTGCTGCGGGGCGAAGCGGGCCCCCGATGGGGCGAGGGGCCTGGGGATCCCCCGCCAGCCCCACCAGCCGAGAACGGCGTGGTGAAACGCCTCAGCGCCGTGCCCAGCCTGTCCCGCATGATCTGGGTGCAGTCCAAGGCTGCGGACTCTGCTGCAGATGGCAGCGGGCTGAGCCCGGAGCCCAAGGAGGGACCACAGCCCAAGGGGCCGGAGCCGCCAGAGTCGCTGCCCGCGGGGAGCCGGCAGCGGAAGAACAAGCGGCAGAATGGGCAGGCGAAGAAAGGGGAGGGCAGCACGGCCGTGCCTGGCGGCCAGGCCCGGCTGGAGAGCCCTGGTGTGAAGGGGCAGGTGCTGGGAACCAAGCACCCTTCCAAGGCCAGTGCCCCGGAGCCACAGCGGGCGAGCGGCTGTGCCGAGCCCGGGGAGAGCAGCAAGGGGCAGCCTTGGGGCTGCAGCACCACTGCCAGGGCAGAGAAGGAGAGAACCAGTGAGTGGAAAGGCCGGAGGGGAGAGGGCAAAGCGGAGCTGCCAGAGCTGGCACAGCAGCAGCCACCTGCCCTGGCCACCCACCTTGCCCTGGGGGGCTCCCCACAGCCCAAGGGCAAGAGCAGGAAGAGCCGAAACAAGGTGGAGAAATCCAATACCTCGATCGGTGAGTGCTGGGAGCATCACTCTGTGCTGCCATCCTTGCGGTGGTCCCTTGCCCAGCTGGCAGCCCCCTGCCCACCCTGCAGCGCTGACCCTCTGCTCTGCTTCCCCAGATGATGTGTTCCTGCCCAAGGACCTGGATGGGGCAGAGATGGATGAGACTGACAGAGAAGTGGAGTATTTCAAGAGGTGAGAGGGGAACCCCTGAGCTCTGCCAGTGGGGCTGGAGGCATGAAGGGGCAGGGAGCTGACTGGGCCTGGGGTCACAGAGGGGCTGGGGGTCCCAAGGGGCTGGGAACTGACCGGGGCTGTCCTCTCCCTGTCAGGTTCTGCCTGGACTCGGCCAAGCAGACGCGGCAGAAGGTGGCCGTGAACTGGACCAACTTCACCCTGAAGAAAACCACTTCCAGTGCAGCCCAGTGAGGTGCGGAGGGGCCACCCCCACCCACCCACGGCCGCTCGCCTCTCCTCACTGTGCCCCCCGCCTCACCTCGGTGGGGTCCCCTCCTTCGCGGGGGGCCCCGGTGCTCTTCTGCCCCGCGGGGACCCCCGGGGCTCCCTCCATCCTCCTGCCCCTCCCCGCGGGGTGATCCCGGCCGTCCCGACCCCCTCTCCGCGGGCACGCGGCTCCCCGTGCCGTGGGGAAGGACCGTGCTGGACCCAATAAAGAACTTTTTAATTTTTTATTTTATTTAAACCCCGCTGTCTGCTGCTTTCTGCCGCGCCGAGGAGGTTGGGGGACGGGAGGGGTGGGGGGCGGGAAATGTAGAACGCATTCTGTGCAAGTTTGAGCGCGGCGGGGATCCGTCGGGCCGGGACGCAGCTCCCGCCCAGCGGTGCGTTCTGCGCGTTGCTAGGCGATGGCCCTGTGCGTGGTGACGTCACTTCCTATAGCTCTTCCGGGTAGGAGCCATGGAGGCCGTGGCGGAGCGGAAGGTGGGAACGGCCGCGGCCCCCGGTACCGCCCGCCCTGCGCTCCCCGTGCCGCCCCGGGCTCCCCTCACCGCGTGTCTCCCCACAGAGGCAGCGCGAGGAGCCGGTGGACACGTCCGACCTGTCCGGAGAGGATGACGACGACTACGTGCCCTACGTGCCCGTCAAGCAGCGCAAGCAGCAGATGGTAATGGGGTAAGGGGGGCTGCCCGGGGAGGGCTCCGAGCGGCCCTCCCGCCACGAGGCCGCTCACTCCTCCTCGACCCGCGTTCTTCCAGCTGCAGAAGCTGTTGCAGATGCGGCGGAAGGTAGTGTCGGAGGAGGAGCAGCGGGACAGTGGGAGCGAGCAGCGCGGGGACGAGGATGACATCCCGCTGGGGCCCCAGTCCAACATCAGTCTGCTGGACCAGCACCAGCACCTCAAAGAGAAGGCGGAAGGTAAGGGAGGAGCTGGTGGAGCACTGTGTGACTTTCAGGGGACAACAAACCCTCTCACTGTGTCTTGGCTCTCCCCCAGCTCGGAAGGAGTCAGCCAAGGAGAAGCAGCTGAAGGAGGAAGAGAAGATCCTGGAGAGTGTGGCAGAGGGCCGAGGTGAGTGGGAGGTCTGTGTCTCAGATCTGTCTCCAGAGCTCCCAGGGCAGCTGGAGAGCTGTTCCCTGCCTTTGGAATGCTGCTACTCAGGGGTGGGACTGGAGGTGACAGTGGGTCCCCTCGGTTGGCACTGCCTGGCTTAGCTGGGACATGTCTGTGACAGGGCTCTGGGCACAGCAGCACTTGGTGTTCCGATGCCAGAGAGGCTGCCAGTGCTGCTGTTTCTCCTCTTCTGTCTCTGGACATGGTCTCCCAAACCATTTGCCCAAGTAGCTCTCAGTGAGGTTGATGTGGATGTGGAGAGTTTGCTCTGACTCATCATCTTTGTTCCTGCAGCTCTGATGTCAGTGAAGGAGATGGCCAAGGGCATCACCTACGACGACCCGATCAAAACCAGGTAAGTTTCACAGCACAGCTCAGAAGCTGTCCTTCTGAAAACAGCAGTTCGTCCTGGCTGAAGGGAGCTAAAAGTCGCAGAGTCTTGCAGGAGCAGTGTGGCTCTGCAGCCTCTTGCCTGAGTGACTGTCTTTGTGTCATTAGGTGTAAAATCAGGCTGTTGAGTCACTTTGGATGTTGTTTTATATACAGTGAGGCTTGATAAAGCACATTTATGTTAGACTAGAAGGCCAGAGGGTGGATCTTCAGGTCTGGGAGGTCACTAAGCCAGAGGAAGAGACTGGAGGAATCTTTGGAGCCAGTGCTGCTCAGGGCAGCATTGTCAAGGTGGTGATTGATCAGAGATCGGGCTCAGTGAACTCAGAGGTCTTTTCTGACCTCAGTGATTCTGAGGCAGGATCAGGGAGACGATTGAGGTGTGTCCAAACGTTTTTGGCATTTTCCATCCACCATCCCTAGGCTGTTCTCAGCTGTTAGCTTAGCACTTTTCACTGAGGTTTTGGGGAAGGGTTTAATGCATAGAACTGGCTCAGATCTTCTCCTACGCTCACTCCACAGAGCCCCTTGGGGTTACCTGTTTTACCTGGGAGTGTATTGGAGCCTAACAGGGCATTCCCTTGAATTCCTCCATGGGAGCTGCTGGTTCTGGAGCCCTGGCCTCATTCTGCACCATGACCTGTTTCTGTTGCTTTCACAGCTGGAGAGCCCCTCGCTACATTCTGGGCATGTCAGAGGCACGGCACGACCGTGTGCGCAAGAAGTACCACATCCTGGTGGAGGGGGAGGGCATCCCTCCCCCCATCAAGAGCTTCAAGGAGATGAAGTTCCCAGCAGGTAGGCCAGGAGAGGAGATCCCACCTTTTTCCTGGCTGTTTGCCTGAGGGGTATTTGTCACTGGTGGGAGAGCTGCTGCTGGGACCTGAGTGGGAGAAGAGAGGGAATAGTTCAGGTCACGAACATGCATTGTTCCTTGTTCTCTGACAGCTATCCTGAGAGGCCTGAAGAAAAAAGGAATCCAGCAGCCAACACCCATACAGATCCAAGGCATCCCCACAATGTGAGTGCTCTGTCCCCATCCCAGAGTACAGAGCAGTTGCTCCCACGGCCCACTGTGGTGTGGACCAGATGCTCTTCCGTGGTGACAGATCCCTGTCACCTTGCTCAGCCCTGGAGGTTTGAGCTGTTCCATGATGTTCCTCCTCCCATCGGCCTCGTTTCCCTGGCAGCCTCTCAGGAAGGGATATGATTGGCATCGCATTCACTGGCTCTGGGAAGACCTTGGTGTTCACCCTCCCCGTGATCATGTTCTGCCTGGAGCAGGAGAAGAGGCTGCCATTCTCTAAGCGAGAGGGACCCTATGGACTCATCATCTGTCCCTCGGTGAGTGTCGGGAGGAGGCTGTGAGTGACTTGCAGTGGCAATCCTAAATTCTGCCTGCACAGAGATGCAGGAATGAGCTGGGTTTGTTTCCGTAGCGGGAGCTGGCCCGGCAGACCCACGGCATCCTGGAGTACTACTGTCGTCTGCTGCAGGAGGATGGGCTGCCCCCACTGCGCTGTGCCCTCTGCATCGGGGGCATGTCTGTCAAGGAGCAGATGGAGACCATCAAACAGTAAGACCTGGGGGAGTCCATGGGGCTTGAGGTGCTCTGTTGTCTGGCAGAGGGCTAAGGGGTGACACCCTGGCTTCAGGACAGCGTGGGGGTGAAAGTGGTGTGCCAGGGAGGTGTCCTGCATGGGGCAGGAATCCCGAAGGCCTGACTGTGGCCTCCTCTCATCCCACAGTGGGGTACACATGATGGTGGCAACCCCTGGGCGCTTGATGGACCTGCTGCAGAAGAAGATGGTGAGCCTGGACATCTGCCGGTACCTGGCGTTGGATGAGGCTGACAGGATGATCGATATGGGCTTTGAGGGGGACATCCGTACCATCTTCTCCTACTTCAAGGTACAGAACTGCCAGGATTGAAGCAACCTGAAGCTCAATCCTGCACATGCCAGGTTGGGTGAGTGCTAAAGGGTTCTTCCCTGTGCAGGGCCAGCGGCAAACCCTCCTCTTCAGTGCCACAATGCCCAAGAAGATCCAGAACTTTGCCAAGAGTGCCCTGGTGAAGCCCATCACCATTAATGTTGGGCGAGCAGGTGCTGCCAGCTTGGATGTTGTGCAGGTGAGGTGTTTGGCTGCTCCCTTGTGCCTGTGTGGGAGACCAGAAGAGTTCATGAGGGCACTTAATACCTTACTCTGCCAGGGAGCTGGGGTTTGTGGTCCTCCTTCCCAGCTGGCTAAGGTATACCAAGCAGTGGCAGTTCCTCTGCTGCCTGACCCATCCCTCTGCTTGTTCCTAGGAGGTGGAGTATGTGAAAGAGGAGGCCAAGATGGTGTACCTGCTGGAGTGCCTGCAGAAGACCCCTCCACCCGTGAGTATGCTGGGGACAGTGTGGTCACACTGGGGCAGGGGGGGAGCTGTCAGGGGGACCCCCTTTGTGGGGTGGGCGTGTGGCTGAGCCATGCTCCATGTATGAGCAGGTCCTGGGACCAGCAGTGCTGTGTGCCCTGCTCAGCAAGAGGGAATGGGCTTCCCCAGGGGGCTGTGCTGGTGCCAGCAGTGCCAGCTTGCAGGAGGGGCTCTGATATGATGCCTGTGTTGCTGCAGGTGCTGATCTTCGCAGAGAAGAAGGCAGATGTCGATGCGATCCACGAGTACCTGCTGCTCAAGGGCGTGGAAGCTGTGGCCATCCATGGAGGGAAAGGTCAGTGTGGGTCCCAGGGAGGCCTGGGCTGTGGTGTGACCCCAGGAATGTTTGTGGCCAGCATGGAGCAGTTCTTGATGGTGTGAGGAGGGGCTGTGGCAGTGTCAGGAGGGAGCTCCATGTTTTACATGGCAGGCATAAACACAGTGAAGGTTCCTATGGGATGTGGAGGCCCCTCTCCTCCTTCATTGGAAGAAAGGCTGCCTGAGGAGGTGATGCTTGACTCTGAGGCCATAGTGGTTGCTGCAGTAGGTAGGGCTGGGAGCTCTGCCCTCGCTGATCTCTGCTGGGCCTTTGTAGATCAGGAAGAACGGACAAAAGCCATTGAGGCCTTCCGGGATGGGAAGAAGGATGTCCTGGTTGCCACTGACGTTGCTTCCAAGGGCCTGGACTTCCCAGCCATCCAGCACGTCATCAACTACGACATGCCAGAGGAGATTGAGAACTATGGTAGGCACTGGGCCTTGTGGGAGGGGTCTAGAGGCCAGCAAGGCTCTGTGCTTGTCCGTGCAGTGTTTTGGGGCAGGGATGGTCTGTCACACTGCGCTCACCGGGGCCTGATCCTGTCCCTGTTTCCACAGTTCACCGCATTGGGCGTACAGGCCGCTCGGGCAACACCGGCATTGCCACCACCTTCATCAACAAGGCCTGTGGTGAGGAACAGCACGGGGCTGGGGGCTGGAGGAGGCAGCTGGGTAGTGGCAAGGAGGTGTTCTGAGCAAGCAGGATGGCTGGTGGAGGGGAGATGGTGGTGCTGGGCTTTGCCTGACCTATGTCTCTGCCCCCCAGATGAGTCGGTGCTGATGGACCTGAAGGCTCTGCTCCTGGAGGCGAAACAGAAGGTGCCGCCTGTGCTCCAGGTGCTGCACTGTGGGGATGAGACCATGCTGGACATCAGAGGTGAGAGACCCCAGGCTGACACAGGGACCCCTGCGGGACTGCTGCAAGCCCTGGGCTCCAGATGGGAACCCAGCACTGGGAGACAGTGGTGTAGGGTGGGGGCTGCTGTCCTGGGGTGGCACTGTGCTGTCCTTACATGGCACTGTGCTGTCTTGGCCCTGACCCCATCCCTCCTGTTGCAGGCGAGCGGGGCTGCGCCTTCTGCGGCGGCCTGGGCCATCGTATCACCAACTGCCCCAAGCTGGAGGCGATGCAGACCAAGCAAGTCAGCAACATCGGCCGCAAGGACTACCTGGCCCACAGCTCTATGGACTTCTAGCCCGGAGAGTGTGCTGCCCCACACTCCCCCTGGATGGGCCTGGGTTCCCTTTCAGCCCAAGAGCCTGTCTTGCACTGCTGTGGCCCCTTTTCCAGACTTTTGGTCACTGGGACTATTGCCAGCTCAGCCTGACGAAGCTCCTGCCCCGGAAGGAAATGTATGGAGCTGTGCTGCAACAGCCTGTTACATCAGCGGTGTGTTGGGCAAGCAGGTAGCGGTGCCTCAGGGCAAGAGAAAGCCCCAGGTGGGGTGACTAGCCTGGCCAGCTGCCTGCTGCCCCTGCCAGCCCCCTGCAGTGGTGAGGTCACGGACTTGTGATGCTCCTCACAGATCCACACAGTTTCTATGGGTCCATCTCCCTCACCTGGATTTGTGCATCCTCAGTGGGTGTCTGTTCCCATCTCCCCAGACATGCTGGGATGCAGCCAGGGCGAGGTGGAGCGTGCCATGCTCATGTCAGGCGCTCCCCAAGGTGCTTCCTGTGCTCTGCCCCCGCGTTCTGCCCCACTGCCCTGCTGTGAGGGGGAGGGCAGGCACATGGACACCTCCTGTGGCCCTGCCTCTGCCCCCCATCCCACACCCCAAAAAGGGGAAGTCTCTCTAAGAAGGAAGTCTGCCCCATGCCTTTCCTTCGGCTGCAGCAGTCACATTTTCTCCACTGCGGGTGGCCCCAGTCCCTGATCCTTGCGCTGGCTGCCAGGGTGAACTGGGCCCATGGAGAGACCAGTGAAGGATGGGATCCTCTATGTGCAGCACTCCAAATTTGGAAAGGTAAAGGGTGGATTTGGGGCTGGTAGAGGGTTTGCCCTGATTTGTCGTGATGCCGGGCCCGGGGCCGGGCCCTCAGCAGCCCAGGAAGGGGGGACTGGAGACAGACCCTTTGGAACTGCCCTGGGAAGCCCTAGGCTCAGCAGACCCACAAGTGGGGCTCTCCGTGCGGTTGAGGGGGACTCATCTGTGTGGGCACCCACTCTGGCTCACCCCCACGTGGGGTCCTTCTTGCTTGGTCACCGCGTGAGTCGCAATGGAAGAATAAACATGCGTTAATGTGGCGCAGCTCCAGCGTGTGTGTGTAGGAGCGGGGCCCTGGGGCAGCACGTGGGACATGTCCCTGTGCCCTCCATCAGCCTGGCCCTGGGGGGGCCACCACCATCTGTGTGACACCCTCATGGCTTGGGCTGCTCCTCTGTGCCCTTGGAGGGGGCACTGAGTACCACAGCCCTCGGGGCAGGGTATGGGTGACATGGTGAGAGTACCCAGGGTCGAGCCGGCTCCAGGGAGCTGTCGGGTGTTGGCGAAGTAGGCCCTGCTGGCACACTGGTCATGCCATGGCAGGGCGGCCGTGTCCTGTGGGGGTCTCAGTGGATGTATGGGACTGCAATCACTCTGACCTCCCTGCTGAACAAGAACCAAGCCCTGAAAGCGCAGCGGGCAGCCCTGTGTGTGAGGAGCCAGTGCCCTGCCATGGAGGAGGCAGGTGGGCTGGGGGCGGTGGGTATTTTGGGTGCTTGGCTGCATCTGGTTCCTGCAGGGTGGAGGCTCTGCTGCACTTTTGAGGTATATGGTGGCACGCGCCCCCGCTATCCCGTGACAGACTGGGAAGGTGCTGGTGCTGCAGAGGCTCCCCTGGGAGGAAGCAGGCTGCTCAGCAGATGTGAGGCTGCCAGCAAGAGCCTCAGCAGCTCAAAATGGCTTTAATTTGCATCAGGGTCTGTCCTGAGAACAGCTTGAGAGCTCAGCTGCAGGTCGGCAGGCCAGCACTTGCAGCAGGGAACAAAGAGCAGGACCTGGTGCTCAGGGTGCTGGGAGTGAGTGTGACTCACCCAGCAAGCCATGCCAAACCCGCTCGGGGCAAGGCCCCCCTCAACCCAGCTTTGGGGCTACCCTGCCCCCCAGTTTGGGGGTGTGTGCTGGCCCCTGCTCTCTGTACCCTCCAACAGCATCTGGCAGGTGCAGGCCAGGACTCCCCTATGCCCCTTGTGCCCCGTATGGCTCTTCCCAAGCACTGCTGGCCCTGCATGGAGGGCAGTGCTGCCAGATGCAGCAGGCAGCTCTTTGCTGACCTGTTTTTTCCGTGCCTTTGCCCTTCCCATGCATTAGAGGTCCTGGAGGAAGATGCGAGCCCAGCTATTTGCCGCCAGCCCCTCCGGCGTGGCCCGCATGGAGAAGTTTGATGTGCGGGACGATGGCACGATCCCGGAGAAGACGTCCCTGCAGCGGTGTGCCCGCCGGGTGATCCGCCTCTCTGACTGCGTCTCTGTGGGCCCGGCGGGCACGGAGAGCTGCCCCAAAGCCACCGCCGCCTTCTACCTCACCACCACGGAGAAGAGCTATGTGCTGGCAGCTGAGCAGCGGGATGAATGGATCACCCAGCTCTGCCAGCTGGCCTTCCAGGTACCAAGGGGTCTGGCAGAGCCAAGAGCCCTACTTTGGGTGAGCTGGCAAGCTCCACGGCAGGCAGGGGGTTTGTGCTCCCCCCTGTCCCGGGTCATACTCACATTCCTTTGTTTCAGGGTGCAAAAGAGACAGTGCCAAGTAGTGCCAGGACCCAGCCCAGCCCTGCTGTCCCCATGGAGGAGAACTCCCTCTATTCGTCCTGGCAGGACTGTGCGTGCAGGGGTGGTGAATAGGGCTGGGGTGGGCTGCAGCTCAGTGCTGCAATGCTGACCCCTGGCTTGTTTGGCTCCCACAGTGACCGAATTCTTGGTGCTGGTGGTTCGGACAGACGCAGCCACCCGCTGTGGCCTGCACGGGCACTACCTACTCTCAGCCCTTCCCCAGAGCTTGACGCTGAAGGACCCCCAGTCCCGCCAGCCCCTGCTCACCTGGCCTTACCCCTTCCTTCGCAAGTTTGGCCAGGATCAGGTGAGTTCCCCACTCCCTTCTTGGGGCTGTTGCCTGCCCAGGGTGGCTGCCAGCTCCTCACCCTCCCCTCTGACCCTGCAGGCTGTCTTCTCCTTCGAGGCTGGCCGCCGCAGTGACTCCGGCGAGGGCACCTTCACCTTCAGCACCCCACGGGCCCCTGAGCTCTGTCGGGCTGTGGCTGCTGCCATCGCCTGCCAGCAGCAGGGCAAGGACACCCCAGACCCCAGACTTTTCTGTGTCTCAGACCCCCAGCTCTTTGCACAGGGCCTCGAGCCCCAGCCCTGGGGGCCTGGGAATGATGATCCCCAGCCCAGCCCAGCCTTAGAGGTGACACAGCCTGCCTCCCATCCACCTGCAAACCTCCTCCGCTTCAGCCCACCAGAGCCAGAGGGCTCATGCCCCATTGTCTATGCCTCCATCGCCCGGGGCCAGCAGCCCCTCTTTGTGCCGGGGCAGCCAGGCTCTGGTGAGCCCTGGGCTGTGGGGAAGCCACTCCCTGAGCATCTCTACGAGAACATCTTCACTGCAGAACTACATCCAGCCAGGGCCCAGGAAGAGGAGGAGGAAGGGCAGTGGGAGCTGGGGTGCCGACAGGCCCCCGAGGGCCACAGCAGTGAGGGGGGGCCACTCTATGACAACCGGGCCGCCCTGACGCAGAACCCCCAGGCCGCGGGCTGGGGGCGTGGAGGGCAGGAGGTGCTGTCGGGGCGCTCCGGGCACAAGCCTCACAGCACCCTTCGAGCCAAGCTGGTGCGGCTGCTGAGCCGGGAGAGCCCCGGAGCGCGGGACTGGGCTTGATGCCGCTGGTGCCGTTCGGTCAATAAAGGCCCTTCCCGGACTCGGCTCCGCCGCTGCTGTGGGCAGTGGGGGGGGCGGGAGGGGCAGCTCGCGCCTCCCCGCTAGGGGGCGCCCCCGTGCCCGCCCCGGCAGGCAGAGGCGCGCACGGTGATTGGCCGAAGCGCTCGCTGGCTCCGCCCCCCCGTATCCTATATAAAGTGGGGCCTGGCCGGACGGGGGCGGTGCCCGGGTTCGAGTCCCGCGTCTGCTCGCACCGGCCCGCATCGCTCCGCTCGGCTCCGGTCCCCTCCCGCCCGCTTCGCCGGGCCCCGCTGGCCGCGGGTGAGTGCGGGGAGCCGGGCCGTGTTGGGGGGCTGTGTCTTCTGCCGGGAGGGATGGGAGCGTGACGTTTGGAGGGCTGAGGCCTGGCTCCAGGGGAAGGCGGGTGGTCGGGGTCGGGCCCCTGTGGGGCAGAGCCGGCGTCCTCGACCCCCGGGAGGGGCGACGGTGTGGGATGGGGAGGGGTCTGGGGGCCCCCCGGGGGTCAGGGTGGGGCTTCCCAGCAATAGGAAGGGGCTACCCAGCCTGTGCACGCTGGAGACCCCCGGTGCAGCCGGGCCCCGTCCCGCTGGGGAGCGGTGGGGGGTATCCGCCCGATCCGGGCCGCCCCGTCCCGGCGCCTCGCTGGGGCTTGCGCGGCTGCCGGGCGCCGGGAATGCCTGACACGCAGCTCTTCCCCCGGCCCTCCCGAGCGGGGAGCGGGCTGGTGTCGTCTTACACGCCTTATATAGCCCGCACCGGCCCGGGGAGAGCGGGGGCACGCTGGCCCCCGGCCCTGCAGCCGGCCCGTGCAGGGTGTGGGGAGTCCCGCAGCCGGCCCTGTCCGCCCTCGGGAGGAAGGTCCTGGGGCCGTTCGTGGGGGTCTTCCAGGTAAAAGGTGGCAAGAGGCTGGTGCTGGCCCATCTGCCCGGAGCCTTGGCCGACTGACAGCTGTCAGGCAGGGGAGCACCGAGAATTCCCTCCTGTCGAAGCCTTGGAGATGGGCTCGCTCCCAGGGAGCATCTGCTCGGCCGGCTGCCGGAGCGCCAGCCTGGCTGCTCTGCCAGGTGCCTCGGGTGGCATCACACAGCTCCTGTGCTGCTGCTGCTGTTAATTCATCTGGCAAAAGTGCTTCTGGTTCATATCCTTCTGTACCTGCTGTTGCTTCTCTGTGATCTGAACTGCCTTGGCTCTCAGCAGCAGGAGTTCCTGGGGTGCTGCAAGGGAGAACACATCCCAGGTTTGGGAGGAGAGCAGAGCCCACAGACACCCCACTGTGGGTGGCAGCAGGGCTGTGCCTGGCTCCCTGGCACTAGTCAGTGTTAGCCTGGGCCCCTCAGCTCTGACGTTGCTGGAGGAGATGCTGATGGATTTGGGGTGCGTCTCTAACCACAGTGTAGGATGATCAGAGTGAAGTTACAGCTGGAAACATGACCTGCCTTCTGTCCTGCCCTGCCAGGCGCCGAGCCCTCTCCTCACCTGCTCTCCCAGCATTGTTCCCACGTACCCTAACACCGGGATCACAACCTCTTCCCTTGCAGAGATGGGCGACATGGAGTCCTACAAGGTGATGCTGAATGGACCGGCACCCTGGGGCTTCAGGCTGCAGGGAGGGAAGGATTTCAGCATGCCGCTCTCCATCTCCAGGGTAAGAGAAACCAAGGCTGGTGACACTCATCCTTCCTCCTGTGGGAGGGAGGCCGCAGTGGCTGAGGCAGAGCTGTATGGGGGATGTTGATGAGCTGGGGCCCCGGGAATGCTGCATCCTGCCCTGCCTGGCTCCACGTAGCCTCCTTGGTCCCTTATCAGCTGCAGCCTAGCACGGGGGTGTTCCGGGCAGAGAGCTGCAGCAGAAACGTGAAATTCTGCACAGCCCCTGCAGAGGGGGGTGGGGGAGGCCCCTTCCGGTGTGTGCCCACCACAGCGGGAGGAGATCTGCTCTCTGAGATGTGGGACTGGCTTCCTGGTCTGCACTCCAGCTCTGGGCTTGGCATCCCTGGACCTAGCTAGTGCCCTTCTGCCCTCCTTTCCACAGTGCAGCTCCCAACTCCGTGCCTGAGGTCACTCCTGAAATGGGCATGGAGAGGAGAAAGCTGCGCTGCTGCCTGTACAGGGACACGACTCCCTCCACAGAACTCCCATTTCTCCAGTGAGAGCCATTGTGCCACAGCTGTTTGTGCCTGAGGCTGCTGGTTTGAGCCTATCCCGTTGTGGTGCTCCCGGTCCTGACCCTGGGTGTGTGCAGGTCCCCGTCCCGGGCCACAGCTCTGGCCACGCAATTGCCTTATAAGCCTTGGAATGTGACTGCATCGCCTGTGCCGCTGGCGCTCGGGCAGCTGGCACGGAGGCTGCTTCTCGAAGGATAGCTTTGCTCGTGGCATCGAGTGCTGCGTGGGGACCTGCCCCCGGCACGAGCCGGGCACTGCACGCCTGTCCCAGAGGGCACAGATCTCTGCAGCATCCCAGCACGGAGCACGGGCCCTGAGGGCACTCTGTGAGCCTGGAGTCGCCAGTGCCGCTGCCCCGGGGCCTGCTGATCTCTGCTGAGCACGCAGAGACGGCTTCAGCGAGTTTATTCTCTAAAAAATGTTTCTCTTGGCTGCGAGCCAGTTCTTAACAAAGGGTCTGGTTGGATGGAGGAGCCTCCCAGAGCCTGGGGCAGGGGCCTTGTGAAGCAGTGCTTGGTGAGGCTCGGGCAGTGCTGCTGTCCTGGGCAGGGCAGGAGCAGCGAGGACATTCCCAGGGGATGCAGCCAGCTTTGGGGGGCTCCCTGGTGAGGCTGGGCTGCATGGCAGGGCGGTGTGCTCTGATGGGAAGGGGTGAGCCTTGTGCTGCTCTGCACTACAGAGGCATCACCAGCCCCAGAGCTCCTGCCCAGAGCATGCTGATTGTCCTTGGCCACTGCTTCCTGTGAGCTGGCCCTGCCACAGTGGGCTGGAAGGAAGCATCCTGCCCCAGCTTTGTGGGCTGCAGTGGGGCCCTGCTCTGCAGGGGTGGGCAGCACAGGGCAGCAGGCTGTAAACCATGGCCTCTGTGCTGGAGCCAGAATAAGGGCTGCAATCTGGACAGCTGGATGCTGTGTGGCTCATCCTGGCATCTGCCAGCTGGGGAAGAGGAGAGACCCTTTGGTGCTACTGGTGGGAAGGCACTGAGGGATGTGATGAGGGAGGCTGTGTCCTGGAGGCCCCTGCCCAGGGCAGTAGGTGAGCACCTCTCTGGATGTGGTGATGGAGGTGCAGGGAACAAAAGACTGGGTGGAGAGGGGAGGAAGGAAGCCCTGGTTAGCGGGCCTGGGTGGGAAGTAGGAGGGCTGGCACTGCCATGGCTCCTGGCTGAACTGGCACCTCTCAAAGGGGTTTCCTGCACGTTGGCATGGAGGGGGCCAGGAAGTGCTGACCAGGCTGGGTAAGGCTTCATGACGTAGCCTGACGTGCTCTCCCCTTCCTGGGCAGTCGTGTGAAAACCTCTCCCAGCTCCTGCTCCTGCCTCCAAACCCACGCAGCCGCCCTGTGCCTTCCCCAGCCCTCCAGGGCAGCAAGCTGGGGCTTGCAGCAGCATGGCCAGGAGCCGGGGGCACCACTGCTGCTGAGGGCACCCTCCCGTGCTGGGCAGGAGGAACGGGAGGGTGGTGTGGGGACACTGGGGGCGGTACCCATGTCCCACTGGGAACGGCAGTGGGATGCCGGTGGGACTGGGCCACATCCAGCCCATGTGTGGCATTTGGCCTTGCGTGGATAGGTAGTGCTGGCCTACAGAAGGGACGTGTGGCTCTGGGACGAGCCGGGTTCTGCAAGAAGGGGCTGGGACTCTGTGGCAGGAATTTTTCAGCCCTCTGACAGTGCTGGGAATCTGGCTCGCTCCTTTTATGTTCATGTCGAACAGGACTTGAGGAAATACTTGGTCTGGGTCCAAGCGCCTCGAGTTCTTCCATGCTGGAGGAGCAGGAATGGCTGCAGCCTGCCCACGTCTGTCTGTCTGTCTGTCAGTGCCTGGGAGCTGTGTGCAGTGCTCCAGGCCTTGCTCGCCTCTGGCTGTGCATCCCTGGTGGGAGGGGAGGGCAGCCTCCACTTCCCAGCGTGGGGTTGATGTACAGCTGTGCCATGGAGCCATAGCAGGGGCAAGGCGCATCCCTGGCACTGTGGCCGGGAAGGGGAACTCATGGCTGTGCTCCCGGCTGTCCCAGCAGGGCAACGTGGGTGGGGACGGGTGTCTCCCTGGCCCAGGAGGGCTCCTGCTCCTCTGTGGGAATGAGGTAATGTCTGCGCCTGCTGGGAACGGGAAGGGAGCTCTGGCGGCTGGGGGAGAGTGCCTAAGGGGTGCCTCCCCTGTCCCTCCCCACCCTAGGAGGAGGGCTGGACATGCCTGTGGTTTGCAGTGACATGTGGGCTGCCCAACGGGCCCTGACTCACTGTGCTCTCTTCCTACCCTAGGACCACAGGGATGAGTCCAAGAGGTGGCTGGGCTTCTTGCTGAGCCCGAGGCAGCACTGCCTCTGTGTTTGGCGTCACAGTGATGAGGCCCCAGGGTGTTGGCAGGGTCCCCAGCTGTGCCAGAGGGCAGGGGCTGGGCAGTGCCCTGGAGTAGTGCTTTGCCTTCTGCTGCTGCCAAGGGGAAGAGGCTGCTCTGGGCTCATGCACTGGGAAATGGGGAGTAATCTGGGGTCCCCACATTCCCCTGGTCTGGGCTATGTGGTGTTCTGTGCTGGGCTGGAGATCCTGGGCCTCTGCAGGCTGCTGCCTTCACGAGGATGTCCCTCTGCTCCCACATCACCGCTCAGCTGTTCCAGCTCTCCCTAACTCTGTCTGTCCTGCAGCTGACTCCGGGCGGGAAGGCGGCCCAGGCCGGCGTGGGAGTGGGTGACTGGGTGCTGTACATCGACGGGGAGAGCACCAGTGCCATGACACACATCGAGGCCCAGAACAGGATCCGTGCCTGTGGGGACAGGCTCTGCCTCACCCTGAGCAGGTAGGAATTGTGGGTCCCACAAACATGGGGTTCTGGTCTGACTGGAACATAATCAGGGCACTCTGCCCAGTGCCACCTCCAGGCATCACCATCACCCAGCATCAATGCTCCTTACTTAGAGCCTGGAAACTCCTGGCTGTGTCCAAGGGCTCTGCTTGCCTAGATAAGGCTTAACTTGACTGCAAGCCACACAGCAGTGCCAGCTGGCCATGGTTCCCCTCGGGTGCTGCATCCCTGGGGTACCAGCATGCTGGTGGTGTCTAGGCCAGCTCCAGCACCTGCCCATCTGTCTTCTCTCTTGCAGAGCCCAGAACCAGCTGGGGAAGCCACAGAAGGTACGTGTTGCTCCTGGTGCCGCAGCAGCAGCTCAGCCTCATCTCAAGGGGAAGGGAATCTCAGTGTAGTCAAACAAATGGACTTTGCTCCTGGGGCTTTTAGGGGGCCAAGGTGTGTTTGGAGGTCTGTAAAACGCAGCTGGAGGAGCAGCTCTGACCTCTGGCACCGTGGAGGATCAGAGGCAGTGGGATCTGCTCAGTAGGGGCCTGGGCCCAGATTGTCTGTGCCCATGCTGGTGCTGGGTGTGGGCAGGGATGCAGAGGGGCCAGCACAGGGGAGGAGGCTGGGCAGGTGCAGCACTGTGTTTGCTAGTGCTGGGGAGTGCCCTGGCACGGGGAGGCAGGGCTGGGGCTGGTGACTCCTGGCTCCTGGGCAGAAGCCACCTGCATGTGTTCAGCTTTGTGCCATGGGACAGTTGCGATCGGCGTGTGTGCATGCACCGCCCTGCCACGGGCAGCAACGAGTGTCCAGGGCACCTACTAATCTTCAAATGACCCTCAGGCTGGGTTTGTGACCTGCTGTCACTGGGCCAGGTGCCCAGTGGAGTGAGCGCCAGCCTGGCAGAGCCCGGTCTCCAAGGTGCACGTGCTGTTCAGCTTTCCTACCTGGCTGCCTGCTGTGCTGCCTGGCCCAGGGCTGCCGCTTGCATGCTGCTTGACGTGTGAGCCTGTGTCTGTGTGTTTTGTCTCGCTCAGGACTCACTCCCCTGCTCTGAACCCCTGAAATATAACTTCGCTCCCAGCACCGCCCTCAACAAAACAGCTCGGCCCTTCGGGGCCGGCTCACCTCCGAACCCACAGCCCGGGCTGGTGACGAAACCCGTGACGTACGCGCCCCTGGCGCCCGCCTGCACCCCCCAGCACAACGGGTATGTTGCTGTCCATCCTGCTCCCTGAGGACTGGGGAGAGCCTGCTGCCCAGCCCTGCTGCGCCTTGCATGCCAGGCACCCTGGGTGGGAGCGGGTGACAGTGCCTGTGCCAGGGTCCCCGGTGGCTGGTGCCGAGGTGGCACAAGAGAACTGTCGCACACAGGGACACACAGCCATGCTTGTGCCAGTCCCTCGCTCAGAGATGTGTCAGCCTGTGGGGACTCCTGCCAGGCTTGACACGGTGGCTGTAGCAGGAGACTGGCTGGCATCTGCAGTGGCAGGGAAACGGTGGCTGTCTGTGACCACCAGCCAGTGCCTGCCTGGGGATGTCCTGCTGGTCCCCTGGCTGCAGGAAGGGGCTGGGCAGAGTGATGGCCTCCAGCCCTGCCACACTGTTCTCCCCTGGTTCTGCTCAGCTGCACATGTCCGGCAGCTGCTGGTCCCTGTTCCTCCTGCCAGAGCTGCTGTGGTTCCCAGGAACTGGGCAATGGGACGGGATGTGGCACTGACTGCCCTGGGCATTCAGGCCTGTTCTGGGGGCTGAGGGAGCACAGTCTGGTCCATTGGCATCTGCCCATGTGTCCCAGTGTGCTCTCAGCCCTGGGCGAGCTGGGTGTGAGACTCGGGGATAGGGGTACAGGCCATAGGTGAGCTCTGGAAACTTCTTGGGTGCTGCAGGTCTAATTTCACCTTCCTTTTTCTTTCTTTCTCTCCTCCCTTTCTCTTTCCCTTTCCCTACAGGTGCTGAGCCTTGACAAGTCAGTAAGCCTTTTACCTGCTCTCTCTATCCTCCCTGCATGCCTCTTCCCTGCCAGTGCCCCATCCTCTGGGGCAGGGCCAGCCTGGGGATGGGCAGCAGGCACTCCTCTGCCCATGTGGGTGGGTCACTCCTGGCACCAAACTGTAAACCCCAGTGTAGAGGGCCAGCGCTGCTTGTCTCTACCAGCTGCTGGGGCCCTGGAGTGTCCTTGCGTGTGATCCATTCCCTGTTCCCCAAGACG
Source organism: Aphelocoma coerulescens (assembly GCF_041296385.1). Taxonomy (NCBI): domain Eukaryota; kingdom Metazoa; phylum Chordata; class Aves; order Passeriformes; family Corvidae; genus Aphelocoma; species Aphelocoma coerulescens. The sequence goes on along the minus strand of NC_091027.1, from coordinate 3,517,501 downwards.
TGGCTTGGCTGGGCGAGGGCTGATGGGCTGTGCTGGGCACTGTGCCCAGGGCCAGGTGGCACTGCCATAGACGGCTCCACAGCTTCCCTGATGGTGTTTTTTTGACCTTGGCTTATTCTTGCTATGTCCTTTTTCCTTCTGGCCCTTGGGGCCAGTTTCAAATTGCCAGGAATGGTGGTGGTCATTGCAGTGAGTCCTTCATGGGCCCAGCCTTTGTGGAGGAGGAGTTGGGGAGTGGGGAGTAAGATGAGGTGTCTCTGGTACTGGTGTGCTGTGATTCTGCGCTGGGGAAGGTGGGGGACAGCCCCAGGAGATCTGTCAGATTTGACAGATGACTCTGTCACTCACAGGCAGCCCCCGCAGCTGCTGGAGTCCCCCAGCACCCCTGTGTGTGACCCTGTGAAGCTGCGGATGTTAGAGGACATTGACGACTCAAAGCCCCACAGCTGGACCTCGCAGTCCCGCTCCTTCCGCAAACTGTCCCGGCTGGTGGGCACGAACAGCCGTGAGTTCCCTCAGGGCCTGGCACTGCCTGACTGCCCAGCTTTGCCCGGGCAACTGGAGTTGGAAAAAGGCTTTGGTGCCTTGTGGCACTGGAGTGTTGGTTTTGGCCCTATGGGGCAATTGAGCCGTGTGGGCTTGTGGTGGTGCTTCTGGGCTGGGGCCGTGCTCTGCCCCGTAGCCAGGCAGGGCTGTGTGTTGGGACAGGTGGGCAGTGGGAGGAGAGGTCCTTTTCCCTTTGCTGTTCCTTTTCCCCTTCTGCTGTCTCTGGGCCTCCGTTGCCGCAGACTGACTTCATCTCCCCCTTTCTCTCCTGCTGTGCTCAGTGGAGGATGGTGAGGACGAGCTTGTTAAAAAGCCCAGGTAAGGGGAGCGTGTGCTGGAGCAGCAGCAGGAGCCACAAGGTGCCTACCCAGGCTCAGCCCACACGCCTGGTTCTCTCGCTGCTTGCAGTCACTCAAGGGAAGCTCTTTGCCCTGTTGCTGTTTCTTCTCTCCCTCTTCAAGAGTCGAGCTGTTGGTGGAGCTGCAGAGCTCACTCTGCGCTCACCCCACAGTAGGCACCGCCAGAGCTCAGCCACTGGTCTGGCCATCACCTTGGGAGGGTCCTGCCTGGACGCCCACTGGCCAGACAAGATGTCCTGTGCCGGGTAGGACCTGCTGGGCACTGCTGGCACCAAGCTCTGCCTTTGCTTCTTGAGGAAAAGGGATCTGGAGAAGGCTGGTGCACTGACAACACCTTGCTGGGGGTATTGGGAGGTGCTAGGCAGCAACTGGACAATGTGCCGTGAGCCTGGCATGGGGCTGCGGGATGGCAGGGCAGAGCTGGGTGAGTGTTGCCAACTTCTTCTAGTTCTGGAGTGCATTTGTGAGGGATGGGCTGAGCCGTGGTCAAATACTGAGTGCTGTGCTACCATTTTTTCCAATATCACAGGGATGCCCGTGGGTCCAGCTGGGGCACAGTGGAGCAGTGGTGAGTGTCAGGATCTGGTGAGGGCACCTTTGGCAGCAATGCCCTGTGCTGAAGCAGGGTCTGTGCTTGGTGCTGGCTGAAGCTTCTGCCCTCTGTCACTCACAGGCAGCCCCCACAGCCTCTGGAGCCCCCCAGCACCCCCGGGTGTGATCCTGGGAAGTTGCGGATGTTAGAGGATGCTGAGGACTGGCAGCCCCGCACCGGGACCTCCCAGTCCCGCTCCTTCCGCAAACTGGCCCAGCTGACGGGCACAGATGGCAGTGAGTTCCCGCAGGGCCTGGGAGAGGCAGTGGGGTGATGTGGCACCCAGGAGTTTTGGGTTTGGCCGCAAGTAACTCCCTGAGGGCAACTAAGCCAGCGAGATCTGCCCAGGGCTGTGTGTGGGCTCGTGGTAGTGCCGCTGGTCTGGGGCCATGCTCTGCCCTGTGACTGGACAGGGCTGTGCAATGGGACAAGGGGATGGTCAGTGGGGAGGTTGGTTTTCCTCCTTTCCCTTCCTGCTTTTCCTGGACCTTAGTTGCTGCAGACTGACTCCATCTCCCCCTTTCTCTCCTGCTGCGCTCAGTGGAGGATGGTGAGGATGAGATTGTTAAAAAGCCCAGGTAAGGGGAGCATGTGCTGAAGCAGCAGCAGGGGCCACAAGGTGCCTACCCTGGGCTCAGCCCACAGGGCTTGTTCTCCATCACTGCTTGCAGTCACTCAAGGGAAGCTCTTTGCCCTGTTGCTGTTTCTTCTGTCCTCTCCTTATCCTCCACCCTTCTGTCCTGTCCTTTCCCTCTTCCTACAGCCAAGCTGTTGGCAGAGCCACAGACTGTCCTGTGCTCACCCCACAACAGGCACTGCCGCTGGTCTTACCGTCATCTCGGGAGGGTCCTGCTCGGACACCCGCCTGCCAGGCAGGCTGTCTCCAAATGAGGTGTCCTTATGCTGGGTGTGCAGGCAGGACCCACTGGGCACTGCTGACACTGAGCTGGGGAGGCCAAGATGCAGCACAGCGTGCTAGACACAGTGGGCAGGGGTGGCTGGTGACACTGACAGCACCTTGCTGGGGGTGTCAGGAGTTGTGGGGTAGGGACTAGACCAGCCTGGGGCACGATGTCTTGTGGGGCCGTGGAATGGCTGCAAGGCTGGTCAGGAGTGAACGCTGTCAGCATTTCCACAAGGCTCCTGTGTCTCTGGGGCTGTGGATGTGTATGGGGAGGGATGGGCTGGTCAAATACTGACTGCTGTGCCACCATTCTTTCTGATACCACAGGGATGCCCGTGGGTCCAACTGGGGCACGGGGCAACAGCGGTGAGTGCCAGCATCTGGCAGAGGTGTTGCCATGTGCCAGGGCATCTTTGGGGGTACTTCCCTGTTCCAGAGCAGGGTCTGATCTTGGTGCTGAGCTCCTGCCCTCTGTTACTCACAGGCAGCCCCCGCAGCTGCTGGAGCCCCCCAGTGACACTGTGTGTGACCCCGTGAAGCTGCGGATGTTAGAGGACATTGATGACTCAAAGCCCCACACCTGGACGTCCCAGTCCCGTTCCTTCCGCAAACTGGCCCGGCTGGTGGGCGCAAACAGCAGTGAGTTCCCACAGGGCCTGGCACTGCCTGACTGCCCAGGTGTGCCCAGCTTTGCTGGGGCAAGTGGAACCAGATAAAGGCTGTGGTGTGTTGTTACAGCAGGGCATTGGTTTTGACCCCATGTGGGCCCTCTGTGGCAGCCGAGCCAGCAGGAGCTGCCCAGGGCTGTGTGGGCTCATGGTGGTGCCTCGGGGCTGGAGCCATGCTCTGCCCTGTGGCTGGGCAGGGCTGTGTGTTGGGGCAGTGGGAGGAGAGGGCGTTTTTCCTTCCTTTCCCTTCCCTTCCCTTTCCTTCCTGCTGTGCCTGCGCCTCAGTTGCCGCAGACTGATGCCAACTCCCCCTTTCTCTCCTGGTGTGCTCAGTGGACGATGGTGAGGATGAGCCTGTTACAAAGCCCAGGTAAGGGGCAGCAGCAGGAGCCACAGGGTGCCCATGCCAGGCTCAGCCCCCACAGCCACTTCACCCTCACTGCTTGCAGTCACTCTGGGGGTGCTCTTTGCACTGTTGGGGGTTCTTCCCTCCCTCTCTGTCCCCTCTCCCAGACTTGAGCTGTTTCCAGAGCTGCACAACAGGCACTGCCAGCGCTCAGCCACTGCTCTGACCATCACCTCAGGAGGGTCCTGCCCCAAGAACCCACCTGGGTAGGGTTGGCTGGTGACAATCACAACACCTTGCTGGAGATGTTGGGAGGTGCTGGGCAGCAACTGGTCTTGGTGCTTTGCGTCCTGTGCGGCTGTGAAGCAGCTGCAAGGCTGCTGGTCAGCATTTCCACGTGGCTTGTGCCTCCATGGGGCTGTGGGTGCATATGGCAGGGATGGTCATACAGTGACTGTTGTGCTGCTGTTGTTTCCAATGTCACAGAGATTCCCATGGGTCCAGCTGGGGCATGGTGGAGCAGCGGTGAGTGCCAGCACCTGGCAGAGGTGTTGCCATGTGCCAGGTCACCTTTGGGAGCATTGCTCTGTGCTGCAGTGTTGGGCAGGGTCTGTAGTTGGTGCTGGCTGAGCTCCTGCCCTCTGTCATTCACAGGCAGCCGCTGGAGTCCCCCAGCACCCCTGGGTGTGATCCTGGGAAGTTGCGGATGTTAGAGGATGCTGAGGGCTGGCAGCCCCGCACCGGGACCTCCCAGTCCCGCTCCTTCCGCAAACTGGCCCAGCTGACGGGCACAGATGGCAGTGAGTTCCCGCAGGGCCTGGTGCTGGCTGGGGGTGGTGGACTGTTTCGGGGTAGCCAGAAGCTGGGAGAGGCAGTGGGGTGATGCAGCACCCAGGAGTTTGGGTTTTGGCCCCAAGTCACCCCTTGAGGGCAGCTGAGCCAATGGAAGCTGCTCAGGGGTGTGTGTGGGCTCATGGTGGTGCTGCTGCTGCTCTGGGTTGTGCTCTGCCCCATGGCCAAGCAGGGCTGTGTGATGGGGCAAGGGGGTGATGGGTGGGGAGGTCGGTTTTCCTCCTTTCCTTTCCTGCTTTTCCTGGGCATCAGTCACTACAGACTGACGCCATCTCCCCCTTTCTCTCCTGCTGCGCTCAGTGGAGGATGGTGAGGATGAGACTGTTAAAAAGCCCAGGTAAGGGGAGCATGTGCTGAGGCTGCACGTCCCAGGCAGGTGTCTGGGCACTGCTGGCTCTGCGCTGGGGATGCCGAGCTGCACCTTAACCTTTTGGGCATATAAGGAGTGGAGGAGGCTGATGGCACTGGGAAAACCTGGCTATGGGATGTTGGGAGGTGCTGGGTAGCTGACCTGCACCTGGGGCACATTGTCCTGTGAGCCTTGTGTGGCAGAGCTGGGTGGGTGCTGCTGGCTCATTAGCCCTCAGCCTCGCTGCTTCTTGTGACTCTGGGCAAACTCTTTTCCCTGTTATGGTGTGGATTCTTCTCTCCCTCTTTGTCTTCTTCCTCTCCCAGGGCTGAGCTGGTGGTGGAGCTGCAGAGCCCACCCTGTGCTCACCCCACAACAGGCACTGCCAGTGCTCAGCTGCTGCTTTGACCATCACCTTGGGAGGGTCCTGCTCGGACACCCTCCTGCCAGACAGGCTGTCTCCAAATGAGGTGTCCTTATGCTGGGTGTGCAGGCAGGATCCACTGGGCACTGCTGGCACCGAGCTGGGGAAGCCAAGATGCAGCACAGCGTGCTGGACACAGTGAGCAGGGGTGACTGGTGACACAACACTTTGCTGGACATTTTGGGAGTCACGGGGCAGGGACTGTACCTGGGGCACGATGTCTTGTGGGGCCGTGGAATGGCTGCAAGGCTGGTCAGGAGTGAACGCTGTCAGCACTTCCATGAGGGTCACGTATCTCTGAGACTGGGTGTGTAAGGGAAGGATGGGCTAAGCCACGGATCAAATACTGACTGCTGTGCCGCCGTTCTTTCTGATGCCACAGGGATGCCAGGGGGTCCAGCTGGGGCACGGTGGAGCAGCGGTGAGTGCCATGGTCTGGCAGAGGTGTTGGCACCATGTGCCAGGGCACCTTTTGAAGAGCTTCCCTGTTCCATAGCAGGGTCTGTGCTTGGTGCTGGCTGAGCTCCTGCCCTCTGTCACTCACAGACAGCCCCCACAGCCGCTGGAGCCCCCCAGCACCCCTGGGTGCAACCCCGGGAAGCTGCGACTGATAGAGGACGCTGAGGACTGGCAGCCCCGCACTGGGACCTCGCAGTCCCGCACCTTCCGCAAACTGGCCCAGCTGACGGGCACAGACAGCAGCAGTGAGTTCCTGCAGGGCCTGGCACTGGCTGGGGGTGCTGGACTTCCCCTGGGCTGCCAGGGCCCAGCAGTCTGAAGTGGCACTGGAGTGTGTTGGTTTTGGCCCCGTGGGGTGGCTGAGTCAGTGGGAGCTGCCTAGGGCTGTGCATGGTGTCGTGGTGGTGCTGCCGGTCTGGGGCCTTGCTCTGCCCTGTGGCCAGGCAGGGCTTTGTTTTGGGGCAAGGGTTGGTGGGAGGAGAGGTTGGTTTTCCTCTTTTCCCTTTCCCCTCCTGCTGTGCCTGGGTCTCGGTCTTTGAGGACTGACTGTTTCCTCCTTTCTCTCCTGCTGCGCTCAGTGGAGGATCATGATGATGTGTTTGTTAGGAAGCCCAGGTAAGGGGAGTGTGTGGCAGCAGGAGCTGGGGGGCTGCATGTCCTGGGCTGAACCCCTTGGGCATTGCTGCCCCTCAGCTGGGAATGCCGAGCTGTGCCGTGGTGTCCCAGAAACAGCGGGCTGGGGGTGGCTGATGGCACTGGCAAAATCTCACTGGTTTCTTGTGGTGTTTGGGCAGCACCTGGACCTGGGGCACAGTGTCCTGTGAGCCTGGCGTGGAGCAGCTGGGCAGCTGGGCTGAGCTCTTGGATGTCGTCAGCTTGTCAGGGTTGTTCCTTGTTTTGTGCAGCCAGGCAGGGGTGGTGCACAGCACCCCATTTTTTGCCTTTACCTCTCTGTGGCACCTCGTGCCCTGGTGCCATGGCCTTTGGGTACCAGCTCTGCCCAGTTTGCTCTGACACAAATTAAAGCTGGGTTTGTTGCCATGTCCTTTTTGCGTTTCTTGAGAGGCACAGAGCTGCTGGCTCTCCCTCTCTCCCTGTCCCCCCTCTTTCAGTGGGCTGTGCCTGTCTAGCCCTGGCTTGCCCTGCCTGTCCCCAGCACTGCTGAGCTGGAGCCTGGGGCTCCCTGTGTCAGGTCAAATCCAAGTTCCCCTGCACCCCGATGAGACTGGGGGTGATCATCACATGTTAGTAGGCAGCCAAGATCTGTGTGGTCCCTAGGGTCCCTGGTCAGTCTGGAGCAGCCCAGAACACTCCCTCCTGCCACTCCCCAGACCACCACAGTGGGTACCAGAGACCCCAAGGGTGCTGTGTCTTGGCAGGTCTGAACGCCCTTGGCTCAGTACCTCATCACTAAACCAGCTACTGCTGGGCACGGGGGCTTGGCCAGCTCCTTCCTGCTTGTTGGGGTGGGGAGCCCTGCCTGCACCCCCTGGGCAGTGGGGGCAAGCGGGGCAGGCTGGATTAACTGCTTGTTCTGTAGCCAGGTCTCCGTGCCGGACCCGTCCCCAGGAGCAACGATGAAGACTGAGCCAGGACTGGGTGAGCAAAACATCTCCTCTGGGCTTTTTGGGGAGGGGCTGCCCAGGGATCAGGAGCACTGTCCTAAAGACTCGTGTGTGTGTGTGTGTGTGTGTGTGCAGCCCCCAGGACCCCCAGTGCCACCCCTGGCCCCACCAGCCGCCCACCCTGGGCTGTTGACCCCTCGTTTGCCGAGCGCTACGCCCCGGACAAGACGAGCACGGTGGTGAGCAAGCACAGCCAGCCGGCCACGCCCACCCCCATGCAGAACCGCAGCTCCATCGTGCAGGCGGCCCAGCAAGCCCCCGAGGGGCCCGGCCGCACCCCCCTCTGCTACAAGTGCAACAAGGTCATCAGGTGAGCCCTGGCCACCACCACCACTGCCACGCCAGCGTCCTGGGCCCCAGCCTGGCTGACGTGGCTCTGTCCTGCTGCAGGGGACGGTACCTGGTGGCGCTGGGACATTACTACCACCCCGAGGAGTTCACCTGCTGCCAGTGCAGGAAGGTGCTGGATGAGGGCGGCTTCTTTGAGGAGAAAGGCTCCATCTTCTGCCCCAAGTGCTATGACACGCGCTACGCGCCCAGCTGTGCCAAGTGCAAGAAGAAGATCACTGGGGTGAGTATCCCTCAGCCTGCCCTCCATCTTCTGTCCTTGCCCTCTGCTGTGAGTGCCTGGCTGTGTCCCTTCCCACCTTGGTCCCATCTCAGGGGATTCCTTGTCCCTTCCTGCCCTTGGTGGTCCTGCCCCTGGCTGACAGTGGCTCCCCTCCAGGAGGTGATGCACGCACTGAAGATGACCTGGCACGTGCAGTGCTTCACCTGCAACGCCTGCAAAACTCCCATCCGCAACCGAGCCTTCTACATGGAGGAGGGACAGCCCTACTGCGAGAGAGGTAGGACCCAGGGACCCCATGTGTCACCTCATGTGGCCCTGGGGCACCACTGGGATTCAGCAGCTGCACACAGGGGTGGGGGATGAGCTGCCCTGCTCTGTGGGCTTCCCCTGGGCTGTGGGGAGCACAAAGACCCCAATCCCACAGCTCTGGGCCCTCCATCCTGGTTCTCCCTAGCTGCGGGGTAGTGCTCCTATGTTGCCATGGCAATGAGGGAGGATGTACATCAAAGCAAGTGCTGCATCCTGGGAGATGAGGTTCTCCTTCTCCTCCGTGGAGCCCTGTGGTGGCTGGGCAATCCTGCACCTCTCCTGTCTGTGCCAGGCATTGTCCCACTTGGATGGGGGCTGGCAGCAAATTGTCCCCAGGCTGTGCCTGTGGGATCCCAGCTGAGCTGCAGCCCTGCTCCCCTGTTAGCGGTCCTGCCTGAGCGGCTATAATGCATGGAAGTGCTGACCTGGGCTCTGCCTTTCCTTGCAGACTATGAGAAGATGTTTGGCACCAAGTGCCGGGGCTGTGACTTCAAGATCGATGCTGGAGACCGGTTCCTGGAGGCGCTGGGGTTCAGCTGGCATGACACTTGCTTTGTCTGTGCGGTGAGCAACATGCCTCCCTCCCCGACTGTTGCAGGGGCCTGTGCCTGCTCTGGGTTGGGTACACCAGCAGCACAGGGGACCTGCTGACACAAGATTTTTCCCACTTGCCTTCATTCTGGGGGCTTGGGACTCTGCTTTGAGCCTTCTGGTCCCTGGCAGTGCTCCAGGGCCATGTGGAGTGGTCCCTGATCTCTGTGCAACACCAGTTCTGGGCTGTGGGGGATCCGGAGGCTGGCTCAGCCCCCCAGCCTGACCAGCTGCACTTTCCTCCCCAGATCTGCCAGACCAACCTGGAAGGGAAGACGTTCTACTCCAAGAAGGACAAGCCGCTCTGCAAGAGCCACGCTTTCTCCCACGTGTGAGGGGTGGGAGTTCAGCTGTGCCCACGCGTGCCCCTGGCCCTGCATGCTCCTCTCCCCCTGCCCTGCTGCCCCCAGGGAGCCAGGCTGGGCCCTTGGCCCTTTCCCCTGCTCCTGCCTCTTCCCTGGCAGCTCCTGGCTGAACTCCAGCCAGAGACAGTGCTGGGTCCAGATCCCCTTATAGCTGTGTGGCTTCTTATATGCTTCTCGACTGGCCCTAGGAGCCCTGGGAAGGGGATGCTGCATGGATCTCCTGCCCCTGAGCCATGCAGCATGGTGGCCGCAACCATGCTGAGGCTGGAATTGGAAGGGGTCTGCTACAGCCAGGCTGCTCCCTTGCTGCCTGGCAGCTCAGTGTTGGGGCAGGGATACTCCTTACACATCCCTGAGTGGGTGAGGACCAGCCCCTGTTCCACTCTCCCCTACCTTCTCTGCTGTGTGCTCGGGGCTGGAGACCCGGCCCGGCTCCCCTGCTGGGGCCCTGCCCATGGCAACCCACCAGTCCCCCCTCAAACTGCTGCGGTGGCTTCCAGCCCCGCTTGCATTCCAGGGGTGTCTGTGCCTCGTGCCCCTCACCCAGCTGGCCCACTGCTCCCCTGGGGCTGGCAGCACCTCCAGCTGATGGCCAGCCCAGCTGGACAGCTGCTCCTGCAAGGCTTGGGTACAGCTTCCTACCAAAGAGCTCTCTGCCACTGCCGTGCTGGGCCCATCGATGCCTCCCCCCAGCCCACACCCTTCCGTTCGGGCTGCACTGATGTAGCCACGGTGCTTTTAGTGCCTTTAATAAACACTTCTCTGCAAGTGCCGGCTGTCTCCAGGCCTGCGGTTTTGCCGAGTGAGGTGCGGCCGGCTGGGAAGGTCACGCTCAGCTCTCATCCTGCTCCCTCTGGGGCCTGACTCAGCTCCTTCCAGCTTTCCAGGGAAAATCTTCACCTCAGATTTCTCCTCCTCTGCCCATGTCAGCCCAGGCTTGACCTCTTGTGTCGACTGGGTCATCCCTTTTGTATCAGGCGGGACTGCTAACGGAGGCACTAATTAATCTGGGGGGCAAAATGTGGCAAGGAGAGATGGGGAAGGGGTCAGACTTTAGTGGGGGTCCCTACATACCTGGCAGTGTCCTCTGGTCCCTGTGCCTTGCCCCCGAATCCTGTGGAGGGGATGAGGAGTCATGGGGCACGCGTGGGCCACGTGCACCAGCTCTGGGCGTTCTCCAGTGTGGAGCAGCCAAGTGTTCGCTCACACGATGCAGCTGCCGTCCCGAAGGACGGGTCTGAGGCCACGCCGGCACCTCCGGCTGGAACGGGCTCGAGGGCAGCGGGTGTGGGGAAGTGGGTGTTCTCCTCCCTCTCCACTGTGACAGTTGGAACGGTCATTAATAATTGCAGCTCTTACTGTGATGAGCAATTGTAAGGAAAATTGTCTTGCTCATCTACTGGAAGGTTCTGCCGGGGGCAGGAGCTGGCTGTGGGAAGCCAAATGCCTCCTGGCAGCAGCCGGATCTGGGCTGCGGTGCCACATCTTCTCACTGCCAGTTCCAGGAGTGCAAAAGCCCATCAAAGATGGGGCGAGGAAAGTCGAGTGGTAAAGCCAGGCTGGGGCTGGGCCAGATGCTCAGGCTGGGGGGCATGTGAGCAATGGGATGGTCACACTGGGGAGCAGCAGGACACTGGTGCAACAAGGGACAGAACGAGCTGGTGCCTGCCTGGCAGGGCCGGCAGGAGCAGGGCTGTGGTGAGTGCCCGCGTGTGAGTCCCAGCTGTGCAGCCAAGGTCAGGAGAAGCACAGGGGAAGGTGAGGTGGCTGCGGCCCCACCTGAGCCAACCCTGGCTCGGACGGACAGCAACCCGTGAGTGAAGGGCAGGAAGGGGGCAGGGGCAGGCAGTCGTGCGGGACGGAGCCTGCTGGGGGGTAGCAGGGTCTGGGAACAGGTTCTGCTAGCTCAGCCCTGGGGTGCCCAGCGGTGGAGCAGGGCCAGGGCCGAGCCAGGGTCCTACAGCCAACCTGCCTCTCCCCCGGGAAGAGCCAAGCGTCCCCTGGTGCCACTGCAAGGTGTGCGCTCACGGGGGGCTTAGCTCCGTCTGGTTGGTTCCCTGTAGCCTCCGGGCCTTCTTGATGACACCTCTACCACCCAAGGTGCCTCAGCGCTGTGCCAAGGGCATCTCTTGCCCACCAGCTCTGCGCACCATGTGAGGAGCTTGTGCACAGGCAGCGGAAGGAGGGTCTCGGGTGGGCTGCGGAGGTGGAGCCTGGGGAGGGGCTGCAGCCTCGCTGCTCCGAGAACAAAGCCTGGCGGCGGCAGGCTCGGAGCTCCCACCACGTCCCTGAGCAGGGGAACCACCACATCCACCCCCAAAGCCATCTGAGCCGCTTGTGGGGCGCCTGCCCCGGCCCCAGCCCCCGCGCTGGCCCCGGCAGCTGCTCCACAGCTGCTCCCAAACTCTCACAGCCTCTTAGGGCGGCTCCGGCTCTGGTCTCGCTCGGAAATGCTGGTGCAAGGAGGGCGTGGGGGGAGCGGGCGGCACAGCCAGGGCCCGCGGCACTCTGTCCCATGTCCCTCTGGGGTCATTCACGGGCTGCTCTGAAGGGCTTGTCTTGGGACGGGTCACTCCAGCAACATCCCCAACCTGCAGAGATCAGGCCCTGTGCGCTCCCCACTGCTGCTCTGGCACAGAGACCCCTCCTCCGCGGTGCTGGTCCAAGTTGGGGGCAGTCCCGGGGACGGGGAATCGCTGCCTGCCCTGGCAGGAGCATTAGGACCTGGCTGGGAGTCCCTGCAGAGCCCTGCGCGGGTCAGTACAAAAGCAACTGTGGGTTCGCATAGAGGCAAAACCTCCTGGAAAAGGTGCCGCCGAACACAGCCTGGCAGGGTTCTGAAGGGACCGGGGGCTTGGGAGCGGTGGGGATGGAGGGGCAGACAGGCAACAAAGGGGCCCCCAAAAAGGTTGTGTCCACTGACCCCTTGTGCAGCAGCGAGAGCATGGCTGGGTGTGCAGGGCAGAGCCTACGGTGCCGTGTCCTTGGAGAGGAAACCTCGGGCACGGGGGCTCGGTGTAGGGCAGCTGAGGGCACAGGAAGCCCAGCGTGCTATGGCACCTGGGTGTTGAGGACGTGCGGCAGCGGAGAGTCTGGGGGTGGAGAGGACCACCCAGCGCGAGAGGTCTCCAGAGTGCAGGTTCCCAGGAGGGGCAGCACAGGATACGGGGTCCCCAGGGCGGAGGAGAGCCCGGGATGCGAAATCACCCGGGGTGCAGGTTCCCAGGAGGCGCTGAGCTGGGGTTCAGTGTCCCTGGAGCGGGGGATGGCCCGGGGCGCGGTGTCGCGGGGGCAGAGCAGAGCCGAGGCTGCGGGATCCCGGGGGCGAGCCGTGTGCGGGGGCAGCCCGGGGCGGGGGCGATGCTGCCCGCACCCCCGGGGTCCCAGCTCGGGGCCGGGAGCGCGGCCGGCGGGGTGCCCTGGGGGCGCCCCGGGGGCGCGGCGGGGGCGGGGGCCAGGCGGGGGGGGCGGAGGGGAGGGGAGGGGGGCCGCCGTTCGCGGCGCTAGGACCGGGCGCGGCGGCGGGCGGAGCCTCCCCGCCGCTCGCCCCTCCGCCCGGCCGCTGCGGCAGTGTCTCGGAGGCGGGCAGGCGGCCGGTCCCTCCGGTCCCCCGGCAGCATCCCGGCCCCGCCATGGCTGGCGTCGGCTTCGCGGCGCACCGCCTGGAGCTGCTCGCCTCCTACCAGGACGTGATCGGCGAGGACAGCCCCACCGACTGGTGAGCGCGCCCGCCGCCGCCGCCGCCCCTTTGTCCCCGCCGCCGCCGCCGCCCTTTGTGCACGGAGCCGCCCGGTAACACCGGCCGCGCCCCGCGCTGCGCCCCCCGCCGTCCCCGGGAGCCCCGGCACACAAAGGCGGGCGGGGCGGCGGGGGGTGTGCCCGGCTCGCCGCCCCCGGTGCCCGCACCTGCCCGCCGCCGCCGCACCGGGCCGGGGCGCGGTCCCCGCTTTGTCTGCGCCGGGCCGGCACGTGCGAGCGCCGGGACCCGTCGGTCCCGGGAGTCCCCGGCACGGCCCGGCCCGACCCCCTGCCGGGCGGCGAGAGCGGGGAGAGGGGGATTCGCGCACGGCGGGGATGGCCCCGTGGGGCTCCCCGGTGCTGGGCCCGGCACCGGTTCCTCGCCATTGTTTGGAGCAGGAGCCGCGGGCAGGGGCGCCCGGGGGACTGGGGATGGGGAGGGGATCGGGGCGCCCCCAGCCCGGCCCCGCTCCCGATCGGCCCTGCTCCCGACCGGCCCCACCGGTATCCCGGCAGCGGGCGGTCCCGCTGCCCGGCGGAGCGAGGCCTGAGGCCGCGGGGGCACCGAGCATCCCCCGCTGGTCCCGCTACCCTCGGCTTTCCCCAAGCTCCTGGGCTGCCACATCCCTGGGTATCGCTGGGGGGTCGTGGTGCGTCGGCCCGGGGTTGCCCCTCCGGTCTGGAATTGCTGCTGAGTCGGGGAGGGGAGTGGCTCTCTCCAGTGGGACCCCGGCTGCTCGCCGTGCCCGCACCCCGCTCTCGGGGCCAGCTGGATCCAGGCCCGCTGCAGGGAGCATCACCCACCGCCAGCCCACCCGCATCTCCCACCCCACCCGGGTGCCGGGAGACTGGCTGGGGCCATCTGCCCCGGGATCCCCTCCTTGCCCCCCTGGATGCCTGTGGCGTGCGGGGTGGGAATGCTGCCGGCACGCTGGGGTGCATCTCGCTTGGCAGAGCCGGGGCGCTGGACAGCGTGGGGTGCTGGGTGCAAGCTGTGCATGATGCTTTTGGTGGGGGGCGGAGGTGGGGGCTACTGTATGCCCACCAGACAGGGGCACCCACCACCCCTCCGAGGTACACCCACCACCCATCCGGGGGCTCCCACCTCCCATCTGGGCTGCACAGCCGGGCAGACGCCGATCTCTAACCAGGTCCCTGCTCTCAGGACAGTGCTGTGTGGGCCTGGGCAGGTCCAGGTCCCCGCCAGCCCCCAGGGGTCTCCGGAGGGCCCCGCAGTCCCGCTGTCAGCCCAAGGGCGCTGTGGGCAAGCGCCGTGTGTATTGCCGGCCAGGCGGCAGCTGTCAGCCCTGGGTACATCTCGCTTCCCGGCATCCGCTGCAAAGGAGCCGTCCCTGCCAAAGCTGCTGAGAGCAGCAGAATCGGTTCCCGGGAAGGCGAGTGCCGGTGGCGGCTCCCCCCACCACACACACCTCCAACGCGGATCCCGGCCAGGCAGCGATCCCCTGCCATCCCCATCCGTGGGGCTGAGCTTGCTCTATCGTCCCCAGGCACTCCATCCCTTTGTCACCAGGGTGCCTGGCACTCAGTGCCTGTGGGAGCAGCATCCCCTCTGCAGGGCCCGCTGCCGGGCTGCGGGATTGAGGGGTGATGCTGGTGGGGCTGCAGCGGGCGAGGTGATGGGGACAGTCCCACGGGGAGGAGGGCCCAGCCTGGCTGAGCCAGGGAGCTGCCTGGGAGGACATTGTGCCAGAGCCTGGTCCTGGGCCGGTACCGGGGAATGCCACGTTCTTGCCCGGCCGGGATCCCTCTGTTCAGTCTGGGATTCCCCCTGCTCCAGCCCGGTCCTGGAGGGTCCGAGCATCCCCTCCCCCTGCCCGGCCCCGCGAAGGCTGCTGGGGCCCATTACTCGATCGGAAAGGAATTTGGTGCTGCTTTCTGAGCACGCCGACTCCCTGGAGCTCCCAGCCACATTGGAAACACATGTGCCGGGGCTGGGGCGGGAGGCTGGGGCGATATGACCCCTCCCTGGCCATGGCATGGGGGGTGGGCCGCTGCGGGAGCCCCGTTCTGGCACCCAGGGATGCTGCTCTGCCTGCTCCGGTGAGCAGCGGGGCCATGCGAGAGCAGCAGGGCTGCGGTCTCTTTGGTGAGGTGATGAGGGATCCTCAGTGGAGCCCCTCGGCTGCAGAGAGCCCCCCCGGGCTGCACGGGGCACCTCCACCCACGGGTGACCCACTTACCTGGAGCCCAGGGGTGCGAAAGGGCTGTGTGTGCTGGGTGGAGGGCTTAAAGCCCATGGAAGGGGGGGTAAGCAATGCATGATGCTGACAGAACCCGCTGTGACACAGCTGCTCCCCACTGCTGGGGGTCGTGGTGATGCTGTTGGGCTGTGGGTCCCTGGGGGCACCCCTGGGGATGCTACTGGCCCCAGCATGGCCCCCTTGTCCCCTGGACTGGAAACCTCCATCCTGGCATGGTATCAGGCTGTGCTGCTGAGCTGTGTCCACAGCAAGCCTCGTCTGCCCTGGGAGCAACCCTGGGTGCAGGCAGCAGCCTTGTGCCCAGATACCACCCAGCACGGCAGGGTTCTGAGGAAGAAAAGCAGGCAGTGGGTGCCCCCAGCACCCACAGGGCTCCCCAGGCAGTGATGCTGTGGCTCTGCCCTACTTCTTTTCTCCTGTCTGCTGCCAGCTGCATCCCACCCTGCCAGCTTCCAACCCGTGGCCCTGGGCTCCCCCAAACTGCTGCCATCCTCCCCCATTCCTGGGGGATCAGGGGCTGCATTTGCCACCCTTCCCCATCACAGGCATCTCAGACGGCACTTTGCAGCTGTTCCAGGCCTGGAAGCTGGCGCCGGCTGGGGCGGCCGATTAGCGGGATCGGGATGTGTGGATTAAAGTCAATCTTGTTGGTGCAATTATCTGCGGCTCCCTGCCAGGGGCTTGGGGGGCGGTGGGGGCTGGAGGCAGAGGGAGGCCCTCTCCCTCTTAGGCACCTGCCTGCCTTCCCCCTGCTTTTTAGCTCCAGCCATGGCCCTGTTTTGGGGATGGCTCTGCCCATAGGGACCCTCAGTTCCTGTTCCCCGGGCTGTGGATTGAAGCTGCAGCCTTGAGCGAGGACGGCTCTGCCTGGCACAGCGGGGATTTTGGGGCTCTGAGAAGCGCCGTGCGGGCACCACCAGCCGAATGCTGATCGGCAGAGCCGCCCACCCGCGGCGGTGCAGGGATGTGGGGGATCCAGCACGGGCGGCCCCGGCTTTCCGGGTGCAGCGCGTGACGGTGGCGGGCAGGTTTGGGTGCCTGCCAGGCCCCGCAGGTCCCTGCTGCCTGCCTGCCTCCCCCGCTCCCCTCCACTAATCACCTCGTCATCGGGGCGAGCTGCATCCCAGCTGGGATGGGGGGGTTGCCATGGTGAAGGAGGATGCTGGTTGCCTAGCGACATCCATCCCTTCGCCCACCCGCCCTGGACCAATTTGGCATGCGTGGTCCCCTCTCCATCGCTGGCTGTGTGCCTCTGGGGAGGTGCTGGCTGGTGGGGGTCCCCGCGGAGCCCCCAGAGGGGCTGGCCAGGGCACGGTGGGAGCGACAGGGGGTTTCCCATCAGCTGGGAATGGTTTCCAAGGAACAGTCTCCATGACGGCCCCATCACATTCTGGCGGCTCATTGATTTGCTGCTGCTGGTGCTCCGGCGTCCTCCCCCAGCCTGGTGCCTGCTGGGCTGGTGGCTCACGCAGCCAGGCACGTGAGTGGACCCGGGTCCTTACTGGGGCACAGGGTTGTCCCCAAACCTGGTCAGTAGCTGGCAGGGTTGTGAGGGGACAGGGATGGGTGAGCAAGTTGCTGCGAGACTGCGGTGGCTTGCAGCACAGCAGTCAGTGGGTCCCGGTCCCAAGTGACTGCTCTGTCCCCAGACTTGGGACCCTTCCCCATAGCTGCCACCAAGGGTTGGGGAATAGGCCCTGCTCCACATCCTGTCTGCCTTGCCTGGCAGCCTGGCCCTTGGTGCTGTTGATGGACAAGGGGTTGGGGTGGCTGTGTGCTAGTTTGGGGACACCAAGCTGGACCCTTGGACATGCCCTGACCTCACTGCAAGCAGGATGGGGAGGTGGGGGGGCTGCCTCACACTCCTCCTGACTTTGGCTCACCCGTGCTGTCTCCCCAGGGCCCTCTACACATACGAGGATGGCTCCGATGACCTGAAGCTGGCAGCGTCGGGAGGTAAGGTCCTCTGTCCCCTCCGCCAGCTCGGCTGTGCCGGTGTTTTCCCTGTCACCCGTTCCTGGTGCTGGGTGGACGTGGGCTGACGGTGCTGTGCCAGGTGGAGGTTTGCTGGAGCTCTCTGGCCACTTTGAGATTCAGAAGGTGATGTATGGCTTCTGCAGCGTCAAGGACCCCCAGGCTGTGCTCCCCAAATATGTCCTCGTCAACTGGGTGAGTGTGGGGGGCCATGCTGAGGAGGCCTGTGCCATGTCCATGGGGATATGGATGGGTGTGAGGGAGCTGGCAGTGGCCAGGGGATGTGGGTGCCCCACAGTCCTGCTGCCCCATTGTGGTCAGTGGGATGGAGGTCACCCTGCTGCCCCTCTCAGCTCAGTCCCTCCCTGGCCACTACAGGTGGGTGAGGATGTGCCAGATGCCCGCAAATGCGCCTGTGCCAGCCACGTAGCCAAGATTGCCGAGTTCTTCCAGGTGGGTGACGCTGGGCAGGAGGAACATGTTGCCAGGGCACTGATCCTGAACCCTGATGGCTGCTTGCACCCCCCAGGGTGTCGATGTCATCGTCAATGCCAGCAGCGTGGAGGACATTGACCCAGGGGCCATCGGGCAGCGACTCTCCAATGGGCTGGCCCGTGTCTCCAGCCCAGTGCTGCACCGCCTGCGGCTGCGCGAGGACGAGAACGCCGAGCCCGTGGTAATGTCCCCATGGCAGCGATGGCGACGGTGGCGGGACTGGGGCGTTCCTCCCGCCCGGGGCTCCTGCCTGCCACAGCCCCTCACCCCGTGTGCTGCTTACTGTTACCCCCCCTCGCTGATCCCAGCCCCTCCACCCCCCCCGCCTCTCCTCCGTCCCAGGGCACCACTTACCAGAAAACCGATGCCACCGTGGAGATGAAGCGGCTCAACCGGGAGCAGTTCTGGGAACAGGCAAAGGTGGGATAGGAGTGGGGGCAGCCAGTCGTCCCCAGGAAGCGGGGTGAGCCGCTGGCCGGCTGATGGGCAGCCCCTCATTCATCCCCCCCACCAGAAAGAGGAGGAATTGCGTAAGGAGGAAGAGCGGAAAAAGGCCCTGGATGCCCGGCTGCGGTTCGAGCAAGAGCGGATGGAGCAGGAGCGGCTGGAGCAGGAGGAGCGGGAGCGGCGCTACCGGGAGCGCGAGGAGCAGATCGAGGAGCACAGGCACGGCTGGGGTCGGGTGGGATGTGGGTACGGGATAGCTGCACACGTGGTGTGAGAGGCTGGGTGGGCACATGGCAGGGTGGGGTTGGGGCAGGGACTGGCAGGAGCCGATGCCCAGCGCCTCTCCTGTTCCCCCGTCACAGGAGGAAGCAGCAGAGCATGGAGGCGGAGGAGGCCCGGCAGCGCTTGAAGGAGCAGTCCATCTTTGTAAGTGCCATGGCAGGACTGGGGCCAGGATCGGAGCCAGGGCTGCCACTGGCATTACCCCACAGGCTTTCCCCAGCTGGGTGCCTGGGGCTGGGAGGTGATGCTGTGTCTCTTCCCAGGGGGACCAGCAAGAGGAGGACGACAGGCAGCAGTTCAGGAAATCAGAGTCGGAGGTGGAGGTGAGTGTGGTGACGGCCATGCCCGGTGCTGGTCCTCACTCCCCATCCAGCAGTGCCCACATTTAGATGGGAATGCAGCTGTGGGATGCATGGAGGGTGGTCCCACAGCCCCACGCTACTGGGGCGATGGGGCTCAGCCTCCCCCATCCCCACAGGAGGCTGCTGCCATCATCGCTCAGCGGCCTGACAACCCCCGGGACTTCTTCAAGCAGCAGGAGCGGGTGGCATCGGGCAGCAGCGATGCTGTCTCACCAGGCAGCCACAGGACAGGTGAGGGGCTGTGGGGGGCTGTGGGCACACAGGTGGGCACTGAGAGGCCAGGGCACAGGTGAGTGCAGTGTCACAGCTCAACAGGTCGCAGTGGGATATGGAAAGACCAGGGATGCAAAGTGGGGAGGGGGTGTCCCCTCTGCCATCACTGGCGCTGTGGTTCTGGGTGCCAAGGGTATGAGGATGGCAGGGGACCTCCTGCTCTGCTGTGCCACCATCACCGCCACCATCACCGCCACTGCCACCGCACCTCATGTGGCCCTGCAGCTGGGGCAGCTTCTCAGGGGCTGGATATTGGGGTGTCTTCAGCAAAATGGGACTCATTCTGCTCCCTGCTGGGTGTCGTCTGCTCACCTGTCATGACACTGTGCCTACAGCCAGGTTGGCAGCGTGGTTGGTGTGTAGGGGTGGGCAACAGTGGAAGTCCAGGGATGGCTTGGGATGCATCCCATGGTGACAGCTAAAAGGGGCAGGAGAGAGTAGGGCAGATGTGGGGCTCTTAGCGTGCTGCCAGCTGGCAAGGAGTGCCCCATGGAGAAGCTGGGCTGCCCCACAGTCTGGCAGTCTGGGGTTCCAGTGCTGGGACTCTTTTTGTGGATCTAGGGAAGGGCTGTCTGTCCTGGTGGGTGCCTCCAGCCATGGGGCCGTGTCATGGTGCTGTGCTGGGGGGCTGTGCCACGGGGCTGTCCTGGGAGGGAGCCTGTGATGTGTTTTCGTGTGTGGTGTGCCATGGGTCGTGCCATGGGCTGTGCCATGGGGATGTGCTGTGGGGCTGTGCCGTGGTGCTGTGCCTCGGGGCAGTGCTATGGGGTTGTGCCGTGGGTCGTGCTGTGGGCTGTGTGTTCTGGCCATGCCGTGGGTTGTGCCGTGGATTCACGCTGTGGGGCTGTGCTGTGGCTGAGCAGATAGTTGGTTCCACAGCCGTGTCCCGGCCTCTCTCCCCACCTGGCCAGGCAAGTGCTGCCTCACGTCCTTCTGTCCTGCTGCCTTTCCATCCTCTTGTCCTGCCATTCTCCCACCACGCTGCCTTCCACCCTGCTGTGCTCCCATCCCGGTGCCCTGGTGCTCCAGCCCCGCCACGACTGCGCTGAGCAGGGACTGACCCATCTCTTTGCTCTCTCTCTCTCTCCGTCCGTCCGTCCGTCTGTCTGTCTTTCTCTCACAGGTCGTCTGCACTGTCCTTTCATAAAGACAGCTGACAGTGGGCCGCCTTCTTCCTCCTCCTCCTCCTCCTCCCCCCCACGGACCCCCTTCCCCTATATCTCCTGCCACCGCACTCCAAATCTCTCCTCTTTCTTCCCATGTAGGTAGCTGGGAGCTCCCGGGCGCGCAGCTCCGGGGTCGAGCCGCGGGCAGCTGCCCCACAGCCCACCCGGCCCCACGGCACACCGGACCGGCAGCGGAGGCAGCGCGGGCACCCCGAGGGGGACAGGCACCCTGAGGGGACGGGCACGGGCACCCAGGCGGGGACCATGCCCCTGCTGGGGCTGGCCCCATGCTGGTCCCTGTGCCCCTGGGGAGGGGGCATCGGGCAGGCTGTGCCCATGGGTCAGATGGGGACAGGGCAGAGCTGTGCCTGGGGAGGTGATGGTCCACGCTGGGATGGAATAGACTGTGCCCATGGGGTAGAGTGGGCACAGGGCAGGCTCTGCCCATGAGGCAGCAGTGGATAGGACAGCTGTGCCCTGGATGTGCCCACGGGGCAGGGTTGGGCAGTGTGGAAAAGGCTGTGCCCAGGACCACGTGCCGATGGGGCAGAAGGGAAAGGGACATCTCTGCCCTGGACCGTGCAGGTCTGTGCCCATGGGGCAGCGTCAGGCAGTGTGGAAAAGGCTGTGCCCAGGATCATGTGGGGCTGTGCCAATGGGCCAGGTGGTTCCAGGGGCCGTGTAGGGCTGTGCCCTCACAGGCACAGGTGACAGGGCACAGAGCT
Organism: Aphelocoma coerulescens; assembly: GCF_041296385.1. Classification (NCBI taxonomy): domain Eukaryota; kingdom Metazoa; phylum Chordata; class Aves; order Passeriformes; family Corvidae; genus Aphelocoma; species Aphelocoma coerulescens. The sequence continues at coordinate 3,496,857 of NC_091027.1, read as the reverse complement.
GTGCCCACAAAGGCTGTGCCAGGGCACAGCTAAGTGATGCGTGGGCAGAGCCAGTGTGCACCACAGCAGGTATGGGACTGCCTGTCCCCGTGCCTGGCACATGTGGGGGCTGAGACTCGTGGGGGCGGTGGGGACACCTGGAGGGCACATGGTGGTTGCTGCACCTCCGCCCCACCACCCAGGAGGGGACGACGTGGTGGCGGGTGCACAGGGATGCGCACTTGGCAGCTCACGGCTGGGTTGGAGTGGGCAGCCCCCCTCAATGTGGGCAGCCCCCCCACGCGTCCCCATCTCCCTTGTCTGCAGGCAGCCAGTCGGACGCCTTCCGCAAGGCCTCGGCAGCGGGCTGCAGTCCCTGCGAGTCCAGCCCGGCCGCCACGCCGCTGGGCGAACCGGGCACCCGCGCGCCCGCTGACCAGACGCCGGCAACGCCCAAAGGTGGGCGCAGGGCTGGAGCTGCCTCCCCCTGCCTGGGGCTGCCGGGTGCATCCCCACTGCAGCCCCCTCGACTCTGCTGTAGCCCTGCCAGCTGTGCTTGCACGGCTCAGCGCATCCATGCTGTCCCGTCCGCATCCCTTGGCATATCCCCCGTCTCTGCCGTGTCCCACAGCGCATCCCTGCTGCAGCCCCCTGGGCTCTGCTGCAGCCCCCCAGCTGCCCTTGCATGGCTCAGTGCATCCATGCTGTCCCGTCTGCATCCCTTGGCACCTCCCTACGATCTCTGCCGTGTCCCCCAGCACATCCCCGCCGTACCTGCTGCTCCGTGCCGCTGCATCCCCGCCGTCTCTGCTGCATCCCCCAGTGCAGCCCCGCCAGCATTGCTGCATCCCTACCACCTCCAGTGCATTTTCTAACGCCAGTGCATCCCTGCTGTCTGTGCTGCACCCCTTGCCATGCATCCCCCCATCTCCAGTGCATTTCCCCTGCTCTGTACGTGCCAGCCATCCCTGCTGCATCCCCCAGTGCAGCCCTGCTGTCTCTGCTGGCTTCCCCAGTGCGATGCTGCCCTATCTGCACCGTCCTGCCGTATGTCCTTTCCAGGGCTGCTGTATCCCTTTGTGCATCCCCTCTGCCCCACTGCATCCCCAGGGCACCCCAGCCAGCTCTGCTGCTGTCGCCGTGTGTCCCTGCTGTGTCCCCACTGGCCCCTTGGCATCCTCTGGTGCATTCCAGCTTTCCCTTCTGCATCTTCTCAGGGCATCTCTCCCGTTCCCTCCACAGCCCTTTCTGCCTCCCAGCCACTCCCCAAGGGATCGCCTTGCCCCTCCCCGTGTCCCCTCACTCCCCAGTGCATGCCACAATCCCCTCCCTGCCCAGCCACCCCCACCCATCCCTGCAGCATCCCCCATACTGTGCCCACTCCAAAGGACTCCAGATTCCCCCGAGCTGCATCCCGGTCCCCGGGCGACCCCCAGCCCTGGACGAGGGTGTCTGTCCCCACTGATTGCTGTCCCCTCCTTGCAGAGTCCCCCAGCCCCAGCGCGCAGGAGCCCGGGCCAGCCACGCCCGAGCAGCACTGGCCCTTCCCGGGGCCCGAGGACAAGGCCATCGAGCCCCCCGGGGACGAGCCCAGCCCCAGGCCACAGTGGACAGCGGGGGGTGATGCTCTGGGGGACCTGGGGGACCTGGTGACCCTGGAGCCCACCGAGCCCTCCCTGCCACCCGTGGCTGACGAGCCCCAAGCTGGGGAAGCCCCCAGACCCGAGAGCCTCATCGACCTGTGGCAGAGCGACGGGGTGACTCCCCCAGCTGCCTGGCCCCTGCCTGCTGCCCCTGTCCCTGAGACCCCTCCGGCCGTGCTGCCCGAGGAGGGGGCCCTGCTGAGCCTGGACGAGCTGCCTGAGCCCCCCGCCACCTTCTGCGATGCGGAGCAGGAGGATGAGGAGGAGGAGGAGGCAGCTGGCGAGGGGGACCCCCAGTCCCAGGATCTGGGCTGCCAGCACATGCCTGAGGAAGACACCCCAGGCCGAGAGACGCCCCCCATCACTAATGGGGAGATGGCCCCCAAGGATGGGACACCGGGTCGTGGGGAGCAGGTGAGCATCACTGTGGGGAGAGGTCAGGGGGTGATGGGTGGCTGGGGGGGGTCCTGACAACCTGCCCCCACCCCCCAGGCCAGCGAGGGCTACTTCAGCCAGTCCCAGGAGGAGGAGGTGCCCCCCGCCGAGGAGCTGTCGGCCAAAGCCCCCCAGCCCGTCTTCTACAACAAGCCCCCAGGTGAGTGAGGACAGTGAGGAGGGGGAGTCTGTCCCTCTCTGGGGCACCCCAAAGCCATGCTGACCCCTCTCCCTGTCCTCCAGAGATCGACATCACGTGCTGGGACGCAGACCCTCTGCCCGAGGAGGAGGAGAGCTTTGGGGGGGCCCTGTAAGCCCAGGCCCCGCTGCCGGCACAGGCAGCCCGCCCCGGCCGGCGCGGGGCACAAGGGGGCTGCAGCTGGGGGCCGGGCCCCCCCTCACCCCTCTGGGGCCCCGCAGGATGAGGCCTCCAGGTGGCGGCCGCCACGCTGCAACCCCGCCCCGGGGCACCTTTTACAGCCCCCCCTTCTCCTCCTCTTTTTTAAGTTGTCGGTAGGAGCCGTGTCAGCCCCCCAGCCCTCCCTTAGCAGCCCCCCCCCGATACCCCAGCGCCCCTTTGGGGGGGACGACACATGCTCGCATCCCCTGCCCGGCTATGGGACAGGGTCCTCGTTCTCTTCGTGCCCCCCCGGGAGCCCCCCCAGTACTTTGCACGAGTTCAAAAAAAAGAAAAAAAAAGGAAATAATAATAATAAATGAATATGGCAATAAAGTGACCCAACCGAGGCGAGGCTGCGGCCAGCGGCGTCCCCCCCCAAACCCCGGCAGGGAGCTGGTGTGGGGGCTTTTACCCCTTCCCCACTCCTTCTTTGCTGGGAGCCCCGTCCTCCCCTGCTTGGCCCCTGCTTGGCCCCTCTCCCCCCATTCCCCCCGGAAACTTTTTGGAAAGCACAAGTTCTGTACCGGCGGTGTGCTCATGTCTGTTAATAAATAAAGCGTCTCCCACGGGGGCTGCAGCCTGCTGGGGCGGCAGGGAGGGCTGGGAGTGGGGGGCTACGGCTGCCTTGGGGAAGAGGGGGAGGTTCCACCATGCCAGCCCGCCAGGAGGCAAACCCGAGCCACAAACTTTAATTCTCAAACTGTAACAAACAAAAATTTTAAGAAACAGAGCAGAGTCCGGGTCCCCAGCGCCCCCGGCCATGGGGGGGCCGGCGGGGGCCAGACGGGGAACCAGCCCCTTCCGCGCCGGCGGCGATGGCCCGCGCCGGGGCGGGTGTCCCTGGGGTGACACGAGCAACCGAAACCCCCCACCCCCCAGGTGCATGGCAAGGTCCGGGCGTCCCCCGTGGCCGCCGTTAGACAGCGGTAGTCCTGCCGAAGAGGGGCATGGAGACCGGGAGGTGCCAGGGTCCCGTCTCGTAGGTGTCCCTGCTGCTGAGCTCCGAGTCCGTCCAGCTGGGAAACATGCGTGGGGAGCACTCCTGCTGCAGGTAGAGGTCCGGGCAGGCAGGGCCGGGGCTGGCTGAGCGGGGCAGGTGCAGCGCTGAACCGTAGCTGGCATCCAGGAAAAGGGGTTTGTAGCTGGGAGGCTGCTCCTGCTTCTCCAGCCGCTCATGGCTCAGGAAAGGGGCATTGATTTTGCGGTAGAGCCCCCGCGTGTCCATCAGCACCTCGCTGTACGGCGGGGGGGGCTCCGCCATCAGCAGCGCCTCCTCGTAGCACGGTGGCTTTGACAGGTCCGACTCTGCAAGGCAAAGCCCCCCCCGGACCCCTGCTGCCGTCAGCGCTGCGCCCCGGCTCTCACGTCGTATCCCCCCCAAACCAGGGGGAGGCACGTGCTCCAGGGATGCGAGAGCCCCTCCCTGCTCCTTACCGTGCCGGCAGCTCCAGGGCCGGGGGGGTGGGATGTGGTGGGGGTGATGATGGTGATGGTGGGGCTCGAGGCGGAGGCGGTGGGGAATGGCGATGCCGGGGGGGCTGCCCCCGTAACCCTCGTAGTGCAGTGGCTCCATCTCCAGCGCGCGCAGGCTCTGCTCCCGCAGCCGCTCCTCCTGCTGCCGCTTCACCCGCCGCCGCAGGTAGCTGCAGAAGCAGCACAGCAGCACGATGAGGCCCCAGATGAGCCAGAAGCCCGCGAAGCAGGTGAGGAAGGTGTAGGTGCCCTGGGACATCACCATCTTGGCGGCCGGCCCTGGGGGTAGGCCCCCGCCTCTCCCCTGCCCTCGGGATGGGGGACGGGATGCTCAGGGCGGCGGCAGGGTCAGGGAGGACCCGATGCTGTCAGGGCCGCCGAGGGCATCTCCCCGGGCCGTGCCCGGCGCCGTCTCCTCTGGCCCGCGGGCGCGCCTGCCGTCAGGGGTCCGTCCTCGCCATGGAGCTGGGGGGGGCTGGAGCGGGTGGGTCAGGCCTGGGTGCGCCGGGCGGGCGGTGGGGCGGGGGGCCGGTGGGGCGGGCGGCGGGGGGACGGGGCTGCCGGGGTCCCGCTGCCCATCGCTGGGGGGGGGACCGCCGGGGTGGGGGCCCTGCAACGAGACAGACGCGAGCGTGAGCGACACGGAAACGTGGATGCCCTGTTCCCATGGTGACTCGCTCCACATGCGCCGCAGCGCCCGCAGCCAGGGGGAACCGTGCCTGGCACCCCATGCACCCCCCACCATCACCCCCATGGATGCAATCCTGCACAGCCCCCCCTAGAATTGCCCACAGCACTACTGGGCACCCTGGAGTGGGAGACAGATGCTGCGGTCCCACAGCATCATCTTCAAGATCATGGGGTGCCCAGTGGCATCCCCTTCTTCTGCCCACCCAGTGCACCCTAAATCGGTTGCTGAGCCCAGGCAGCTCATCCCTGTGCTCCACACAGGGGGGTGACCCGGGGAGAAGGAGAGACGAGCAGAGGTGCCGGTTGCCTGTGGCACGTGGCGCTCGCAGGAGCACGTGCACCGCAGCCATCGCCGGCCTCGCAGCCACCGGCGAAGGTGGCACCCCAACACCCCAACACAGCAGTGCAGGGCCAGGGGTGGTGGTGGTGATGGGAACCATCATCTTTGCCTTGTAGGCAAGCTGACAGCTCGGTCATATCCAGCCAAGCATCAAATGTACACGGTGTGTGCCAGGGGCGGTCTGCTCCTCAGTGAGCAGCGAGGAGCACCCATGGGTGCTCGCAGGCAGGCACGTAAGCACCCGTCAGGATTCTCATTATGGTGGTGTGGGAGAAAACGGGCTTGGCAGCAGGGAGGAAAGTGAGCTGGAGCGACGGCAGCCGAGGGCTGGGTGACCACTGTGACACCATCCTCCCTCGGAGAAGGGCGAAGGCGCGCGGGGTGCTCCGTCACCCTGCGGTGCAGGGCCTCGCTGCTGGCAAGGGACCACGGCAGGGCCACCGGGTGCTGAGGGTGCCGGCGGGGCCGGAGGGCCGAGCCCGGCGGAAGGAAGAAGCGATGGGGAAGGAAGGAACCGGGGGCCCTGGCCACGCTCCGGCGGGCAGCGGGGGCTGCTCCATCACGCAGACAAACGCGTGGGCTGAGGCAGCGCCGGGATGTGGGTCTTTGGGGAGGGAGTGCCCTGGCTGGGGCCAGCTCGGCTCGGGCAGCGCTCGCCACCTCGGCTGCAACAGGCTCCGCGCCGGCAGCCTGGGCATCCCTGGGGAGGAGAGGCACCGTGCGGCAAGGGCCGTGGGTCGAGCCCCGGCATGACGGCCGGGGGAACACCGGGAAGCGGTGCAGGGCGGGCTGGCGGCTCCGCGGACCGGGGGCGTTCGCAGCTGGGGCGTCCGGGGGGGAGCGGGGCTGCCGGGGACGTGCGGGCTGGGGGAGGAGCGGGGCCGGGCTGGAGACACTCACGCCGGGCGGAGAGCGGAGCGGCCGCCGAGCCGGGCCCCGGCCGGTAGCCCCGGGCCGCCCCGCTGCCCCCGGCCGCGGCCTGGGCCCCGCTGCCCGCGTCGCATCCCTGCCCGGCGCCTCCGCGGGGAGGGTGACACCCCGGCGGGGAACCTCCCCGCTCCCCGTGCCGGGCGCGGCACCCCTTCCTCCTCCTCCTCCTCCTCCTCCTCCTCCTCCTCCTCCCCCGGGGCGCGCGCCCGCCGGGGCCGGACCGGAGATGCGCGCCCCGGTACGTGCCGCGCGCCCCCGCCGCGGCCCCCGGTGGCGGCGGCCCCGCGCGCTCCCGCCCCGGCCCCGCTGCCCCCGCACCGCGCAACAGGCGGAGGCGCCGCGCCCGCTCCCTCCGCGGCTCCCGTTACCGGCGGCGGCGGCGCACGTGGCTCAGGCGGCGGGCGGCGGCTCCATAGGGCGGCGGGGGAGGGGGCCCGGTGCGCGCCCGGTGCGCGGCGCCGCCGCCGCCTCCCGGCGCTGCCTTTGTCTCCGGTGAGCGCTCCCGCGCCGCCGCCGCGCGCCGCCCCGCCCGCCCGGACTCCCGCCCCGCCGCTCCGCCCCGCCCTCGGCTCGGGGAGGGATCCGCGGGCCCCCCGCACCCCCCGCCCCGGGACCCGCCGCCGCGCGGGGGCTAGCGGCTGAGGCACCGGTACTGCCACGGGAATTCCCCCCTGCCCCTGGGGAGCGGCGGCGGAATGCCGGTGGCGAGAGGGCCGGGGCATCCCCGGGGGTGGCCGCGGGAGCCCCACGGGGTGGGAGCTGGGGATCCCCGGGTAGCGGCTCCCGGTCCGGGTGGAGTGGTGCCACAGGCTCCCACAGTCGGTAGCCCTTCACTCGCCCTGGAGGTACCCTAGGGGTGCTGCCACCCGTTCCCCCAATGCCATCCCCAGCCTCCTCAAGGAGTGACAACTACGTGCTCCCCGGGGTGATGGCAGCACGGGGACACAGGCAGGGAGGGCACCCCAGCCGCTGGCACGACCCTAACAGCCCCTGCCACAGCCCACCTGGCCACTGCAGTGGGACACGTGGCTCTGCAGGGCAGGGGTGCCAGCCTGGCCCCCCAGTGCAGCGAGGGACCGAAATGGCGCCGGGTGTCCTGGGGTCACCCCGCTCCCTTGGGTGTCATACCCCCAAGCAGACCCCTCGCCAGCCTGGCCTGGGCAGTTGTCCCTGAGCTAGGGCTCCCCCAGCCATTTGCCATCGGGGGTTGTCACCAGCTCTTCTCTGCTGTAACTTAGGCGGGTGGCCGTGGCCCCCATGGGAGACCCCTCCGGCTCCTTGGGACTGCAGCAAGCTTGGGGTCAAGAGTCCCCGCTGTCCCTTCGCTGCTCCCTGGGGCTGTGCCAGGAGCGGGCCAGCGCCGTTTCGGGGTGGAGCCGTGCCAGATGGGGGTGGGTGACGGGGTGTGGGTGCCCCACGCAGGCCATGACCCCGCCGCCGTTTCCTCCCCGTGGGCAGGGTGGCAGGCGCCCGCTGCGGCTGCACACACGGCGCATTGTTCTGCCGCGGCCCGGCCGGAAGGACTTCCTCCATCCCGGCCAGGGGGATGACCTGGGGAATCCGGGGGCTGGCAGCCCACTCCCACCACAGCCGGGCATAGTGGCTCCGGTGTCCGGCCAAGCCCCACCACCTCGCTCGCAGCAGGGCCGCAGTGGCCGTGTGTCCCCCGGCCCCCTTGGTTCTGGCCCCGACTCACCTTGCTGGAACTCGCCTCCTGCGATCCGACCTCACAGCGCGGCCACGGCAGCCGGGCACTGCCGGCTCGGTGGTTGCGGGGGTGCCCCAGCAGCACCCAGGGCGGGCAGGGGGCTGCGGCCATGCGGGGGGGCCAGGGTGCTCCCTTGAGGCATGGGGACGGCAGGGACGGGGGGCACGGTCGGGCCCACGGTCATCGTCAGGTCAGGGCAAGGGCGGGCGAAGGGAGCCAGGCCTCCGGCCCCGCCAGCGCCGGGGGCCGGGAGCTGCCTTCCCCTTCCCCTTCTCCCCACGGCGGCGGGGGGAGGCAGGCGGGGGAGCGCTCCCCGAGCCACATGGTGGGTTGGAGGAGGAGCCGTTGCCCAGGCAACAGCTGAGAGCATCCTTCACCCCTGAAAATGGTGTGCGGAGCTGCTGCCACAGCCCCACAGCCCGGGGCACTGGTCAGGACCCCTACAGCTCGCCTGTATCTGTAGGGTCCAGATCCACCCATTTCGGCTCTGGACATACACCAGCATCCCCTCACCTGCACGCTGCTACCCCCCAGCAAGGGCAGGGATGGGCACGAGATAACCCCCAAATGCCGGGGCACCACTGGGCAGGTGGGAACAGGCAGAGCCACTTCCCTGCCCTGCTCAGGGCTGGCCACGGCTCTGTTCACCCCCCAGCCCTACCCCAGAACGTGACAGACACACGAACACGCCGGTGACCCCAGGACCTTGGTGCCAGGGTACCATGACCCAGGCACTGCCAGGAGGGCAGCACACGGATCCTGACTGATGCGTTTGGAACAGCAATCCCCAGGCAGTCCCCATCCCCCTGCCTGCCTTCCTTCCTTCCACGGCTGCAGAAAATTCCTGGATTTTACCCCAAGATGCCCCCTCTGAGTGTGAGAACTCCTCCTCGGCTCGCTCCCATAGCAACTGTTCCCTAGCTACCCGGCCGCACTTGCTATTCTCATCCCAGTGCAGCTGCGTGTGGCCCCCCCGCGCTGCGCACGAGGCTGTCACCGCTGCCGCCAGCCCCGGACCCCAAACCCACCCTGCATCCCTGCCCAGGCTGCCCCTCTTTGACTGCTTCACCCTTGGTGACCGTCGTGACCCTCACCCTGTGTCACCCTGCAGGGTCTCGCCTGGGAGGGGCTGTTCCTTGTGCTAAGGAGCAGCACTCTGTGCTGCCACAAGGTTCCCATTCATGGCAGCCCCCCTGAAGCAGTAATTCACCGTGACAGAGGGCGGCAGGACTGCCTCAGCCCCACAGCACATCTGTGACAGGCAGCACAAGGCCTCATACCCACCATCATGCCCTCACACTGACCTAAACATGCAGCAGAAGACACTGAGGATCATCTGTGGTACTCAGGGCTCAGCCAGCATCAGCCTTTTTGCCCTGGAGGGCAACCCCAGCCTTTCCCTGTAGGACAGGACCACCAGCAGAGCCCATGGCAGCCCAGAAAAAAGGTCCCTGCTCCTCTTCTTACAGCCACCAACCCTGTATGGCCCAGAGCAGGCCCCCCATGACACGAGAGCAATATGAGGCACAGCAAATCTTTACACTTAACAAAAGGTTAAAAATTTAAATACTCTCCAACTTTAGTGCAAGGCAAGCAAATGATACCACAGGTCCAAGTAGGTGCTCAGCCCCCCTGGGGGGCCTGGCTCAGAATGAGCAGAGGCAGCAGCACACGCACGCCCGCGTGTGCACACACACACACAGAGAAGGGACGAGTTATTGCTCAGGACACAGCTGGGACAAGTGTACACAAGAGGGCACGGGACAAGCTGAATGGAGAGGTGGGCTCATCCCCATGCTGCTCCCCATGGATGACTCCTGCCCGTGGGTGCAGAACGCCTGGGGACACACACTAAGCTGGTCCCAGCCCGCTCACTCTTGGGTCACAGCTTCACATCACCCTGGGAAGGGACATTCCCTTTACCACAGCTTTGCTCCCTGAGAGCAGGGTCCTTTCTGTGTCTGCTCCTCCACCACCGAGCTGGGCCTGAGGACGGCCACACCTGTGGAATGCACAGGTCCGGAGCTGGTGGCACTGCATTGTCATCGTCCTGCAGCATGCTGGGGATCAGACCAACCCTTTGGCCACAGCAGCAGCAGGTGCCCGGGAGTGGCTGTGTCCCGCCGTGCCAGAGGTCTGGAGAGGAGCTTGGGATCAGCTCACCGGAGCTGGCAGCATGTGTGAGACGAGGCAGGAGGCAGCAGGCTCCAGCAGACAGGGACGCAAGGACGAGGCAGTGACGCTCTGCTGCCAGGACGCAATGGGAGATGCTTTGGCACGGCACTTTCCTGTGCCTCGGGGCTGAGCAGTGGACTCCGCTGGAGCCAGGACACCTCAGCACAGTCAGAAAGGTCCAGGAAAGATGATTTAGACACCTCAAGGCACAGAAGGCCTCTGTCCAGGACTCCCTGGAACAAAGCTGGGACCGTTGCTCCTCCCATAGGAGGACATTTGTGCCTGTGACAGGGTGGGGGCAGTGCAGGCCCCCACCCATAGATTAAAAACCGACATGTGATATGTACAGACCGACATATATAAATACACATCAAACCTGCGGTGCCGCTTCGGCACCATGGAATGTGTCAGCAGAGCTGCTCCAGCCTGGCCTCGGCCCACGCCGGCACGATCCCTCCCTCCCACCCTGGGCCCGGGAGGGGAGCGGCAGCTGGTGGCAGCAGCACTATCCCAAGTGGCAGATTTGGAAGTGTCCGGGTTTGTCTCAGGGCTTGCCCATGGTCAGAGGCACCTCAACCCGAGCCGTGTGCTGCTGCCAGCCTTGGAATCATCCTCACAGTCTTCAAATACAGACGTGTAAAACTGTAAACAAATCCACCTTGTGGGGCCACTGCGACCGTGTCCTTCAGGCTGGGCACTTGGGAGAGGCAAGGGGGTCCCAGGGGCTGGAGAACAAGCTGTGCTCTACAGCCGGGTGGGCTCTTCCTCGCTGTCACTGCAGTTTCCACAACAGTCCTGAAGTCAGAAGGGCAAGAAGAGGGAGGAGGGAGGGAGAGAGGAGCACAGCAAGCAGAGGGTGAGCACGGTCACACAACCCAGCCTACAGCTGCCCTCTGGCAGGGATGGGCCAGGTCCCCCCGCCCCCAGCCTGTGTGTGGGAGAGCTACATGGAGGCAAGGGGCTGGAGAGGACCCCCAGACTGCAGAGAACAGTCCAGCTGCATCTGGAGGTTCAGCCCCTGGCAGACAGACTGGTGAGCACGCAGCTGGCTAGCTCAGAAGCTGTGAGGAAGCTGGGGACTGCAGCCACCCAGGGACACAGCTCAGTGCCAGCACAGACGCTCAGCCCCACCCAGAGCTCAGCTGGCCACGAAAGCAGCTGAAGCCCTTTTTGCTGAAATGGGAGTCTGAGCACGGGGCAATGCCAAACCCTTCACAGTTTCTCAACCCTTCTATGTGTCCCGGACATCCGGAGAGGAGTGAAGGAAACTTCCCAAAGCCCCCTGGGAGCAGAACTCCCAGCAGCGGCAGTGCAGGGGCAACTTTGGCTCAAGCTGAAGGCAAGGCCTCCCCCACAAAGGCAGCAAGAGCAGGGATGCAGGATTAGTGGCTCAGGGGGCAGTTAGAACAACAAGCAGGTTGTGCTCTGCCAGGGGAAGGGGATAGGCACTGAAGGATAACACTCCTCTTTCCCAGATCTTGCCATGTCCGTGGGCCACCGGGTATTTCCCTGAGCAGAGCAGCCAGGAGTGACTGCTCACCTCTGGAAAGAGAAAACACGTGGGAAATCACAGCTCAACCCCTGCTACAACAGCTGCCCATCCTCTGGCAGGTCCTGCCTGCCTCGGGAAGGCCTGGGTATCCCCAGAGCTGGCTCTGGCTAGGGCAGCCCACTGAACTGCAAAGCACAACTCGGAGTTTGCCAAGGAACAGAAGTCAGCACCAGGTGGCTGAGTGGGTCCAGAGCCAACCATGCTGGAGTCCTACAGCTGCACACAGCTGCTGAGAGGCAGCAGCCCAGGCTTTGCCAGGCCTGGAAAGAAGGCAAAGACTGTCCAGGGCAGAGGAGACAGGCAGACAAGTGAGCCCACAGCAGCTGCAAGACGTTTCTGTTCTCCTCATCCCTTGAAAGAGCTGCTCTCCGCCTGGCTCAAGATCTGGCAGAAGTGCTCTGGGGAGCCCAGACAGCCCATTCCAAGAGCAAGGACTTGTTCAGGGATGGTATTATTCATGTCAGAAGGGAGATGATTTATTAGTTTGGAGTCTTCAGCATCCCTCTGGGTGATTCCAGCATGTTTAGCCAGGACACTCCGTCCCAGCCCCCTTGACTCCCCCAGCATGGGGAGTGCCAACCAGGCAAGGGCTGGCTCCCTGCAGCCTTCCACGGCTGCCTGAGACCCCTAGGGTCTGGCCACCCAACACTAGGGGAGACTGCTCGCTGCCCTCTTGTGCCCACCTCCCTGCCAGACCTGCCTGGCACAGGCAGGAGCAGGATCACTGTTGCTGGGAGACTGGCTGGGGAGGAAACACCAGGCAAACCCTTACCTGTCTGCTGAACAAGCGCTGGAGTAACCCTTTTTTGGGCTGTGGAGAAGGCTGTCCTTTCCAGTCCAGGTCTGGGGGCACTGTGCCATCTGTGCTAAAGACATTCAGCTCCTTAAAACACTCCGTCTCAATCATCTGGAAGAGGGGAAAAGGCTGCAGCAACTGCCACATGGAGCCCATCACTGAGGGCCCAGCAGAGCATGAGAGCAGCGAGGACAGCATGGGGACACTGCTCTCAGCCATGGTAGACACAAGCAGGAGCAAAAACCTACCTCGTTCTGCCAAGGAATGGGCACACTCCCTGTGGCAAACTTCTGGTAGAAGTCATTGTCTGTGGGCTCCAGCTCCACTCCTTTAACCGTGGAGAACTGCTCGATGTCCAGAACGTCCTTGCAGTAGATGGCCTGGGGCTACGCAGCACAAAGATTGCTCTAATGCCAGGCTCCACCTTGATGCCACCACCTCCAACTGCTGCTCACGGCCAAGCCCAGGCACCTCTCCCTGCAGCCCAGAGCTTGCTGGACCTCTGTTCTGCCAGGCCCAGAGAAGGGGATGGGCCCCATCTCCCCATGCCAGGGCTCCCTCTTCCCTTGACAGCACCAGTGACTGAAAAGGTCAGGACTTACATCTGGCTTGAAGGGAGGGTCCAGCATGCCTGCTTCCAGCCTCCTGAAGTTGAGGTGCTTGAAGAGAGGGTGTTCCTTCACCTCCTTGGCCCCAGCTCCTCGGCACCCCAGGCGCTCCAAAGGGTCTTTGCACAGGAGCTGTGACACAAAGGAAATCAATGTCCTGGATGAAGGGTGCTCTGTGCAGGAGCAGCCCTGGGTTCCTGCAGTGGGTTCTAGGGAGAGCACAGGCTTGCTAGGCAGCTGGGCAAGGAATGAAGGCACTCTGAACCCTCCTGTGCTGCCTTCTCAGAGACAAAGGAACCTGGTTGTCACCTCTGCAGCGAGCAGCCCCCATGTTCTGCTGCTGCATGCACGGAAGCGGTGGGAGCGAAGGGCCAGGGCTGCACACCCGTACCATGGTGCAGAGGGAGCGGGCGCAGGGCGAGAACTTCTCCGAGTACTCCTCCTGCACTTCCTTCACCAACCGCTCCACCTCCTCCCGCTTGATCTTCTTCTTGCGCTGCTGGAAGGGGGACTGGCCCTCGATCATCTCGTACACCAGGCAGCCCAGAGCCCACCAGTCCGGGCTGAACGTGTAGCGCTCGTTCTTCACCACCTCAGGAGCTGCAGAGGAGCAGGGGTGAGGGACGTGTCAGGGTAGGGAGAGCACATCTTTTGAACCACTTTTTGCTTAAACCAGGGTCACTTACCCATGTAGCCAACTGTCCCCACCCGGCCCTTGATTGTTTGGCCCTCTGGCACATGGACAGCTAGTCCCAGGTCTGAGATACGGATGTGACCTGCACAAAGGAGGGGACAAGTTAACAGGACAAAGTCAGGGGATGGTGTTTGAAGGTGCCAAAAACACAGGGTAACCCTGGTTTAAGCAGAGTAAGAGAAAACTCAGGCTCAGGGCTCCTCTTGACCCTGCACTCACCATGGTCATCCAGTAATATGTTCTCTGGCTTCAGGTCCCTAGGAGGGAAGGGACTTGATTAGCAAGAAGCATGTTGTGAGAGCTAAGGACACATGCAACAGCCACATCTCAACAAGTCACAGATAAGCAACTTTAGGATGCAATGCCCCTGCCTCGGGTACACAGATAACCTATCCCTCACCCTGTGCCCCAGAGCTGACCCTGCAAGCTCTCCCTTCCTGGGCAGAGAGGTGGGAAACAACAACCTTCAACCCTCTGCAGTGAGCCTGGGGATGGTTCCCTCTTTGCAGGTGCAGAACTCACTATGGGGCAGGCCATGCAAGTGAGAAGGAGCAGAGGCTTCTCTGCTTATCCTGCCCCAGGGCAAGGTAGGAGCAGAAGGGACTTCCTGGCCAGTGTTTAGCCATGCTGTCCTAACACTGCATCACACCCCTGTGAGTAGTCAATTGACTTGTTCCCCCTCCTCCCCAGCTCTTTAGCACGTTGGGGCAGCCTACCCTCTTTTGTTCTAGTGTCAATACTGCCCAGGGAGTTCAGTGCCTGCCCTGAGACATTCACAGCATGATCACATCCTGTTCTTGGCGATCATTTACCAGCACAAGGAAGCCAAGCTAAGCTCTCCCTTTCTCCCACAAGACCAGCTTTCTGTTCCCGATTCCTCTCACTCAGCTCTGTGCTGCTTTCAAGCCTGAGCTTATTTTCTTGAGCAGACAGACCCAGCTGGGCTGGTAAGAGCAGCAGGAACCCTCTTACTACTGCAGGCCCTACAAGCTCTCCCAGCAGGGACCAGGCAGCACGCACCTGTACACTATCCTCTCCTGGTGCAAGTCCTCAAGGCCACAGCAGATCTCAGCAGCATAGAAAGCTGCCCGGGGCTCCTCGAAACCAGCCTCTCCCATGTGGTAGATATGGAACTTGAGGTCCCCTCCATTCATGAGGGTCAGCACTAGGCAGAGAGCATCTTTAGTTTCATATGCATAGGCTAAGCTCACCTGCAATTCAGGGCAGAAAGGCTGTTAGAAGACACAGCTGGAAGGGGGAGGTGCCCACACGCCCATGGACACTTTGCCACCCAAGCAGCCACTCCCAGGCTCGGGACTGGGCCTTTGCCAGCAGACGAGGAACTGTGCAAACTCAGGGAGGACATGCCAGTGCCCAGCAGTCCCAGCACAGCCCCAGCTTTGCTCAGACAGGGATGACACTATTTTCCCGAGCCAGAGCTGCTTTCCTCCAGGGGCAGGCAGCCCCCAACAGCAGTGCTGGGGCAGTGTCTGATGAATCCTCTGCAAAGGGAGGTTCAGGCTTTCCACACCTCAGTGCACCAAGGTAGAGCTCCCAACCACACAGCTCAGGGCTGGGCTTCTCCCCACCCCACTGTCTGGAGAGACAGTTCTCACCGTTTACTTGTGCCCCAAAAGTCATGAAGGCGCCTGTAACACCAGACAGGTGTTTGGGGCTGACTTTGGGGGCATTTACAGCACGTTGTGGAGGCAGTAAATGTCCTGCCAGACCTCAGCCTTGTGAGAGATGTGCAGCCACCAGGACCCTGCCCCACGGGCAGAGACGGCTCCTGCCTCTCCACACCAGGTGAGGAGCACAGAGGTGCCAGGCTGGCTGGTTGGAGGAAGCATCAACCATCACAGCAAAGTGAGAGCAATTCCTATGTACTTACTACAAACCTACTGTTCACTTTTTCCAGGATCTGTTTTTCATTTAGGGCCATGGCTTCCCCCTTCCTCTTTTTGATCCGTTTCTTCTCCAGTTTCTTGCAGGCATACATCTTCCCTGTGGCACGCACTTGGCAGGCACACACCTGGAGGGAGGACAAAGCTCAGCACCCTCCCACTGCCATTTCCAGAGTGGGAGTCTAGGTTCTGCTCTCAGGAAGAGGCACAGGAAGGCAAAGCAAGGACACAGGGAACAGTGACAGCTCCAGATGTCATAGAGAAGCAGGAGCCAGCTGTAATGCCTCTAACACCTTTAGCAGCACCATGGCTGGTGCCTGGGAGGACAGAAGGCCACTCCATAAACAGAAGGAAGCCTGGCAGGAAGCTTTCAGGAGCGCAGTTTGCCCTGTCAAGACACAGGGAACAGACCTCACTGCCCAGTTAGCAGCAGGCACCACAGAGCTTGTGCTACCAACCCTGCACAGCACCTCCCACACCTCCAGCACTTGAAGAGAGGTGAGCTTCTGCCTCTCAGGGAGAGCTGAGAGGTCATGCAAGGCCCAAAACACAGCCCAGCGCAGAGCCCCCACAGCCCACCCAGCCAGCAGCACCTGCCTCCAGGTGCTGGAGCAGATTGTGGCACCCTGATGGCCAACCCAGGTCTGCCTCTGGCAGCAGGCAACAGTGGCTGTCTGGTACCCTGAATGCAGAGGAAATGGTGGTTACTCACCTCCCCAAAACCGCCCTTACCCAGCACACGGTACTGGCGGAAAGTGTTTTTGGTTACTGGCTGCCTGTGAGGGAAAGGAAACCAGAGTGAGGTATGAGGAAGGAGAGAGCAGGGGCTGAAACCCAAACCACCTCCATGCCCTGGCCTGAGAGACTGTGGCTCACCCCAAACCCCTGCTCAAGTGGGCCTTGCTTGCCTGTGAGGCAAGCAAGGCTGGGGCTGCTGTTCGTGCCAGTTAAGGGCCCTGAGGGACAGCAAAGGCCAGGCTGAAGAAGCCCCAGGGACCCCTTAGGCAGGCTGTGTGAGGAGGGTGCAGATTTCCCAGCAGTGCGGGGAGCGTTACCGTTCCAGCCATTTCCACTGCAGGAAGCGGTTGAAGTACAAGCTGTCGAGGTAGTCAGCAAAGGGAGCCACGCTCAGGTAGTCGTGGATAAGCCTAGGAGAGAGCAGAGCCAGCATGGTTCCTGAGAGCTGATCACAGCCCTGGACAAAGCCAGCAGCCCCAGGAAAGAGGAGCTGAACAGCCCCAAAAGCCTATTTACTCTGCCATTCCCTCACCCACGTAGCCCTGGCCCAGAAAGCCCTGCTCCATGCTAAGCCTGGTGCATAAGGAAGGTGCGTTGGAGGTACCACTGTGACAAACGCAGCGCCCTGGGACCAGGCTGGCACTGCTAATTGTGGCCTCTTGGCACCAGCCAGGGCTGCAGGATAAAGGGGGACAATGGGACTCTTTGCAGTTGCCCCTCTGCTCACAGGGCAAACGTGCACACAGGCTGTAATCAGCTGCTAGCAACATTCAGCACCAGGCGCTGAGTTGCTCACTATCAGATGAATATCCAGCACAAAAGGCCACAGGGGGATCCTGCTCGAGAGAGCTAACTGCTTTGGAGAGCTGTGCCAGGGCTGCCCAGCAGAGTGAGGAGCCTTAGACGCAGTGTCTAGACTGGAAACACGCATCAAGGAGAAGCGGATGGGCTCTCCCCTTTCAGAGCTTGCCAAGAGCAGGCAGGGCCCAGCCCGGAGGCTCTGCATTCAGACACGACACTGGTTACCACACACGGAGCTAACGCTCCACAGAAGACTGCAGCAAATGTGTTGCCACAGCCCTGCACTCAGTTAGGCAACACGCTCCAGCTACTGTGCAGGGAGGGGTGAGGCTGCAAGCCCAGTTTGCCCAAGAGCTTCCGTTTCACACCCGGAGCCAGGACCTCGGCCACCGCTTCTGCGATGGGAACAGAGGTGACCTTAGACCCCTGCAGCAACAGCCAGAGCAACCCAACCACAACAGCCGCTTCTGCGGCCGGCGGGACAGGACAGCTGGCACAGGACTGCAGCCATCGGCTCAGCTTGGCAGGAGCCTACAAGATCCTGGCACAGCACTGGGAATAGCATTACTACAGGGTCTTCCCAAATGGCAGCTCCAGCTGCAGGGACTGACAGAGGTTTCTGCAGCAGCTTGGGGCTCCCAGAGCACAAGATCCTTGTGCTCGCTTTCCTAGAGGTGGGCTGCAAACTGCTGGTCCAAAACTGCCCAGGCCCCAGCCTTAGCACCAGCCCTCACTCTCCCAGAGGAATGGACCATGAGGGACACGGTGAGTCAGCTGCAGCATCATCCCCGTGTCTTGTGCGACCTGCAGACACAGCCCTGCCCTCCAACTTACTTAGTGCATTCCTTGAAGAGCTCCTTGGAAGGTTCCTCCTCCAGCCTCTCACAACAGGCATCCACCAATTGGGAGGGAACTTCAGGCACATGGTCCTCACTCTGGGGACAAAGGGATGGAGTCAGACACAGGTCCTGCTTTAGGGTCAGTGGGCAAAGCAGCGTGGTGGCTTGTGAGGTGGTGTGGAGGCTCAGCATGTCGACTGTGGCAGGACATGGGCAATGTCAGCTGTTGGCTTTCCAACAGTTCTTGCAGGCAGCAAATGCAACTCTCTTACTCACGTTTGGCTTCAAGTACTTTTCAATCAGGTGCTGCCCACATTCCTTCCTCTTCTCATCTGGAGCCACTTCGTACCCTGCCTGCAGAGAGCAAACAGTGTGAGGGGCAGGTCCAGCCAGGAATCCAGCCTTGCTACTGGCCAACAGCTGTGGAACAGCAACACCCTCTGCCCAAAGTTTCCCATGCTTTCCTTGAAAACCAGATCTCCAGCAAACACCTCCCTAAGCAAAGGCCCGGCCCTATCTGGGCTGCGACTCACAGGTTTTTCCTACAGAAAAGCCCTGTGTACCCAGAAGCACCTGCTGAAGCATCCAGCCAAACAGTTCATGCCCAAGGTGTCCGGAACATCCCTGTCTCCCCCAAGGAAGCCTGATGGGCTTTGCTCTTACCACAGCATCCAGGAACTTGACGCAGCGTGAGAGCTCGGGGCGTGTCTCGCAGAACTGCCGGAATAGCATGTGCCCAATGGGCTGCTTCTCGCACAGGCTGTGGTAGTCCCGCTCTGCAAACGTCGACAAGGTCACTCACTGCTGAATCCCAAAGGAGCAGTCCCAGCTCACCACCCTGGCCAGGCAGCAGTGGGGGTATTGTGACTCCTCAGCTGGGCTGCTGACAGGCCCCACCAGCCTGAGACTCCCAGGAGAGTGAAGTGGGACAAGGGACATTGCTGAGGTTTTACATTCCCCTGTGGAAGACCCTCTTCCCTGAAAGAGGATTGATCTGCTGTTCTGTTCAGCCTGAACCTCTTGTTCCTAGCAAGGAACCTCCATATCTCCTGCATGCCTAAAGGCTCTCTCCTCCTCTCTCCACAGAGATCAACCAACTGCTCCAGACACACAGCTTTCCTTGGAACATGAGAAACACACCAAGCTTATCTCAAGGCAGATCTTCCAGGCCAAGAGTTGTTGTGATGACTCCTCCAAACCACTTGTATTCCCAAAGGCCCTGCTGAAAGCAGCAGCATCAGAATGGGAGGCACCATTCCCACAGATGTTCTGCTGATGTGCACACAGCAGTCAGAACTCCCCACTCCATGGGACAGCCACATGCTTGTACATCAACTCCTACTGCCCTCCAGAGCTTGCAGATTCCTCCTACTCCTCCCTGAACTCTGGCAGCCCAGGCACAAACCCCTTTGACTATGCAGAGCACTTCCAGTTCTCTGCTTTTTTCCTCCCCTTCCACTCATAAGACGTTGTCTGATCGCAGGCCAGAACACATTTCTGTGACAGCCACTGCCACCAAGGGCTGTGGGCTGCCTGCAGTGCAGATGTGCAGCCACCCAGAGGACCCCAGCACTGGGTACTCCCAGCCTTCCCCTCCCTGTGCAGCAGTTTCTCCCGAGGAAGCTGCAGCTTCCTGAGGGTGCAGGAGAGTGCAGAGCGGGCTGTGGTGGGGGAGGAGGTGGCCTCGCCAGCTCTGCCGCACCAGCCGGTTTCCTTGTGTCTGCAGGGGAAGGAGTTCCCTTCAGCTGGGAAGGACCAGAGTTTGCTGTCGGCGAGATCAGAAGCTTTTGGCTGCCCTGGTCACTGCCCAGGCTCACACGAGGTTACTCCCTGTGGTCAGAGCACAAAAAGCTTAATTCTGCAGTGGGCAAGCAGCCCACCATGCCATGCTCCTGCCAAGACTCTGGAATAGGAAAGAAACGCCTTTCTAGCAGGCTGTGAGGTGAAAAGAAAGACACCCCAGCCAAAGAGTGCCCAAGCACAAGGAACGGGGTCATCTCTCCCATGGGAAAACCAAGCGAAGCTGCTGCCACCTGGGTCGGAGCACTCCTCACGTGCCCCTCCAAGGGGAAGTGAGACACGGGCGGTGACAGGCAGTGGCTGGGAGGGACTCGCTTCCCAAATCCTCACAAGGTCACTGGCCTGGATAGCAGGACAGCAGAGACAGAGACCACCAGGACTCACTGCTGGCAAATGGGTGAAGTTCAGTGCTGGAAAATGTCATGACAGCCACAGGAAGGGTGGCTGCAGGCAGAGAATGGACAAAAGCAGAGGGATAGCTCTGCTGAGGGCATGCAAGTCAAAGAGGCAGAAGGGGTTTGGATGGTCAAGATGGGAGCTGCAAGGACAGCCCAGGCTAGAGCTGTGCTCAGCTCTCCGACCTTGCTCCAGAGAGGCAGCCAGCAGCAAATCCAAGGCTGGAGTCTCCATACAGCCATACCTGGCTGTGAAGCCACCCCGAGAGATGGTGCATGGGTTGTGTGGCAGAGGGAGGTGGGGACAGCCTGCACTGGGCTGCTGTGAGCTTGAGGGTTACAGTGGATGAGTGAAGTTGAGTTTCTCCAAGTACTACAGCTCCATGGGGCCCAAAAGATTGCCAGGACTGGAAAACCTGGGCAGGGCAGAACTGGGAATTTGAGCTGCAGAAACCTCCCAAAGCCATTTGTTTCAGTGACACCTGTTCTGAAACAAGGCCGGCGCTGTGCCACTCTCCAGCTGGCAGCTGAATCCGGATTGAAAACTTAAACAAGCTCTCCTCTTCCCAGGAAGCAAAGCAGTTGCACCCTCTGTGCCCCAAAACAACTTCACACGATCTCAGGACCAAGCCTGCTGCACAAACAACATTAAAACCATGAAGAGTACAAAGTACAGAATGAAAATGACAGGCCAAGCCCTGCCCAACTCCACTTCTCATCCACACCACACAGCAAGAACCCAGTTGGCCTGAGAAGAGCTACTGCTTGAATGTTAGAAGCTGAGATCTGTGGAGCTGAGCTGAATCCAGCCAGGGAGAACAGAGGACATTAGCAGGACCTTTGTTATTTTTGCAAAGGCACCCCAGAGTGACACTCCAAAACTCTGCAGCACGGAGCAGGTCTGTTTGCACACAGAAGATGACGTTCCTCTAGTGAAGCTCATCACAGTCTGGCAGGTGTGTGGCTACATCCCCAGCCACTTACCCATCATTTCTTCCCTACACCCTGAACTCCAAGCAATCCTGGCTGGGATTTGCCCTGTTCTACATCCCTGACACTCAGCTTGGGGTGCACAACTCCCACACACACGCTCGCCCACCGGCTCCCACCAAGCCCCGCATCTCACCCAGGGTTTGCCGAAGGTCCTCGCAGAGGCTGATGTGGGGGAACTGCAGCATCTGGCGCCATTTCTTGCTCTTGCCTTTCCGGTTTCCTCCACCACCTGCAGGGCACACAAAATCAGTACCATGAGTCAGGAAGCAAAGGTGTCTGACTGCAGCTTAGCCTTGCCAGGAGCTGAGGAAGGAGCCTCTCTAAGTCCAGGCATGGAAAAAAAGACTGAAGTGGTACCACCATCTCCTCCTGGTGGGACAAAAGTGTTGGAGCCTCGACTGCCAGAGGAAATGGGCAGACCAACCTCTGGCTGCCGAACAAATCCCGATCAAGAACTTGAAGACCTTTCACGATTGGAGAATCTCAGCAGGGGCAGCAGTGTCCACAGCCACAGCAGTTCTTGGCTCCCAGGCCTGCCCCCAGCAGCTCTGCATAACTAATCATCCCTCCAGGCCATGCCTTGCTTGGTGTGAAGCTCTTCCTGCTGCAGCAAAGACCTTCATGCCACCTACTCATTCCAGACTGATTGCTTACTCCAGGGAGGGGCTCTCAGAGGGAGGACATGAAGCTGGGAGACAGGAATTCCTGCTCTAATTCCGGCTCCACAGACAACTCGCTGCATTGCCTGGGGCTCATCACTTCAGTTTCCCACCTGTGAAGTGGGGACACTCCCACTTTTCTCCAGAGATAAGCCAGCCTCAGAAAATCCAGATCCAAGAACCAGGTATTATTCCAGCTTCAGCTGCTGGAGTAAATGCCCAGTGCTGTAGGACAGGGTGGGAAAGCTTCTGGATAGACTGAAAAATTAACATCGTAGCAAGCACTAAGTACCAATTGCTGGGATCAGCCAACCTCCAGGGATTGCTTTCCCGGTGCCAACACACACAATTTCCCACCTCTCTTCGGAAATTCATTAAATCACCCTGCCAAAGTGGTCGGGCCAACAGCTGGGCCCAAGGCCCGGCTTTCTGAAATCACAGAGGGGTTGAACACAATTTATCAGCTCTTGAGAAACACTTTCATAACACTTTCCTCCACTGCAGATGCAGTTCAGCCCCAAACCCTAGACACAGTCTGCTGGCATCCAGCTCCCTGTGCCACAGGAGGCCCTGGATGGACAGGCAGGTGGGATGGGGCCATCCTGGGCAGCCTCGTGCGGTGCCAGCCCCAGGTCCGAGCCCCTGTCGTGCCATGGGTCCCTGCACTGCATCTGCCCCGCACCAGCAGCTGGGCCGCACGATTGTACAAACTCAGGAAGGAAGTGACTCAAGGGTAAGCAGGGCTGGAAGAAACCAGCGGCGCAGACACCTTCTTGTCAGCGACAATGCAGCGGATGGGGGCAGCGAAACGAGGGCAGGGGAGGACAGGCCATCCTCACCCCAAGAGAGCTCAAGGAAAGGCAGAGCAAAGCCCCACAGCACCCGGAGGCTGCATTTCCTTGAGTTGTTTGCTTTGAAAGGAGGCTCCAGCGCCCTTCACGCGCGGTTCTACCCCGCCCTCCCAGCGCTGCGGCCGACAGTCCAGCGGGGAGCTGGGCTCCTGCACGGCAACCTCCCAGCACCCCTGGTTTGGGGATGGGGCAAGGGGTGGGCTGCCTCCACCCAGAGCTCACCAGGATCAAGCTTCAGGGTTAGGTGATGGATGAGAGCTGGTCTGCTGTCCCTCTGTCAGGGCAATGGGGACAAGGATCCTTCACCTTCCCTAGGCCAGACCAAACATGGGCATGGTCGTGCTGTGGCAGCAGCTGAAGGTGGCTGTCAGCAGCCCCATAGCACATCCTAGCTCAGCTCTGCACTCCCACACCAACCTAGGAAGCTCCAAAAAGGCCAGGCTGGAGCAAAGAACCCAGCCCTGTTGGATCTGGCCTGCAAAGTAGCTCTGTCCTGTCACAGAAGCTGTCTGAGCTCACCCCAGTGGCCACTACAGCCACCCAGCCACAGGTGGGAGAGCCACGGACAGGCAGCACGGACACCTATGGCTCTCACAGCCCAAGAACCAGTTGGCACAAGTGTGACAGAGGTTTGTTTCTGCCTGCAAACTGCTCGCTGCTGCCGAGGGAGAGGCACCAGCGGAGCACCAGGAGCAGCAGCCGTCCAGCACCTAGTGCTGCATCAGTGCCCAAATTCCATTCCCCAAGGGCACAACAGGAGCCAATCTCTGGGTCACTCCGTGTGAAGCTGGGCCTCGTGCCTGGAGGTCACAAACCCCACTGTTTGGTTTTGGACCAAACCTTGCTGTTATGAACCTGAACGTCACGGTCCACCACGGTCAGTGTGCCAGGAGTACTCACACTTAGCCTGGTTTTCAAGCAGCTTGGAAATGTTTCTGCCCGTGCAAATTTAATTTCGCTGCTTTTTGCTCCCACAAATCTAATCTCCAAAGCCCTCTAACTGGATTTCAGCAGGTGTCTCGGGCTCCAGGATAGCTCGGTCTGGCCAACTGCACACCACAGGACAGGGAGGGACTGTACTTCCCCACCACATACGTGATCTACTGAACCCATCGATGCCTGCCTGAGGCAGATCTTCTGTGCCAAGGACCAGGTTCCTGAGTGAGACTTCCCATCCCCTCCTGAGGCTTCTCCCTCCATCTCCAGGACTGCCCCGCTGCTGCCAGGCTGCATCCCACACCCGGGCTCTGGAATTCAGCGTGGCCCTGGAGCAGCGGGAGCGTTGTGGCCCGCAGCAGAGCCCCGGGAGCCCCGCACACCCGGGGCCGGTGTGAAGGCGGCGGACGGGTGGGGCTCCCCGCCGCAGTTTCGGGATCGGCCCGTGTGTGGGAAGCAGCAGTTTACCGGACTGAAATCAACTTTTTTTTTTTTTTTTTTTTTCTCCTACGGCACTCAAAGCTGCCTCTCCCCTGTGCCAGAGGAGCTGGAGCAGCCTCTGGAGCGGGCAAGGCGGGAGGCAAACGGGGCGATCTGCACCGGAGAGGCGGCGAGGCCGCCCGGGAGGGAGCTCAGCAGCACCGGGCAACCCCCGCGACGGACGGGGGGAGCCGAATGCCTGTGCCCAGCCCGCGCCGCCACCTCCCCGCTCCCCGCCAAGGCCGCGATGCCCCGGGAAGGACCGCCCGGGCCGAGCCCCGGGGCGGCACCGGCGGGGCCCGCAGCCCGGGCCTGCCGCCCCGCCAGCTCCGGTGTCCGGCGCCGCTCACCTTCGCGGGCCTTGAGCAGGACGGTGTTGGCGACAATGTTCTCCAGCTCCATGGGCCCGCGGGCGCCGCCGCCTCCCGCCGGCTCCGCTCCCCGCGCTCGGCCCGCGCCCGCCGCCCCCCGCCCGCCGCCGCCGCGCCCCGCCCCCCGCGCCCCGCCTGGCCAATGGCTGCCCTCGCTCCTCCCGCGCCGCGCGCCCATTGGTCCGCCCCCTCAGGAAGCCCCGCCCCCTCCGCCGCGCCACCGCCCTCCCGGTGGCCCCGCGAGGGGCGGGCAGGCGGGGCGGGGCCAGAGGAGCGCACGTCATCCTGCAGCCACCGGGAAGAGCTGCCAGGAGAGGGGGCGGGCGCTGATTGGAGGACGAGATGTCACTCAGGGAGCGCCGGGAAGGGATTGGGCGAGAGTCGAGAGCACCCACCACGAGGAGCCCCGCCTTTCGCTGCATCTGATTGGGTGCGGAGCTGCCACTCAGCTGCAGAACGGGTCGTGATAGGGCATTCTGTGGTGGGTGGGGCCGAGTGGCTGTATATAAATGAGCGCCGGGGCGTCGGGGCAGTTGGGGGGAGCGGGAGCGGGAGCGGGAGCGGGAGCGGGAGCGGGAGCGGGAGCGGGAGCGGGAGCGGGAGCGGGAGCGGGAGCCGGAGCCGGAGCCGGAGCCGGAGCCGGAGCCGGAGCCGGCTCCGGTCTGAGGGTATTCAGGTCGTGGTGCTCTGCCCTCTGGTCGGGGTCTCTCCGAGGTGTTCTGTTCTCTCCTGGTAGAAGCAATTATGGGGAGCCTCCCCCCAACTTCGCAGCCTCAATAAAGTGCAAGCGGCCACGCGTGTTTTCCCGGTGTCTCGGTCAATCCCGGTCACGGCGTGGGTGACCCAAGCTCCGGTGCTGTGCCCTGTTTCCCTGGTCACCGCTGTCGCGGAGGTTGGGTTTTCTTGTGCCCCAGTGCAGCTGACCCTGACAGCTCATGTGCCGTTCTGATGTTTGAGTTCCTGACAGTTTCTTTCCACCAATTATTTGCTCTAAAAGCCTTTTTTTTTTTAATTATACCAAAATTAGCAGCAGCATTACCCTGTCTGAAGAAAAGCTGTGGTATGGGAACCAGTCGCTGGATTCCCTGCAGAGCTGGCCTGTAATCGAGCACCCCTTGATGACCTGTCAGCCCCTCAGGTGACCTGCCCGTCTCCCTGCCTCTCCTGGGCACAAAAATGCTCGTTAATCCTCTTAAACCAAGTGGTGTCTGCCCTGCTTTTTGCTGCTCCTGGCTTTGGAATGAGGACATCACCCCTGCCTTCCCACGTCTCCTGTCTCTTGCTCCAGCCCATGGGAGATGCCTCCTTCCCGGTGGCTGGGTGCGAGGTTGGTGTTGGGCAGGTCCCTCACTTGGTCTCTGTCAATGGCAGCCTGGGCCCATGGCAGGAGAGAAGGGTTCATGTCCTCAGGCTGTAGTGAGGATGATAATAACACAAATTACTCCAAGCAGTCGATGCTGCCTGTGGCCACTGTGCCCTTCAGCATCCACTGGAAATCAGATGTCACATCTTCAGGGTATGAATCTGGAGTGATGAGGAAGAGGAGGAGGAGGATGCTTTGCTCCGCCTCACCTTGGGGATAATCTCTCTGTCACTCTGCCTGGAGGGATGAGCTCATGCTGTGAGAGCTCCTCTTTTAGACCTGCTTTCCTTTCAAAGCTGGCACATGTTTATTTTGAACTTAAAATGAGATGATTTTGTTTCCAACGTTAACCCTTGGGTTGCTATTTTCTGTTTCCTCCCACCTGGCATTTTGCAGCACCATTCCTGTCACTGACGAGAGTCATGAACAACGGGATGCTGCTGGATCAGCACCAGTGTCCAGAGGGTCTTGATGTCCCCAACAGATCCAGCAGCAGCCCAGGTGGTAGAACTGCCACTCTGCTTTTTAGCTCTGTGAAGGGGATGACATGGCTGGGGAGGGAGAGGGCTCTGAACCCAAGCTTGTTGGGGGAGTAATTCAAAACAATCTTAGGAAACTGAAGAAAAAGCCTGAAAATGCAGGATGCAATTCCAGGCACAGGAATAGCAGTTGGGCAGCAACAATCAGCGCCTCGAGGGGAGCCACTTTCCCAGTGGCACTGGGGTCATGCTGGCTCATGAGCACGGCAGGAATAAGGGTCCTGCTGCGGCAGATGAAACAGAGAAACAGACTTTGTACAAACTTGGAATGGAAATGGCTGCTGCAGGGAGATGGAGCGACCTGCTCAACACATCTGCTGTGAACAGACTGATGTGCTGGATGGGGATGCAGTGGCACATGCTCAGTGAGGGAGCTCTTCCCAAGCACCCCAGTAGGGTGAAGAGGGGGACCAAGTGCTCCCAACACCTCATCCAGCCCTCAGGATTTGATGTTTCAGACATCAGCCTGAATCTCCCTTCACTGACTCAGGTTTTGCCCTGATATGCTGGTGTTGCCTTGCCCAGGCAAGGCGATCCCCCTGCTCCTGCCCGGCAGCATCCCAGAGCCGTGTGCTCATGTCCAGGAGGAGGGACAGTGCTTGGTACCCTGGTTGGCACCCAGGGTGCTGCCACAGGGCTGGTGCCCCCTGGGAGAGCTGGCTGGCCGGGTCCCTACTAGTTGCCCTCATCTGGGCATTTTTAGAAGCAAAGTGTAGTTTAATTGTGAGAAGGCGAGCGGCAGCCTCGGGAGGGGAAGCTGGGCAGCAGCGATAGGGCAGCTCCTTCCGCAGGCAGTGCCAGTGCAGCTCCAGCCACTGGGGCCAGACGCCTCCGGGAGTCAGCACTGGGGCCCATCCCAACCCGATTCCACTGGGAACCTCTGCTGACTCCAAAGTTTGCACCATGAACCTCCCTGCATGGGGCCAGCAGGCACAGCAATGGCCCAGGGATCCTCACTGCTGTGAGTACCCCCATCCCATCCAGGCCCCCATCCCACCCAGCCCTCCCAGACCCCAGCTGAGCTGCACCCACCCCAATGGGGGCTGGGGGGGCTGACGGGGGCCAGTGTTCCTTGGGCTCCAGCTCACAGGCGCCAGCGGCTGTTTTTAGCCCAGAGAAAGTCCAATGTTTTGAGATTTTCTATTTTGAGCAGCAAAGCTGAAGAAGTGGAGCAGCCCCTGACCCCTGGGTGTCTGTGTGGAGCAGGGCTGGCAGCCAGGCAGGGTGGGTGTGGGGCAGCTTCTGCCCCCAAGGGGGATGTGGTTGCCCCCGGGTCTTCGCCCCACAGCTGCCTCCGTGGCCTCTTGCACGTCAGGCTGTGCCAGAGCCTGTTCCCATACGATCCCATCTCTAACACTCTCCCAAGGGAGAACAGCCCTTCCGGCACTGGGATATCATTCCTCCTTTCCCTCCTGCAGCAAGATCCCAGTAAAGCTCCTGAGCAGGACATGGGGTGTTCCACCCCAGATCTGCAACCCTTGTACTCCACCATGGGTACGTGTGTGCCCTCACAGAGCCCCTGTGATGTGGCACAGCTGGCATGTCCCCAGAGGGGATGGCCCTGGCAAAGAGGCACAGGGCTCAGACTGGGCTGCTGTGGTGGCACAGCCGGCTCAGCCCAGTGCTGGTGATGCTGCCGCATGGAGGGTTTTGTCTCCTCGCAGCAGCCGTGGAGTCCATCCCCTGCACAAGAGAATGCTGGAGGACACAGACATCCATCTGGGAGTGGGGAGGGCTGGTACTCACTGGAGCTGCCACAGCAATTTGTCACCACCACTGCTTCAAGGGAGACGTGTGGGGTGACGAAGGTGAAAACGGGTGCTGGCAGTTGGTGCCGCTTGCTGGGCTCCCCAGAGGCAGATGCCAGCCCCAGGCACAGGCTTTAGTCTCGTTTTATTCAATCCTGCATTTCCAGAAGCACCTCGAGCTGCACACCAGCACTGCCATCCAGGGTCTGTGCTGGGGCCAGGTGCTGTGAACGCTGAGTGGGGCTGGGGGGCCACATCCCCGGTGTCCCAGTGGGTCCCTAAGTGCGGTACCGGCGGGGGATGGCGAGGAGCCGGCGGAAGGCAGCACGGAAGTCCCGGTTGAAGAGGGTGTAGATGAGGGGGTTGACGCTGCTGTTGCAGTAGCCGATCCAGAAGAAGAAGTTGAAGAGGGGCTTGGAGATGTGGCAGCCCTGCCCACAGAGAGCCCCCAGGCTGTAGGTGAAGAAGAAGGGGAACCAGCACAGCACGAAGGCCCCCATCACCACAGCCAGCACGACGGTGAAGCGCCGCTCCCGCGCCCGCACCAGCCGCCGGCGGCACAGCAGCACGCTCTGGTGCTGGCTCCGGCGCCGCCATCCCGGCATCCCAACGCCTGACCCCCTTCCATCGCCGCTGGCGGGGCGCGGGGAGCGGGCAGCGAGCAGGGTGGCCGTCCGCCGGGTAGTCAGGCGGTAGATGCGGCAGTAGACGGCGACCATGACGAGGCAGGGGATGAAGAAGGAGGCGGCGCAGGAGGCGAGCACGTACCAGGTCTCCTGGCTCAGCGGCCGCGGCCGCAGGAGCGGTGGCAGTGCCACCAGGGCCGCCGCCGCCCAGACCGCCCCGATCATGCCCTTCACCCGCCGTGGGCTGCGGCGCAGGTTGAGCCGCGCTGCCCGTGTGACGGCCCAGTAGCGATCGAGGCTGATGGCACAGAGGTGCCCGATGGATGCGGTGCAGAGCAGCACGTCCAGCGCCAGGTACAGGCTACACCACAGCCCACCAAAGTACCAGTAGCCCATCACCTCGTTGGCCAGCGAGAAGGGCAGGACGAGGATGGCCACCAGGATGTCTGCCAAGGCCAGGGACACCAGGAAGAGGTTCTGTGGGGCTTGCAGGGCCCGGCTGGTGTAGATGGCCACCACCACCAGAGCGTTGCCCACCAGTGTGGCCAGCAGGACGGACAGGGCAGCCAGCAAGATGAGCCCTGTGGCTGCAGGTGAGTGTGGGGCGCTGCCGGCGCCGCTGCCGTTACCGGAGCTGTTGGGAAGGGTGCTGGCTGGCTCCATGCTGGCCCGGCCCCTCAAGCAGATGAAGCCCCATGGGGCTTTCCCCCGCCCTGCTCACCGGTCCCGAAGCATCTGCGGGCACAGCCCCAGCATCGCTGAGTCCCTGGGGGGTTCTCCCGGCCGCCACCACTCCTGCACTAACCCGGTCTGGTGGCGAGGTCGTCCTGGCCCAGTGGTTGCCCAGTCAGGCATGCGGGACAGCAGGAGTGCCGAGAACACAGAGAGGCTCCCACGGCAGCGCTGCTGGCTCTGCTGGTCCTAGTCCGGAGGAGGGCGGGCGGGAAGGAGGGAGGGAGGGAAGGGTGGGCCGATATCGCTGGCAGGAACCCAAACATCTGTGGGCAGTGGGAGAAGCTGTCATTGCCGCTTAAAGGGCTCCCTTCAGGGTCACCACGGCAGGAGGGCTTCTGCAATGGGTGCCAGGGTGCCCGGTGGTGCAGGGGCACTGCCCAACCATGCCGAGTCATCATCCTGCTGATGATCCCAGCCCAGCAGCACCACAGCAGCCCAGCACCTTGCTGGCTGCCCTGTGCTGTGCCTCGCTCACTGATACGCTGCTGTGGCACAGAGTGGGGCACTATGGACCCTGCCAGCTCAGTCCTTCGGGGACAAGGCAGGTGGAAGAAGATGCTGCCCGTGACACCTCAGTACAGCTGGCTACAGACCTCGGAGTTTAGCTGTGGCAGCATCACCACATGCCCCGCAGCACCAGCAGAGTGTTTGGTGTGCCCCCAGCACCAGCTGGGCTGAGCAGTGGTGGTGTGTGAGAAACGGGGAGGATGGTGGGGGTGGGGTACCTATGACCGCAGGGTTTGCAGAGGGAGGACCCAAAGAGACACACATCTGGGGCATGGGCACTTCCCCTTTATTAGACACCAGCCGCCACAGGAGCAGCAGCCCCGGGTGTGCATCACCAGCTAGAGCCGTGTGGCACCGTGAGGGAGCGGGCGAGGGGAGCCCACCCGGATGGTGGGGCTGGGCATCTCCTCGGGGTAGGAGAGGGCGGGGTTGTCCAGCCCCAGCCTGGCCTTGTCGCGGGGAGAGCCCTCGTGCTCCTCCCAGCCCTCGGCGCTGCGGCAGCGGTCAGTGCAGCACAGGGTGGCCTGGGTGATGACGCGGTCGAGGGGCTGCAGGGAGTGCATCCAGGCGGGGAGGAAGTCCCAGGTCTGCAGCCACTTGGGCAGGCGGCCGGGGCTGTGCGCCTGCAGCGCGTTCACCAGCCCCACGAAGAAGAGGAGGCCGAGGAAGGGCGCGCCCACCCCCACCAGCGCCCGCCAGCCCGCCATGGAGATGCCGAAGATGAGGGAGGGCAGCAGGAGGAAGCAGATGATGAGGTACAGCACGGCAAACCAGCGGTACTTGGCCGTGCGCTCGCCCAGCGCCTTGGCCATGCGGATGGGCAGGCGGGTGAAGGGCAGCGGGTACCACAGCAGGATGCCCGAGATGTTGAAGAAGAAGTGGCACAGAGCAATCTGTAGGGATGGCATCCCTGTCAAACTGGGCACGTGGGCTTCCCCCACCCCCTGCCCTGCCTGCTGACCCCATCCAACCCAGCCATGGCCCTGGGCTGACTGTACCTGGAAGGAGCTGGCCAGCTTGTCCCCCGGGCTGGCCAGGGCAGCCAGGATGGCAGTGGTGGTGGTGCCAATGTTTGAGCCCAGGGTCAGTGGGTAGGCACGCTCAATGCTGATCACCCCCAGGCCTGTGGGAGAGGCAGCCCATCCATCCCATCTCTCCTGGCAGTGTCACCCCTGTGCTCTCCCAAGGATGCACAGCTCGTCCTGTCCCTCTGAGTGCTTTAGCACCCACAGGCCATGGGCTGGCACATGGCAGGGGACCAGGAATGGCTGGGACTCACCGATCAGGGGTGTGATGGCCGAGGTGAAGACAGAGCTGCTCTGCACCACGAAGGTCATCCCAGCACCCACCACCATGGCAAAGTACCCCGTGAGCCAGCTGAGCGGGTGTGGGAGGTCTGCCACGGCATGGGCATGAGCATGGACACAAACACAGATATGGGCAGGGACACATCAGGGTTGGGGGTCGGGGCAGCCAGGGACAGGTCTGAGGATGGCAGGTGGAGATGGGCATGGGTGACCGTGTGGTATGCGGTCCCCGTCCTACTCACCCGTGTTGATGACCTTCTGGATGGCTTTGGCCACCTGCCCCTTGAGCAGGGAGTTGAGGAGTTTGACCAGGAGGATGAGGCAGGTGCAGAGCACGACGAGGGACCCGGCCAGCAGCACCAGCCCCACAGCCAGGTCGGGCAGTGGTGTGTCGGTGAAGAGGTGCTTGCCTGCCCCACAGCACGGCTGGGCAAGGGGCTGGGGCCAGCCCGGCCCCGCTCACAAACCTGACCCCACAGACAGCCCCACACCCAGACCCCAGCCCAGCATCTCCCAGCCCTGAGCCATGTCATGGCTCCAGCACTTCTCCATCACGTGTACAACCCCCAGCCCCGCCTGCACCTCCCCAGCCCCATGCCCTGTGCCCCAGCCCTGCCCAAGCCCTCCACACCCACTCACACTTCTGCCTGGTGATGTTGTGGAGGACCTCGATGCCCTTACTGCTGCAGTGGCCGGGGGATGTGCAGTTTGGGGGGGGCCCAAGTCCCACAGTGGCCATCTGCAGGGAGAAGGTGGGCTACAGCTGCCTCCACAGTGTCCACAGCCAGCCCTTGCCCACCACCCATCCTCTGTGGGATTGTTTGGTGGCCCCAGCAGGGCCACGGGCCCCACACCTGTGGGGATGCAGGGCCACACCAGACGCGGATGAGGCTCCGGTTGCGCAGGCTCTCGTCCCCTGTTGCGATGCCCGTGATCACAGACTTGTCCAGCTGCAACAACACACGTGTTGGAGAGGGTGCCTGGGGGCTAACAGCTCCCACAGACTGGGGACATCTTCACTGGCATGGGGACACCACTGCCAGCCTGGGGACACTTGGATACAACCACCATCAAAGGGACACCAGTGCTGGGGACATCACCACCAGCCTGGGGCACACCATGCTGGCGAACACAACAGCTGAGGAGACCTGGATGATGAGCTTGGTGAAGGGCTCTGTGATGATCTTCAGCAGGTCGGGGGCATCCTTCCCGCTGCGGATGTTGAAGGTGGCCACGACCAGGCGGGTGACGTGGTGCAGGTACCCACTCACCACCTCCAGTGGCAGCAGCACCAGCACCGACAGCCAGTTGAAGCAGTCGTGCACCGTGGCACCGGCGAAGGCTCTGTGCAGAGCAGAGGAGCTCGTTGGCATGGGGTGGTCCTGAGGAGCAGCCCCCAGCCCCCAAGTCTCCTCTGACCCATCCAGCTCTCACCGTTTGAACTCACTGCGGTCACCAGCCTGCATGAGGGCCACGATGGTGTTGGTGACCGAGGTGCCGATGTTGGAGCCCATGATGATGGGGATGGCAGAGCGCACCTCCAGCACTGGGGACAGAGAGACCTGCTAGCCTCACATGGCCTGGCTTAGGGTGACCCCATCCAGCCATCCCCTCCTCCAGCCTCAGCTCCCCAGGAGCCTCATGGACACACTCACACCCTGAGGAGACCATGCTGACGATGATGGAGGTGGAGGTGGAGGAGCTCTGCACCAGCACGGTCACCAGGATGCCCACCACCAACCCAGCCACTGGATTGGAGAGGATGGCGTTGTCCTTGAAGATGTCCCCCGCCACCTTTCCTGTAAGGGAATGTGAGCACAGGCTGCTGGCACTGCCAGTGCCACCAGGTTCCCAGGCATCCCTGCCACCCTACTACCTCCAGCCAGCTGGAAGGCAGAGCTGAGCACGTCCAGAGAGCACACGAAGAGGTACAGGAACCCAAACATCAGGGGCACCTTTAGAAGGGAGACACAGAAGGACTGGACCCTGGCCCAGCACCCGAGCTCTGTGCAAGACAAGAGAGAGTGTTAAACTCCTGCTGTGGCATGGCCCTGGTTCCTCAGGCTCCTACAGCCTTATGCAGTTCTCTCAGCTCCTGGCAGCACAGGGCTCATGTCCCCAGCTATGCCACCTCTCCCTGGGTCCCCTCCATCTCCTCCCACCCTGGAGTGCCTTGTGCCAACTGTCCCATTGTCCCTCAGTCCTTCCCACATCACCCCAGGATGCTCAGGGTCTCCCCATCAGCACTCCCATCCTGGCACCCCACAGTCCTGGCACACCAAGTGCCCCAGGTGCCTCTGTCAGGTCTCTGGGGTGTTCCCCAGCCCTTGTGCTGTGTGAGACCCCCACCACCTGCGGGGTCTCACCTGGCTTCTGCAGCTCATCCAAGCCCAGGCGGTGCCCCTGCCAGGACAGTGCATCCAGCTCGTAGCGCTCCCGGCCCTCACGCAGGCGCCCCGGGGAGCCGGGGCAGGGGAAGCCATGGTCAGGGCAAGGCACAGCACTGACAGTGAAGGGGCAGGTGTGGGCAGCCGGCAGCCGGTGCAGAGCTGGGGAGAGAGGGCACCTATGGTACAGCTCTGTCCTCGCAGGGGCCTCCCTACAGAGGAGACCCCAGCACTGCCTGGGCCAGAAGCAGAGCTGAGCCAGGCGAGGAAGAGGAGGAGGGCTGGTGGCACCTACCTTGGGGGCTGGGGCAGTAGGCAAACTGTGGCCCGTGCACCACCCTTCCTCCCCGCACTGGGCAGCGACCGGGCAGGACCGGGCTCTCCGTCCGGTAGGGCAGCATCGCTCCTGCTGAGGCTGAGCAGAGGTGGCTGTGTGTCACCACAGCTGTGCTGCACCAACTGCCACGTCCCCCCAAATCCCTGCAGCGCTGGCACCACTGAGGAGCACCATCCCATCATCTGTTGGTACCCTGGGCCACCAGCTGCTGCTGTGCCACCCCAGCGAGCTCCCAAAGGGCAGGGAGGGGGGGCAGGAAGGGGACTCCTCCTGCCCAGGGCCCAGCTCACCTGGGGCTGGCCGGGCACTCAGGGCAGTGCCACTTCCACATGCCACATCCACGCGTCCCTCCAGCGAAGTGGTCCGTGGTGCCCCACGGCCCTTTATACACACGCCAAGAGCAAAGTCTAAGGAGCCCCGTGTTGCCCCTCACCTCCGCTCGCTGCTCACCTCCTCCCCAGAAATTCCTGCAGTTAAT
Source organism: Aphelocoma coerulescens (assembly GCF_041296385.1). Lineage (NCBI taxonomy): Eukaryota > Metazoa > Chordata > Aves > Passeriformes > Corvidae > Aphelocoma > Aphelocoma coerulescens. The sequence continues at coordinate 3,462,640 of NC_091027.1, read as the reverse complement.
GGGTAACCCCCACCACATCCCACGTCAGCTGCGGCGGATGGGGCACGTGCCCCCGGGGTACCGCGCCCCTGGCACTCCCCAACTCGCCTGCCCGGGGTCTGGGTAAGCGGCAGTGATGAGCAAAGCCGGGGCACTGCTGGAGCCGAGGGGTCGAGGGCCGAGCAGCCTCAGCTCTCCATCATTTGGTGCCAGGTGGTTCATCCACTGCACGAGAGGAGGAGGAAGAGGAGAAGGGCTTGGTGCTGGTGCTGCTGGGGCATCACAAACCAGAGGTGAGGCCACGCACACATCCAGCACCTTCAGTGCCATTGGAGCATCAGCCATGAGGGACCCAGCTCTGCCCAGGGCACAATGTCCTCACTCCCAGGGCATTGGTGGTGGGTGACGCCAACACCGGTGTGATCCCTGTGTCCTGCCACTGGTGGTGATGGTGGCACGCAGCCCAGCTCTGCCTGTGCCAGCGGCTCCGTGTGGGGCAGCCAGCAGTGCTGTGAGGGCTGTGTGGGGCAGAGCCTGCGTCTCCCTGGCACCACATCTCCCCGGCGCGTGCGATGGGTGGGCAGGAGAGGAGCGAGGCCAGCGCTGCCGTCACCACCTCCTCGGCCCTGTTTATCATTACCTGCTGCTCACACACCTCCAGCCAAGTTTCCATCCACCCACAGGACACCCAGCCGGCTCATGTCCACAGCTGTCCAGGGGAGAGACAGTGGCCAAAGGGCCCTCCAGCCCCGGTGCCTGTGGGAGTGGGCACAAAGCTGTTCAGTTGCCACATCCCCATTTCCCCAGGATCAAGCACATCCAGGACCCATCACCATAGATGAGCCAGGTGCAAATGTATGGGGGGAACAAGGGCAGATCCCTCGGGTACTCCAGGGCACTCAGGGACTGCCTGGGGTACCTGTGCCACTGCTAGAACATCACTGAGCCACCTCCACTGAGTCACAGACTGATGGAGCTGAATGCCCGGGAGGTGCCACAGCAGGGGACACGTCCTGGCTCCGCAGGGCCTGGGGACCCTTCTGTCCAGGGGGGCAGGGGTGCAGCCAGTGTGCAGGAGGCTGGTGTCCGCACTTGCCCCGTGCCCAGGGGCTCTTGGCCAGCTGCCCCCACAATCATTAACCCAGTGAGGCCCTGGCAGCTCTGGCTGTCACTCATTGACAGAGTCGGGGCTGAAGTCCTTGGCCGTGCCGGCCCTGCAGCTTCCCCTACTCCGTCAGCAGTGCCGGGAAAACAAACTCCTGGCACTGCCCCTTGCTGCCAGTCAGGGTGGCACTGGAGCCAAGGGCTGGCCCCAGCTCTGCCATGGGCCTGGGAGGGTTCCATGGGGGACAGGGAGGTTGAGGGGACATTGCTGCTGGGAAAAGAACCATCCAGCCTTGATGACAGAGAAGGAAAGAAAGGCACATCCAGGCAACGCTCTTTATTTCCCCTGGTTCCACACCACAGACAGAACTGAGCAGCATCACAGAGACACAGGGGGGCTCTGACTAAGGCCACAGGGCTGCAGCTGGCTGTGGTGGCATGGGACTGGGTGGCCATGCCCCCATTTCTGGGCAAGCCTGAGTGCCCTGGGTCACCCCTCTGCCTCTGGCCAGGCAGTGGTGACAGACTGGTTACGCAAGGCACAGCCAGAAAGGGCTCTGGCATGTATGGACTGTGGAGGGATCTCCTGGCTGCTGTTGGGGGAATGTCTCCATCACACATTCTGTCCGGGACCTCTGGGGACACTGGGCTGCTGGGCATGGGGACCAACAGGGTACAGCCAGGACTGGCAGATCCTAGGCTCGAGGCTACAGCCCAGCACAGCTGCTGGCAGGAATGACAGGCTGGGCACACACTGGGGACCTGCACAGCAGGCTGAGGTGCTCAGCACACAGGGGTGCTGCATGCTGCTGGCACCAAGCAGAGCTGTACCCAAAGGCTGAGCACCCGCAGCCCCAGTGGGGATGGGGCAGAGGGGATATGGGGATTTGCTCCTGTGTGTCCCTCAGCAGCCACCCACACAAGATCTCCAGTGAGGAGGAGGAAGGCTTTTTTGGCACAATCTGCTGGCTCTGCCTCTGTCTGCCTGGGGCAGGAACCATGTGCCCTGCTCCAAGCAGTGCTACTGCGGCAGGATCAGGCCACGCTCACGCAATGCAGATGTAACAACCTGCCCGGGGCACAGCCTGGCAGGGCCATGCTCACCCTCCCCAGGAAGGGTGGACTTGCAAATCAACAACGGGGCAGCCCTGTTCCCACGGGGCCAGGGACTGGATCTGGCTCTCAGCTCCGGGCACATGTTCTCCTGACCCTGCCTGCCCACAGCACCGGAGTTCAGGACTGGAGCCTGCCTTTCCTCCCCACCCACCCTGTCTACCCTACACACCCTTCACTGGGAAGGGAGCTTTCCCCACCCAAACAGTGAGTGGGGCTGTGCCAGCCTGACACAGACAGGATGTGCTGGGCAGGCAGCTCTGCTGCAGGCAGAGCCACTGGGCAGGACAGTGCCAGGCATGCACGGGACGTTGCAAAGTGCTTTGCAACGGGGGTTCAAACTATGTACAGGACTCCCTTGATGTGCACCGGGATGTGGCCCCACAGACGGGCATGGCAGCTGCTCAGCCACTCACAGTGACACGACACGACAGTTTGGGACAGGATGTGGACGAATCTGCAGTCCGGGCAGTGTCGGCGGTGCAGGGCAGGGGCTGTCGGGCCCGTGTTGAACCCCGGCATGGCCTGGGGGTGCCACGCGCCGGGTGTGGACGTGCAGCAGGACTCATCAGAGCTTGTGGTCGAACGAAGGCTGAGCCAGCGCAGGCTCTTCCTGAGGGAGGCTGTTTCCCTCAGAGTCAGGCTGAGGGGCACTGGGTTGATCTGACCCCTCGCAGGCACTGTTGTCCTGCACGGGGAGCTGGAGGAAGTCAGGCAGGACCAGGTCCTCCTTAGAGAGCAGCCCACGCTGGTCGTTGGCCCGGCAGCTCTGGGCACGGTTCAGCAGCTCCACCAGCCCTGGGGAAATGCAGATCATGCACCTGAGCCAGGCACTGGGGCTTTGTCCTAGCACCTCGGCTGCCCTCTCCACCTGACATGACCCTGAACATGTCCCAGGCACAGCACCTGCACCTTCTCCCTGCTCCACGCCAGACCCCAAGACCCCATAGCCCATTCCCAGCTTCACCGGACCCCGCACCCATCCCCAGATCACCAGGGGCTCTGCATCCTTCGGCCTGTGTTTTGTCCCAACCCCTCAGGTTTCAGACATGCCAGGTCTCACCTTCCAGGTCATATGTGCGGCGGTTGAGGTTCATGGCAGCTGAAGCCCGTGGCCTGGAGAAGGAGGAGGGCACCTCCCACCGCGTGTCAGGCTCTGCTCCTGTTGGGCTTCCCTCCTGCAATGAGCAGCCCAGGCCTCAGCCACAGGGCGAGGAGGCAGCGCTCCCCTGGGCTGCGTCCCCATCACCCTCCCACAGCCTGGCTCCTGCCTCAGCACCCACTGCCCAGCCCCGTGGCAAGTGCTGGGGCCACAGCAGAGCCCAGCTTCCCTGTGGACCATGGCAGCAGCTGTGAGGGCATCTCTGACCGGGGCTGGTGGGATTTTATGCTCACCTCACTCCGGAGCAGAGAGGGGGCAGCCGCAGCCTCAGCACTCTCCATCACTCGCACGTCTGCAAGGGAAGTGATGCTCAGTGCCCCATCCCAGCATCCTGGTCCTGGCCCGGCCAGTGACAGGATGGACCTTGTCCCAGGGAGCAGGAGCCATGGCCAGCAGGAAACAGCCTGACGCTGTGAGTGCTCTTCAGGGTGATGTGGCTTGAGGGGACATGGTTTGGGAGGGAGGACACTTTACCTGCTGGTGTTTCCAAGACAAGTTTCTGAGCAGACACTGTGCTGACCAGCTTCTCCAGGTCCAGGGTGGCTGGCTCACCTTGCTGCAATAGGAACAGCAGCCAGTGTCACACTCGCTGTGGCACAGCAAAGGCAGCCAGGCTGAGGACCTGCTTGTCCAGACCCCACTGTGCCAGCTCAGGGAACACCCACTGGTCCCTCCCAGCACGCAGTGGGGTGTATGGCCCATACCAAAACCTGTGATTTTACGAGCCCACAGGCTGCCCCTAGCACACACCACTGCTCCCCACCACCTACTCACAGCCTGAGCCCCAAACCCAGGGCTCCCCCCAAACCACAGGGGCTGGGCTGTGCCTGCTGAGGCCCGAGCCTCACCCTGCGCAGCAGCGCCCGCTCCACGCTCACGCCGTACTTCCCCAGCACGGGCTGCAGCGCTTCCCGGATGCGCTTGGTGGACCTGGCTGTGATGCGGATGGTCTTGTTGAGGGAAGAGATTTCCAGGCTGCAGAGGGGGAGAAGAGGTTGTTGCAGGCAAATATGGACAGGCAGGAGCAGAGCCAGAGCACTTGGGACTGCCTGGGGGACTGGGTTTGAGGCACTGTGGATGGCCAACAGCATCAGCCCCAAAGCTCCCACTCACTCAAAGCTTATCCTGTTCTCCAGCTTCACCTCCTGGTCTGCCAACACGGAGCATTCCTGGTCCAGCACCAGCGCTTTCTGCAAGAGCCAAACCATCAGGAGAGAGCCAGCAGAGTGGCACGTGGTCCCAGCGCAGGGATGGTTTGGCTGGCAGAAACCCTGCTCCCCCCTGCCTGCCCTACCTGCTCATTCCCCACCAGGTAGACCTTGATGTCAGGGAGGCTGAAGCCGCGTTTCTCGCATATCCCCACCAGCATGTCCCGGATGGAGTGGCCGGGCCGGATGGAGGCCAGCGAGGCCGTGCCGTCGGGCAGGTACACACAGCAGTACTTCATGGGCTTGGCCGGCAGCTCTGCCTCGCTGCCCCCCAGGCTCTTCTGTTGGCCCTGAGGGAGGGATGCGGCGGGATGAGCCCAGCCAGTGGCAGCGTGGTGCCGTGGGATTGGCGTGGTGCCGACTCACCTCCGTGCAGGGGCTGGCGGCTGTGCTGGCCGAGGACAAGAAGCCCAGGTCCAGGCTGGCTGAGGAGTTGAGTGAGCCCTGGGACTCCCTCCACAGCATGGCGCTCCTGCCGCCTTCTCCCCCCTCTAGGACAGACAGAGGGATGGTGGTAGGGACGTGAACACCCCTCAGGGTGGTGTGGCCCCTCTGTCCTGCTCAGCACAGCACCCACCTGCCCAGGAGGGCTCCCGCCGCTCTCCCTTCCTGAAGGACCGGCGAGGGCTGCGGTTGGCACCACTGCCCGCTGTCTCCACGCCCAGTGGCAGGGACTTGCCCAGCTTCAGCTTCGACTTCTGGGGTGAATTGAGCAGCATCTCAGCCTGGGGACATCTGAGGTCTCCCCTTCCCTTTCCTTGGTCTCCTGACTGCTTGTCTGTCCTCAGCCTGGGGCTGAGGAGCAGGGAAGGGACCCAGCACCAAGGGGACATGTCCCCATTCCCCTTTCCCCCACACTCACCTTGCTGAGGTCAGGAGGGGGGCTGCTGCTGCGGGAGTGGGGCCGCAGGTCGGGCAGGGGCTGTCCCTGGCTCTCTGCCCGCAGGCAGGCCTGGTAGAGCGGGGATTTCACGAAACGTGTGTAGCTGTCAAACTTCATCAAGTTGAAGATCTGGAAAGGGAGGATGTGTGTGCTTAAGACCCCTGCCCACCAGTGGCTCCAGCCACTGCCCCATGGCACAGCCCCACGGTGACAGCAGTGATGCTGGTGACATGTGGGGTGGTCCCACAGCCCCCCCCATCCTGCGGGTGGAGCTCAGGTGCTGCCCATACCTGGAGCTGCTGGATGCGAAACATGTCTGGGGAGGGGGTGGCCAGCATGTCCTCCCCAATCCAGGCCTGCTTGTCAATGTTCACAGGGCTGACCGAGTGGCTGGAGAGGAACTCATCGTAGATCCGCCGTGCCTCCTGGGCCAGCTGGGGGAATAGGAGGCCAGGCTGAGACCAGCAACCCCCTCCTCTGTACCACTCCAGGGGAGCCTCTTGCTCACCCCACAGAGACACCTGAGTCCTGGTGAACCAACCTGCCCCAGGACCAGCTCAGTACCTGGACTTCAGGACCAAGTTTTGGGCATGACATGCCAGTCTCTCAGCAAAGGTACAACCTGAGGGAGGAACCATCTCCTGCAGCCACCTGGCTCTGTCCCCATGATCCCCTGTCCATCTCTGCCCTTGGTCTTGTTTGTCCCCCCAGAAACACTCTCCACCCTCTGGCTGTCGCAGGCTGGGAAAACACATCCTGCTCTGGGGGGCAGGCAGTCCCAGCTGTGGCTTTTCAGATGCACATCACATCCATCTTGTTACTCCTACTGCAAGAGCCCACAGCCTGCTCAGCCCCCTAGAAAAGGGGACTGCCAGGACCCCTGGACATGCAGGCTGAATAGATCTGCCCACATCCCTCCCAGCAGCTGTGTGACCAAGCCTGCACAGAGCTGGTACCTGCTGTGTGTCACTGGCTGGGATCTGCTGGAAGCGTTCACATGCCTGCCAAAAGTAGACGTTTTCAGCACTGAACTCCTTCTTGAGGAACTCCTGCAGGGCAGAGAGAGCTGCTGGTCTGGTGGCACCGTGGCTGTGGGACAGTAGGTGTCCAACAGCAGCTGGGAGCAGGCACTGAGCTCTGGGCTGTGGCACTCACAGTGAAGTAGGTGACAGCCACACGGTCCTGCAGCAGTGTCTCGAAGGATTCGGCCCAGCTGACCACAGAGCCCTGTGTGGATCCACACGAGGCCGGTGGGCACGGCAGGCTGTTCACACTGTGGTTGCTGCCACGGGTCCGGGAGGCATTTAACTCTGAGAGAGAAAAAGGGTCAGTTCTTGCTGTCTTCCTGTCCCCCAGCATCACACCCTGGCACCAGCAGCCCTCTGTGTGCCCCATCCGGATTGGAGCTGGTGAGCGCTGGGTAGGGAACATAAGGAGCATCACAGTGGCATCCTTGGAGTCCATGGTGCCACAGCTGGCACTTCCCAGCACAACAGCTCTCCCTGCCAGCGCTGGCAGTTCTGCCCACCCTTGGTGTCATCGTGACTCCACCTGTGACTCATGTCCCGTGGTAAGACAGCCGTGGGGAAGGCACCCAGCCAGCAGGGAAAGCGGAGTGGAAGGGGACACAGATGGCAGACAGAGTGGAGGGAAGCTTGGAAGATGGGCAGAGGTGCCTGAACCCACCTTCTCCATTGCTCTGGCCATGATGAGGGACAAACCCAGCACGTGGAGGGTACAGAAAGTGTCATTTCCAGCTCCCAACCCTGAGGAAACCCCACCTCGGGGAAACCCAGGGTGACCATGTATTCAGAAAGATGGAAGTTCCCGGGGACAACCCCAGCTTTGGAACTGGTTTGACTGGTGTGCAGCTGGAAGCAGGGGGTCATTTGCAAGAGGAGGTAAGGGTATGGAAGCAGTGCTCTCCTGGCAAAGCTGGCAGGAATGGAGGAGGTGTGTCAGGCTGCTCCTTTGCCAGGCTTCCCCCTTATACTCCTGGCGGTCTAAACCACGGGTAACTGGGGCCAAGACAGTCAAATAAACCATCTGAGACATCCAGTGCACAGTGAGACTGACAGACAGACAGACGGACTCCCTCAGACAATCTGGGGCTGGCTGGTACCCAGGTTCTTGCCTCAGGAAACCCCTCATTCCCCAGCACCCCAAAGTGCCAGCTGAGCAGCCAAAGGGAGGGACAGGCACCAGGAGCCAAGTGGGAGGGATGTGGGGACATGGCCAGTCCCAGGCAGAGGGCTCAGCCCTGCACTGTGGGGGCCCTGCCCCCTGCCCATGGCACAGCCTGTGCTGACACAGGACCTCACTGTCTGCTGGCTCCCTGCCCCTGGCACCAGGCTGCCTGTGGGCTTCCCCCTCCCCTGAAGATGATGCTGGCCTCCCGTCCCAGGGCAAAGAGCGGCCTTACCTCCATCTGACACGGCCGGGCCCTGTGGGGGTGGAAAGAAGAGAGGTGAGAGGGGCTGCACGGGATCTGCGGGCCTGGTGGAGTGGTACCTGGGCAGGCAGCAGCACCAGGGCAGGCCCAGTCCGAACCCAGAGCAAGAGACGCTGTCAGCACACACTGCTCTGGTGTCACCTGCCCTGTGGCAGAGGCAGGACACAGGACTTCCAGCCCAGGGCAGCAGGTAGAGTTACAAGGTGGGTGCAGCTTTTCTCCCACCTCCCCATGGCCTGGGGCCAGGCCAGTGATTGGGAAAGGGCAGATGCTATCAGATGTAACCCTGCCACCCCAAGCAAGAAGGGAGGAGAGAAGCAGCCTCCACGGCACAGGAAGAGGAGGGGAGGAGGGGAGGGAAGGAAGGACAACCACAGAGCCCCAGGCAGGCAAACTGCCTGTTCCCTCTTTCCTTGGAGCCTGGAGCTACCGGAGGGCAAATGCCCAAAACCAGAGACCAAGTGCTGCCAGCTCAGGGCACAGCAGGACAGGGTGTCCTGCAGCACCCACTGGGCCCCCCAGGTACCAGCCCTGGGGATGGAATACCCCAGGACCCACAGCAAGCAGGGACTTGGGCAGAGCCTCCGTAACCAAAGCCCAGCCAAGCACTCGCTGCACGGTGCTGTCTCCCATCACCTGCTTGGGGCCACACTGAGGTGGTGCCCACACTCAAGTGATGCCCTTGACCCAGCTGGCCCGTGCCCCCCACCCTGCCAGCCCCACACAACCCCAGCCTACCCCGCACATCTCCGACTGTCTCCACCCTGCCTTTCCCTGCTACCCCACCCCACATGCCTCTGCCACGTCTCTTACCCCAGTCCCATGTCCCTCTATCTTGCCAACTCCTTGCTCCTCCCCATCCATCCCCGCTGCCCACACCCACACAGCCCTGCCGTGCCTGCGCCGCCCAGCCCCACACACACCAGCACTGCTGACTTCTGCGACCCCCTCCCCATCCGCCACTGCTTGTCCATTACCCCGTGCCGCACATCCCCACTTACAACGCTGTCCAAGCCTCCTCATAAACCCCTGCTGCTCATTACCCCAGCCCCACACACTGCTGCCTGCCCTAAAACCCCTCTACGACTCCTCCTGCTTTGGTTCCCCATCCTGCCCTGCCTGCCCAGAACCCGCCTGCCTGTTTCCTGGCTCCATACATCCCTCTGTCTGCCCCTTATCCCCTCCACACGCCCTGCCCGCCCGGTCCGCAATCCCACACATCCCCCGCCTGCCCGGTACCGAGCCCCACGCCGCGCCGCCGGGCGGGGCAGCCCCGGGGGGATGGGGACCGGCACCCCGGGGGATGGGGATCGGCGCGCCGGGCACTCACCATGCGCCCGTTCTGGACCACCAGCAGTTTGCCCTTGCCCTGCATCCCTGGCTCGGCCCGGCCCGGCGCGCTACGGGCGCGGCCCGCGGCCCCGCAGCATCCCCGGCCGGCGGCGCGGCTCTCCCGGCCCGGCCCGGCCCGGCGCTCCCGGCACTACCACACTACCGCTTTCGGCTCTCACAGGAAGTGTCGCCATGGGAACCGAGACCGCAGCGGGGGGAGCGGGGCTGCCCGCCCGCCCCGCGCCGCCGGCACCGCCCCGGTGGGCACCGGCTCCAGCTCCGGGCCAGGAGCCACCGCGGCGCCGCGGCATCTCCGTCCCCATCCCCGTCCCTGTCTCCATCTGCATCCACATCCGTTATCCCATTCCCATCTGCATCCCTGTTCCCATCCCACTCATTCCCCATTCCCATCCCCAGCTCCATCTGCATCCATCTCCGTGATCCCATCCCCATCTGCATCCTTGTTTCCATCCCCATCCCTGTCCCTGTCTCCATTCACATCTACATCCATGACCACATCCACATCTGCATCCCTGCTCCTAAACGCATCCCAGTCTCCATTCCCAGCATGGCTGTGTTGCCTTGGGGTCACCACCCCATTGTCCCCTCTCCCTGCAGCCTGGACAACCCGAGCGGGCTCCTCCCGGCCATTGCATCACCCCAGGGAAAGGGGGTGTAGGGGCAGGGGGACATCAACAGGCCCAGCACACCCTGCCACCAGCCTGGTGCCACTTGCCCTGGTCACAGAGGGTCTGGGGCTGGCTCTAGGGTCAGCATTTGGGGAGGTTTGCCTGTGCTGTGCGTGCCAGCAGAACCTGGCAGAGAGGAGCAGTGGACGTGCAGCTTGGAGTCACCAAACTGATGCCTAAGCAGTTTTGCCCATCTCCTAAGGTCGGGGTTCCATGTTGATCAGCAACCACAAACCAGTGGAGGATATTTTAGGTTATTTGTTAGGAAATCTCAGTAACTAACAGCGCAGGATAAACCACAGAACACCATGGCAACCCGCTCAGGGAAATGCTAATAACGGGGATGTAAGGTGGGTGATTAACCTATCAAAAGCAGAACCCTAACATTAAGTTGGGTGCAGATCTATGCAGAGAAAAATGAAGCTTTCCCACCATGAGCAGTAACAAAAGCAGAGCAGCACAAGCAGCCACAGCCCTGGCAGAGTCTCTGGGCAGGGGGGAACAGCCCCTCTGGCTGTCCCTCTGCCCCCTGCCACTGCGTGGAGCAGCATAGGGATGAGGGGTGATCGTTCTGCTCCCCTTCCCTTTGTCAGAGTGTGGCTGTGTTGTTTGGCTTGGCTTTGCCACGGGAGTTATAAATAAAAATGTCTCTCCAAGAGTGCGTGACTCACGGTCCTCACCGCAAGGATAACCTCTCTGCTGGGAAACCTGATCTGAGGACGGAACTGCAGCATGCAGGAATCAAAGACATTGCTTAATTAATGCACTTAATCCAAACGGAGAACAGATGAGCCCCTCACCCCACCTGGCTTGGGGGTGGGCTGCTGGAGAATGTGTCTGAGCCCCTCCGGACCCCTGTCCTGTGTCATCCCCAAGCTCCAGCTGCTGACAACCCAGCCCTCGACCTGCTCCAGGGCCTGGTGGTTTCCCTTGGGCAGCAGCGGGGAGCTGTGGCAGTCGCTGACGTGGCCTCAAGCAGCCTCAGCAATTTCTCCTGCCACTCTGCGAGGGGACAGCTCGTGGGTGCTGGTGTTGCCTCAACGTGAGGCATCCCGATGTGGGAGGCTGTGTCAGCCCTGTGCCTGGGCTCGGCATCTTCCCAGGCTGGGACCCCTGCCCCATGGGGAGAGGGATGCCCCGTGCCCCAGTGCCCCAGCCCGGGGGGGACCTGGTTTATCCTGGGGGTAGGTGGCGGCGGGGCGACAGCTGGCTGGGGGATTTGCTGAGGGCATTATTTAATGCCGTGGGTAAATGGAAGAACAGCAGCTAATTCCGGAGCCCGTAATCCTCTTCCTCCCCCGGGGACGGGGAGCGTGCCAGTCACGCACCCGCCGGCGGGCCCCGGGGACGAGCCCCGGCAGCTCCCCAGGCGGTGCCGCGGGCCGGAGCGACTCCCAGACCATGGGTGATGTGCAGAAGGTAAGCGGGGTCCGGTGACATCCCACCGGCTCCAGGGAGGGTGTGCGGCACCAGCTCCCGGTGGTGGCGCCGGGAGGGCTGGCAGAGCAGGGCTCTACCTGGGGCATGTTCTCCCAGCCTGCCCAGGAGCTGGGAGGGGTCCCAGGGCTGGGACAGCACACCCAGGAAGGGGAATTGGGGTGGGCAGATCTGCTGTGGGGCCACCCCGAGCCTGCACACCTTGGGAGCTGGGCCTTGGTGGTCGCTCAGGTCAGAGACACTTTGGTACCCAAAGCCAGCAGTGTGCCCAGTTCCCCTCTCCCAAACAAGGGTGCTCTGCAGCCACCCGGCACCCCACAGGGCTCCCCCAGCACCCCCCGCCCCCAGGGGCTGCTCTCTGTCATCCAGAAGCTGAAGGGTTCGGCGGAGCAGGAGCTCCGCATCGTCCTGCTGGGGCTGGACAATGCCGGCAAGACGACGCTGCTGAAGCGCCTGGCGTCCGAGGAAGTCAGCACCATCACCCCCACTCAGGTAGGTGCTGCTGGGGGCCTCGGGCGGCGGCAGAGAGGGCAGGTCCCACCCATCCCTTGAGTGATGCCGGGGTTTGTGTCCCCGCACAGGGATTCAACATCAAGAGCGTCCACTCCCACGGTTTGAAGCTGAATGTTTGGGATATCGGGGGGCAGCGCTCCATCCGCCCATACTGGAAGAAGTATCTGGGCAGCACAGACCTGCTGGTGAGTGGGGCAGCACCCCCAGCCCTGTGCATGCTGTGTGGGCCCCACAGAAGGGCTGTGCAGCCAGGCAAGAAGGAGTCCCTGACTGCCCCTTTTGTCCCCATGGCAGATTTATGTCATTGACAGTGCTGACCAGAAGCGTTTTGAGGAGACAGGGCAGGTATGAGGGGTGCAGCGAGGGGTGGCTGTGGGGTCCTGGGGCTCGGATCTGTCTGGCACCAGCTCTTTGAGGATGAGGGTGAAGTGAGGCTGCTCTCAGTTGTGGGGCAGTGCTGCAGGGAGGGGGCATGCTGTCCCGGGAGCGCTGTGGGAAGGCTCAAGATCAGAGTCTCAGCAGGCAGAGATATCCCACTCCATGGCTCAGCAGCTGCCCCTGAGCTGAGATGCTCCACGGGTGCCCAGCACAGGGGTGACAGTCCCTGGTGAAAGTGACCCCTCGATCTCCAGCCCTCATCCCACCCCCCAGCACCAGGTCAGTGATGCAGCCAAACAAAGGTTTACGAGCAGCAAATTTGGTTACAAACCCGGGAATGAAGCTCTGAGAGGGAAAGGTGAGACTCTGAGTGCCAGCCCTGGCTGTTCCGGCACCAGACGGTGCTGTGGGTGTGCCAGACAGCTCGGGACTGGCAGGAGCCTCCTGCAGCTGCCCTTTGCCCAGGGCTCTCCGTGCTGGGAGGGCTTCAATCCTCAGGTAGCCCTGTGTGTGGCTCCTGGGCCAATGGACCTTCAGGAGGTGAAGCTCCTTTGGGAGCTTCTCTCTCATGGGATGTCAAGACCTCACCCCTTCCTTATCTGCCACAACCACCAGAGAGAAGGGATGAGGCATTTGGAGGGCTGAGGTGTCCAGCCCATGCTGTGCAGCTCCGTGGAGGAGGGCAGCAGCCCTGGGAGAAGGTTCTCTCTTGGCAGGAGCTGGCAGAGCTCACGGAGGACGAGTCCCTCACGGGGGTCCCGCTGCTGGTGTTTGCCAACAAGCAGGACCTGGTGACTGCAGCACCCGCAGCCGAAATCGCAGAAGGGCTGAGCCTCCACACCTACCGGGACCGGGAGTGGCAGATCCAGGCCTGCTCGGCCCTGTCTGGGGAAGGGGTGCAGGTAGAGACGGGGGCCTGTGGGCTCTGCAGAGCTGGGAGTGGGCCCAAGGGCCTGAGCTCACATCGTTCTTCCCTCCAGGATGGGATGAACTGGATTTCCAGCCAGATCATGAACAGGAAGAAGTGAGAGCTGCAAAGTGCCAGACGGGCCTGAGCTGCAGGTCCCTATGCCACGGCCAACCCCCCAATCCCTTGGCTCGGCCCTGAGCCTCAGACTGCCATGTTCAGATGATTTTCCCACCCAGTCTTCCACTAATCAGCTGGCTTCCCCTCTCCTTGCCTCCCCGGCTTCCACGGGCTCCTCACACCCCCTGACACCCCGGCAGCCCCTGTGCTGTTGGAGGGAGTGTCCTGACTCACGCCAGGGTGCCAGGAACTCCAGAGACTGAGTCTTTGAAGCAGGTATTTGTTTATTCAGCAATGGGATGGGTGCACGGGGGAATACCTCCTCTTATCGTGCACACCAACATCGTGGATTTACAGCAATTTATTACACACAGCTCATGCATTATTCATACAACTCAGGAAAGGGTAGTTTTATGCTAAATACTTTCGGGCACTAATTCACATCCACTCAAGCACGCGTAATGCTCTCTGGTGGTCACCTTGGGTGGTCGTGGGATGAAGGCCCCAAGTCTTCCTCGAAGTTGTCCTTTTTCACCTCTTGCTCCAGAGCATGCGCACAATTCAGCTCTTCTGCAATGCTGATCTCAGCTGGCTCATCTCTTTCATGTTCTTGTTATCCTAAGGGCCTCCTGCCTCCCTTTCCTTTCAAGTGTCCTGTTACCTCAAGCGCATCCTGCCTCCCTCTCCTGTGTTCTGTTATCTCAAGCCCATCTTGCCTCACTCTCCCGTTAAACATTTCGAATGTTCTGCCAGTATTTTCCCATATAAAGTCCCGCCGTGTTGAGGGCTCGCACACCTCCAGCACGAGAACCTGCCCAGGACTGGTCCATCCACGCTGCTCTTACACCCCACGGGTGCTGCTGTGACCCACACATGCCCCGGGCACCCCAACACGGTGCCGGCTGCACCCCCAGGCACCCGTGCGCTGTGTGTCCGTCCCCCTGTGCTCCTGCAGGATGGCACCGGTGCTGCCCCGGCCGTGCCACGGTACAGAGGCTCGGGAAAGCGTCCGTTCGGCACCTCTCGCTGGCCAGAGGAGTCCCCACGTGCGCACAGGACCCGGGACAAGCACGAGGGCAGGACCAGTCGCCAACGGCGGGGTCTCCTTGCCCGGTGCCGGCGGAGGCTGCTCTGTGCCGCCGAGGGGACCCTGCACCCCCGGGACGTGCGTTGTGTCCCAGCCGGGGCTGCCGCCTGCCTGGAGGTGCCCATCCGGAGGGCTGGGAGATTCCGCTGCCTGGCCACCACGGCCGCCGTGGCGGAGGGATGAGGGGAGAGCTGCGGGAGCGGGGCGGGGGCTGCCCTGCGACCCTCAATAAAGCTGCTGTGACCTCCACGCTGCCTCGGCCTGTCCTTCCCGCGCCGCTGCGGCGGTGCTGACCCGCTGCTCTGCGTTCCCGGGGCCGTTCTTCCCGAGGCCGTTCCCTGGGCCCATCCCGGGGCTGTTCCCGTTCCCGCTCCCGTTCCCGGGACCCGTCGAGGCGGGTCACGTATCCCGCGGGGGGCCACGAGCTGCGCACGTGAGCGGCCCCGGGGAGGGCGGGCGGACTACAGCTCCCGGCACGCCCCGCGCCGCCGCGCACGCGTAGCACACGCCGAGAGGCCGTTCGGTCCCTTCCTCCCGCCTCCCGCCGCGCAACGGGAGCTACGCGCTCGCTGGCCCCGCCCTCTCCCCTGCAATAGGTGAACGGTGATGCCAATCACGGATAGGGGCGGGACCACGGCGAGAGCGGATTTCTGATTGGCTGTTTCTGTTGAGAGGCGGGGCCGGGGCGGAGCGCCGGAAGGGAAGGCGGAAGCGGAGCATGGCGGCGGGTGCGGGCGGGCTGGTGGCGGCGGCCGCGCTGCTGTTGGCCCTGGCCGGGCCGCGCCCGGTGCCCGCCGAGCTCACGGATGGCAACAGCGAGCACCTAAAGCGGGAGCACTCGCTGATGAAGCCGTACCAGGGTGAGCGTGGGGCCGGGGGGACGCGCAGGGCCCCCCGCGAGCGGCCCGGGCTGATCCGCGCTCTCTTCGCCCCTTTGCAGGCGCGGGCTCCGCCGCGATGCCCTTGTGGGACTTCCAGGGTAGCACCATGGTCACCAGCCAGTACGTGCGCCTGACGCCCGACGAGCGCAGTCGGGAGGGCTCCATCTGGAACCGCGTGGTGAGAGCCCGGGCAGAGACGGGCGGGGGCTCGGGACGGCCCTGCCGCCCCTTGCCCTGACGCCGCTGGGGTTTCTCCCACAGCCCTGCTTCCTCAAGGACTGGGAGCTCCACGTCCACTTCAAGATCCACGGAGCCGGCAAGAAGAACCTGCACGGGGATGGGCTGGCGCTGTGGTACACGCAGGAGCGCCTGACGCCAGGTCAGTGCCAGGAACCGGCTGGTCCGCAGCACACGGGCCCTGTCGCGGAAGGCAGCTGGCCAGGGAGCGCCTCTGAGCTCCCCCTGTCTGGTTTCACTAGATTAGGGTGACGTGTCCTGTGTGTTCTGCCCGGGCAGCAGGTGCCCTCAGCCACCTGCTTGGCAGTGAACAGTTTGTACAGCTGAACTCTCTGAACACGAATTCTGACCTCCTCCTGTCTCCCCCTCTCTCCACTGCTCTGCCCTGTTCCAGGTCCTGTTTTTGGCAGCAAGGACAACTTTCATGGACTGGCTATTTTCCTTGATACCTATCCTAATGATGAGGCGACAGAGGTGAGTGGTCCAGGCAGCTTGTGCAGTGCCCAGCAGGCTGTTTCCTTCCTGCTCCAAGTGCTTCTCACCTGATCCAAGGAAAAGTCTCTCCTTACTTGAGCGTGGTCTGCTCCTCCTGGCCTGGGAGTTGGTAAAGGGAAGAGTTGGTGTGCATTAATGGAGCTAAGAAGCTCCCTTCTCCTTTTTGTGCTGCTCTTGACTACACAGATGTTTCCAAG
This sequence comes from Aphelocoma coerulescens, assembly GCF_041296385.1. NCBI lineage: Eukaryota > Metazoa > Chordata > Aves > Passeriformes > Corvidae > Aphelocoma > Aphelocoma coerulescens. The sequence continues at coordinate 3,446,466 of NC_091027.1, read as the reverse complement.
GCATTTTCTCTGCACAGGAGAGCAGGCACAGAGCTGGTGTAAACCCAGCACCACCTGCTAATATTCATCCTGAGTGTAATTCCCTGACTTCTGTGCTTTGGATGCTCATTCCGTGATGTTTCTGCCTTTATTTTCTCTTTGCAACCTCTGTGTGTCTGAAAGAAACTCCTGGGCCTCCTTTTTGCTCCAGAATTCCCCATGGCCACAGTATAGATCACTCCCGTGAGGGCTGGGGATCCTTTCCTTCTGTCCTGCTCTGTGTTTGTGGATTTCATTATGGCACAGTCAGAAAACAAAACTGTGCTTTGGGGTCTGTACCCCCAAAACCACGATACCTCAGTCATAAAGCACTTGGAAATGACCCATCTCCCTGTTGTCTTGATGCTCATGGGAGGTGAATTCCTGCCTCCAGTTGTCCTCTCCTGGTGTAGGTAACTTACTGATCACAAAACCCTGTGGGTGGTTTTGCTGCTTGTGTGAGATTTCTGCCCATTCTGGGTCTTGTGCTGTGTTCTTACATTTCTTATGTTCAAGGAACGACTGGACATGGCAGTCAGGGCTAGTTGACAAGGTGGGGATTGGTCACAGGACGGACTGAATGATCTCAGAGGTCTTTTCCAACCTAAATGATTCTGGGATTTTTACCCAGCCACTCTGCAAGCTTGGGGCTGTCTCTGCTCTGGCCATGCAATACAGGGTGGGTTTATTCACAGAATCACAGGATGGGGGTCTTGAAATGGGAGCTCAGAAAGGGTGGCTCTGCTTTAGGCAGCTCTGGCTCAGTTCAGAAGCAGCTTTAGATGGAGAAGCAGCCGTGATGTGCCGTGCTCCCACCCTGCGGGCACGGAGGCTCCGGCTGTGCCCCCGGGAGCCCCCGCAGCCCCGGCAGCCGCTGTCTGTGCCCCGCAGCGCGTGTTCCCCTACATCTCGGCCATGGTCAACAACGGCTCCCTGACCTACGACCACAGCAAGGACGGGCGCTGGACGGAGCTGGCCGGCTGCTCCGCTGACCTGCGCAACCAGAACCACGACACCTTCCTGGCCGTCCGCTACTCCCGGGGCCGGCTCACGGTGAGACCTGGTGGGGCACCTGCGCTTGAGGTGGGGCAGGGCTGGCTGTACCAGGAGCTGGAGGTGGTTTTCCAGGCTCAGCCACTGCCTGTCCAGCACATCCAGCTGCAGAGGTGCAGGCAGGCAGGATAGTGGCGTGCCAAAGGTGGCTGCCTGGAGAGGGTGTGGAGTGTTCCTCACTGGAGATATTCGTGAATCATCTGGACACAATCCGTGTGATCTGGGATGGCCCTGCTTGAGCGGGAAGGTTGGACCAGATTGTGGTCCCTTCCAAGCTGGGCTGTCCCATGGTCCTGAACATTCCTGGTGTGACCCTCTCCTGGTTTTGCAGGTGATGACTGACGTGGAAGACAAGAATGAGTGGAAGAACTGCATCGACATCGCAGGGGTGCAGCTGCCAACTGGGTACTTCTTTGGTGCTTCTGCTGGCACAGGAGATCTGTCTGGTGAGAGGGGGCTTTGCTCAGGGGAACACGTGGTGGTTGGAGCCTGGATTAGGTGACCCTGCCTTGGCAGAGGAGTTGGATATCCAGAGGTCCCTTCCAACCCTAAAAATTCTGTGATTCTGTGATTGTAACACTGGATGCACCGGATAGTTTCCATGGCTTCTTTCCCTGAATTGTTTACTGGGCTTCTGAAACCCTTTTGGGACCCATGGCTGGGGAAAGGAGGCACCTGAGAGCTAAGGAATGTCTTTGGATTGCAGTTTGATACCTGGGGATGAGGGTGGCTTGAGAGGGAAGGAGACTGGACCTGGCAGAGGAGGGTCTGAGGGGTGCTCTGAGTGTGTGGACATCTCAGAGCTTCTGATGGCATTTGGTGCTCATGTTTGTTCCCCAGACAATCACGACATTATCTCGATGAAGCTGTTCCAGCTCATGGTGGAGCACCCTGTAGAAGATGAGACCGTTGACTGGACCAAGATCGAGCCGAGCGTCAGCCTCCTTAAATCCCCCAAAGGTGAGCCTGTGGGCTTTGGAAACCTTCCAGGGGGAATTGGGATGTCGGGGCTGGACTCTGGAAGGTGTTGAAGATGTGACACCCGGCAAAACTCCACAGGAGCCGAGGTTGTGTCTGTCTCTGTAGCTGTTCTTTCCCTTGCAGACAACGTGGATGACCCGACGGGGAATTTCCGGAGCGGGCCACTGACGGGCTGGAAGGTGTTCCTGCTCCTGCTCTGTGCACTGCTGGGCATCATTGTCTGCGCTGTGGTGGGAGCCGTGGTCTTCCAGAAACGCCAGGAGCGGAACAAGCGTTTCTACTAGTGGAGCACCTGTGCCCAAACCCATCTTTTTTTATGGGGAGCTGTAAAAAACTGTGGTTTCTAAATGCTGTTTCTGAGAAATACCAGAAGTATTTTCTTACCTGTTGTCTGTTTGGCTGTAACCCCCGCCCGGCCCTTGGCCTCCCACGGGTTGGACTGAGGGGGATGATGCCCGCTGGCTCCCCAGAGCTGTGGTGTGGGAGCCTGGAGGTTGCTCCCTGGTTTTTCCAGCGCTCCCCCCGCCTTGCTGGGACTTGCTGTGCTGCCTGGGGCAGGTGTGAACGTGAGGGGCTGTGGGGAGGAGGCTGCGAGTGGGGCATTAAAGGACTGACACCACCCGTGGCTCTGGCTCTGTCTGGGGGGGGAGAGAAGGGGAGCTCTGCTGGGAAGCGCTGGTGTGGGGGGTCCCAGCTTGGTGGGATGTGCAGGGAGGCAATCCTGGAAGGATCCCAGAGGAACTGCGGGCGGGGATCTGTGTTCACTCCAGGGGATGTGATGGGGGTGTCCCCGCGATTTCCGGAGGAGCCCCGCGGGGGGGTGGCGGTGGGGCGGGATGGGGGGGGGGATGTCCCCGGCCGCCGGTCCCGCCCCCGTCCCGCCCCTTCGGCGGAAGAGAGCGGGGCCGTGTTTCCGGGGAAGAAGGGGGAGCGGCGGGCGCAGCCAGCGTGTCCCGCTGCCCGCGGGGCCGGGCGGGCACCATGGGCCCGGCCCGCCGCAGGGACGCGCTCCGGCTGCGCGGCGGAGGGTGAGCCCGGCGGGGTCCGTGGGGACGGTACCGGGGGAGGGGGACAAGGAGACTTGTGGGGAGGCTCTCGCGGTGTGGGGGGGACGGAGGTCCCGCCGTGCGCTGACCCCGCTCCATCCCGCAGGTCCCCGCCGCTCCTGCGGCTCTTCCCCGGCCGCCTCTCCGCATTCCCGCTGTTCCTCCTGGCGCTGCTGCTCGGCTTCGCTTCGCTGCTCTGGCTCCAGCTCAGCTGCTCGGGCGAGGGGCCGGCGCCGGGCGGGCAGGACCGGGGGGTTCCCCGGCAGCCGTGCCCGCCCCCCGCCCCGCTGCAGCCGCCCGAGGAGGAGCCGTCGTGGGGGCCGCACCGGCTGGCGCTGCTGGTGCCCTTCCGAGAGCGCTTCGAGGAGCTGCTGGCCTTCGTGCCCTACATGCACCGCTTCCTCAGCAAGAAGAGGATCCGCCACCACATCTTCATCCTCAACCAAGTGGATCATTTCAGGTAGCGCCTTCCTGTGCCATGGGGGTCCTTCCCGAAGCTTTCTGAGTGCTGGGAGGGTCTCACGGAGAAGCGGAGGGCCAGGGCAGCGGGAGGTCAGGGGCAGAGCGTGATGCTCTCCCCAAAACTGCTTATTCTAGAGCTTAGAGATGGATGAAGTGGTGGTTTGCTTCCTTCTTCCTTAGCAAGAATAGAATCTTAGCACAGAATCCCTTCTCCCCGGGTATTTTGGCTTTCTCCCCGGTGTCATAGGTCTGCAGCAGCAAACATCTGGGGAGTCTGGTATTCAAAGACAGACCACGGGGTGTTTGGAAATGCTGTCGCTTGCTCCCAGCTCTCCGTGCAGGGGGAAGCAGGGCTGCAGCTGCAGGATGGAGTGCTGTGTTTGATGTGCCCTTGTTTGGGGACCGGACACTGAGCACTGATGACCACGGCAGAGGGATGTGTGGGGACAGTGGCTGCTGTGCCTGGCACTGAGAGCCCCCAGTCCTGTGGCAGGTTTAACAGGGCATCCCTGATCAACGTGGGCTTCCTGGAGAGCGGCAACGACACCGACTACATCGCCATGCATGACGTGGATCTCCTGCCCCTCAACGAGCACCTGGACTACAGCTTCCCGGAGGCAGGGCCCTTCCATGTGGCATCCCCCGAGCTGCACCCGCTCTATCACTACAAGACCTACGTGGGTGGCATCCTGCTGCTCACCAAGCAGCACTATGAGTTGGTGAGCTCCTGGGTGGGGTGTCCTGGACAGTTTGGGGCAGGGGCTATGACATTATCACAGTGAGCTTGGGAAGTGGGAAAGGAGTCAAAATGGTTTGGGGACAGAGCCTATGGTCTGAGCTGCTGGGGGGCAGGAGAGGGGAGGCTGGGCTGGTGTCTGCTCCTCTGAGGCCATGGAGTTGTGCTGAACCTTGGCTGGCACGGTGCTGCTCTTGTTCCAGTGCAATGGCATGTCCAACCGCTTCTGGGGCTGGGGACGGGAGGACGATGAGTTCTATCGACGTATCAAAGGAGCTGGTCTCCAGGTAAGGGGTCTCTGCACCCTCCTGGCTTGAAATTGCCCTTTTTCTTGTCTCTTCACCTGGCCCCACTGTGGCCACCCAGGCTGGGGTGTGGGGAAGGCAGCCCTGTGCTCCAGCAGCAGGTGCAGGAGTTTTCCAGTAGCTTTATGGAAGCTCTGCTCTTCTCCCAGGTTCGTCGTCCCTCTGGAATCACGACTGGATACGAGACTTTCCAGCACCTGCATGACCCAGCCTGGAGGAAGAGAGACCAGAAGCGCATTGCTGCGCAGAAGCAGGTGAGACCTCTGGTCAGGGGGAACCACGGGAAGTTTGGGCTGTGGTCACCACGTGCTCTGAGCTCTCCTTGCTCATGTCCTCCCCTGCCAGCTCTGGCTCCCTCTCCAGGCACTGGGTGCTTGCCCTGTCCAGCCTGGGCCGAACAGTCTTTCTTTTCCTCAGGAACAGTTTAAGGTGGATCGGGAGGGAGGCCTGAACAACGTGAGGTACCGAATTGAGTCACGGACAGATCTGAGCGTGGCAGGAGCCCCTTGCACTGTCCTTAATATCTTGCTGGACTGTGACACAAATGAGACCCCCTGGTGCACGTTTGGCTGAGCCTGTCCCCATGTGCCAGTCGTGTGCTCTGTGCTGGTGCCAAGACTCCGTGGCTGCCGCGGAGCTGCCTGGAGCAGGCAGGATTTTGGCGGTGGATGAGCATGGCAGTGCTGGCGAGACACAGAGGAGCAGAAGAGGCTGAGAACTGGACTTTGCTGAGAGCAACAGAAGAGGCTGAGAGTGGGACTCGCTGGTATCGCTGCAGGTGCTGGTGCTGCCTCCCAGGGCAGGTGCAGGAGGTGGCTTTCCTGTGCTGGACATGGCTGAGCTGCCACGCAGCTCAGAGGACAATAAAGAACTGTCAGGGCACCTGTGAGTTGTGAATGCCCTGGGCTGTGCTGGCACTACTTCATTTTCCTGTTCCCTTCACCTTTCTTCAGCACACCTGTTCTGGCTTGGCCCCAGCTCCTCTCTGTGTGACAGGTGAGCTCTGAGCTGCTCTGGTTCAGAGGCCAAGCCAGTCTGAAATGGGCTCTCAGAGAGATGGTGCCTGTTCCAGCTGCCAGGTACCCCCAGGGCTGGGCTGTTGTCATTTCACTGCAGGAAGTGGTTGTGGTTGAGCCATGTCTGAGCCCCAGCATCCACAGTGCTGCTGAATGTCAGCACTTGGAGGCCAGGACCTCTCTGGAGTGAGGAGGAGAATTCTGGCTGAGCTCTCCTTTCCTTGCCTGCCTTCTCTGGCATGTGCTGCCACAGCCTTTCTGGGGGGGTTGGAAAACCTGATGTCTCCCCCGGGGTCTTGGCGCACATTTTGGGTGCTGCTGCCTCCTCAAGGTACTGGTTGAACAGCGAGTACCCCTCAGTTCAGTCCTGCCACCGGCGCTGGCACCAGGCCCTCTGCCTTTCCTGGTCCCTTCTGTCCTCATCTCCTGCCTGGCACTTCCTGGAGCGGTCGCTTTGCATCCCCAGAGAGAAGCTGTCACCATCCTGGGAAGACGAGTAGCTCCGGAGAGGAAGGAGGGAGGGAGGGAGGGAGGGGAAAAAGCATCAGAGCCAAGTGCGGGGGTCATGTACTGTGTAGGGGCTGTGGGATGGGGTGTCTGGAGAGATTTGGTACCTTCTGCTCTCTCTGCTGCTCTGGAGCTGGGAGAGGAATCTGGAGGCCTTGGATAGGGTGTGGGGGCGGCTGCCTCCGAGGCAGGGATCGAGGTGGCAGTGCAGGGTGGTGAGGATCTGCTTTGCTTAGTGGAGGGGGCAGGCCCATCCTCGGGGAAGTGTGTGGGTGTGCTGTCCAAGAGCTCCCAATGGCCTTTCCAGCTTGGTGGCCCCAAAGCAGCGCTGGTATCTGGTGTGAAGGTGCTGGTGAACTTGGACACCTGGTGCACTGCTCCACAGGTGTTCCCAGGACCAGTCACGCCCTCGCTGTGGGCAGCCAGAGGGAGATACCGACCCAGCAGCCCCGCTCCTGCCTCTCCATGGCACAGATTTGGGATTGGCCATCTGTGTGGCAGCCACTTCCCAGTGCCTGAACCGCAGCCAGGGCTGGTGGAGGCAGATCAAAGAATTCCTCTGCGCCGTTCAAAATAGATGACACCATTTGGGGCAGGTTTCATAAAGACATATCTGTGCAGAAACAGAGAGCATATGTGCACCTCGCACTTCGCTCAGCGCTCCAGGCTCCTCTCCCGCTGCCTGGCAGCTATTTCTCAGCTCTGCTCGCAGCCCCCTCATCCTCCGGTTGCTTTTGTGGAAGAGGCACCCTGCTGGAGACCTGGCTTCCTTTTATAGCCCTGAATGTGACTCGGAGGTCGCTCAGCTCCGCTCCCCCCACACACTTCGATATCGGCAATGGCCCAGCGGGAGGGGATGAAGTTTTTCCCCATGGCTTTTCCACAGATGGGTAACACCCTGCCTGCTGTCCCAGGAGCCCTGCAGAGCCGAGCCGAAAGCCTCCCAGCGTTCTCATGCTCTCAGCAAGCCTGAGGAGAACATCAGAATGCTCAGGGGCAGAGAGAGCCACTGGAGGCCCAGCCCTGCCCCTCTGTGACCCCTCTTCTGGAGTCAGAGTTACTGTCAGCGAGGCCATGCAGGGGTTGATGCAGGCACAGCCATCGAGGGCTTTTATTGCCAGGTTGTTATAAAGTGGATGGTTCTGGAGCTGTTTCCTGGTGGACGTGAAATTGCTGTAGTATCTTAGAGGGGGGCACTGGGGGGGTTAGGTGAGCAGAGAGGGGACTGGGCAAAAAGCAAGAGGAGGCTGGAGCATCTCTGCCTGAAGAAGGGGACATCCCTGGCTGCTGGAGTGACCTGGGCAGGACTGAGCCCCAGGGCTCTGTGGAAGCTGCTATCCCAGGGAGACGAGCTCGGGCCCACGGAGGAGCAGGAAACGGGGCAGACGGGAAGGAGGGGTGCGGCCGTGAGCAGCACCCCTTGCAGTCACCCGGCGTCCCTGCGACCTGCCCCATCCGAGCCCCGCGGGCTGAGCTCCAGGCAGAGGGCCAGGGCATCGCAGACACATTCCTGAGGCCAGCAGGATGGGCAATGGCACCGTTGGGAAGGGCCCCCCCGGTTCAGAGGCCACACGTGCTGGTGCGCAGCTGGGCACAGGAGCTGCGGGGAACGGGGGCCGAGGCCAGAGGGAGCGGAGCGTGCCTTGGCAGCGCACCGAGGACACCACCGGCATGTGAGCCCGGCGAGCAGGGACCGGGGACAGTGTGTGTGTGTGGGAGAGCACTGGCAGCACAGCTTGAGGACTCGGCTGTGCGGCGGGGGGAGCTGGCAGCGAGCGGGGCCCGGGGTGCGAGCACAGCGGATACGCCGAGCTGGGGACGGCGCGGTTCCTGCCCGGGGACAGACGGACACCGCGCCGTGGGACGGAGCAGGGCGGAGGACGCCGGTGACCAGGTCCAGCCCGTGGCGGGATTCTCGCTCCCTGCGGCTGCCAAAACCGGCTCCAGGCCAGGATGTGGCAGCGCTGATTCAGAGGGATGCAGCGTGTCCCGTCTCGCTGGCGCCAGGCCAGGCGGCAGCCCCACGGGGGTACACCGTGTCCCCCGGGGCTTTGTGAGGCTCCTGCCCACCCGCGGGTGCTGTGAGGGGGGGACACCGGGTTGCCCTGCAAGAGGACGGCGCAGAGAGTGTCCCAGGGAGCCGAGACCCTTCTCCACGCCGCAGGTACGAAGCAAAATATGTCTCTCCACTCTCGGTGGGCGATATCCGGGAATATCAGCGGCTCACTGGGGGCCGGCTGGCTTCAGTGCTGCCGGTCCCGGAGCTGTAGCTGGGGGGATTTGCGGGGATCTCCCCGCCATTGGGGGGAAGGGTTTCGCGCAAGTCCCGGCGCCGCACGCAGCCAGCGAGCCCTGCCCCGCCCCGCTGGTGGGCACGGCCAGGCCGCCCCCCTCCTTCTTCTTCTTCCTCCTCCTCCTCCTCCTCCTCCTGCTTCCCGCCCCTCCCGTCCCGCCGCCCCCGCGCCGCGATTTGCCGGTGCCGGCTCCGCCCGCCGCCCCGCGCGGCCGCGGCCGAGGGGCGCGTTCAAACGCGGCGAGGGAAGGAGCGCGGAGCGGAGCCGTGCGGGACCGCAGCGCCGCCGGCATGGTGAGTGCGGGCCCGGGCGGCCCCCGCCGCTCCCCATCCCCCTCTCCCCCTGCGCTCCGGCCAGCGGGGCTTTGTCCCGGGCTCGGCCCCGGGCACCGACCGCCCCCTCCGCCTTCTCCGTGCCGGAAATTCCGGCGGGGCTGCGGGGAGGCGCGGAGGGGGCTGCGCGGGGACCCGCGCCCGCCTCCCTCCAACCCCGCCGTTCCCCCCCGGGTGGAATGGGAATGGGAAAGCGAAAGGGTTTGGGGCCGTATCCTGCCCGGGCACGGCTGGGGTTGGGAGCAAGATCGCGAAGGAGCCGGGCTGGCCGGACCGGTGTTTTGGCGCCTGGAGGGCGATCCCCTCCCTGCCGCAGGCAGGACACCTTCGGGCTCCCCCGGCGTTTCCCAAACCTCCCACAACCTGACCTACTTCCTCGGCCGCCTGTGCCGGGAGGAGCCGCTGCGGGGCTCGGCCGAGCTGCTCCCCAGTGCCGGGGGTTGGATGTGCATCCACGCCCCCCCTCACCACCACCATGGGAACATCCATGTCCCGCATCCCCGTGCAAGCCCGGTGGCACCGCAGGCAGCCCGGCTCCTTCCAGAGGGTCCATCCCTGCTGCCCTTCGTGGGGTGCCGATGCCCGGAGCAGGTGTTGGGCTCGCAGAGGGAGGTGACAGCGCAGGCCGGGAGCTGTCAGACAGGTTTGTGCGTGGCAGCAATTAAAAGCTGGGTGTTTGTTTACCTGGCGCGTGGTGCTGAGAACCAGGGCAGCTTCCTGGGTGTAACCCGGCCCCGGAGCCCTCGGCGAGGCTGGGAGCGGTGGTGGGGGCTCTGCCTCGCCCCTGCCACACTCGCTATGTCCCCGGCACTGGTGTGAGGCCATCGTCCCCTCCCCAGCGCTGGGGAGCCAAACCCGAGGCCGAAGGCATCCTCTCATCCTTCCTCCCCCGGCCACCTGCGCAGGAAGCTGCATTGTCCCGTCAGCATCCTGCCCGTTCCCACCGCCCTCACGCCATGTCCGGCCACGGGGTCCCCGGCACGCACGCAGCAGCTGGGCTGTGGCCGCCTTGTCCATGCCCGGTGTTGGGGTGGGAATGCCTGTGGATGGATGGAGCCGTGTGGATCTTGCCCTGCGAGGTGCAGGAGCCCGTGCCGCCCATGCTGTGCGGGAAGTGTCCCCGTGGTGCCGGAGAGGTGCCCGTCCCGTCCGCGCCCCGGGGAGGCCAAGCTGATGGGCATCCGCAGGGGCATTTTGGGGAGGTCTCCAGAGGGTGTCCGGAGCCGGAGGGTCCCGGCGGGGAGGCCGGGTGCCGCCGGGCCGGGGCTGGCGCCAGGCCCGGGCAGGTGCTGCCGGCTCCCGAACTCGCCCGCCTGGCTGGGCGGCAGGTGCCTGTTCTGGTGCCGGCCCCGGCCCCGGCCGCGGGCGGGAGGTGGGGCTGGGTGTGGGAGGAGGCGCTGCACCATGGCGGGGGCAGCGGCGGGGAGCCCCCGCCCCGGTGCTTGCTGTGCCCTGTCCCCCGGGAAGCTGCACGGGAGATGGCAGATCCATCCCAGTGCCAGGAGCCCGTGTGGGCCCTTGGGGCTGGCTGGGAAAGGGGGTGCGGGGGTGTGTCCCGGCTGCCCGGCATCGCTGACTCTGTCTCTCCCTCGGCAGTGCTGGTTCTGGGCTTTTCTCTAATTCTCCATGGCAGCAGCACAGGGTCCTGTGACCTGTGAGCCTGACACCCGCGTCCTCGGCACCTACCTCTCCTCGGAGCCCGTTGGCGTCGTTGGCAGCATGGGCAGCGTGGGCAGCCTGGTGGAGAAGCAGGATCTGTCCCCCCTGGAGCTGCGGGCCCCGCTGGGCGGCTCGCGGGGGCTCCGGCAGCCCGATGGGCTGCTGCGGAAGGGGCCGAGCCAGCGGGAGCTCTTTGGGTACCTGCACGGGGCCAAGAAGGAGACGCGGTCGGAGCGGAAGCACCAGGTGTCGGGTGCCTGCTACAAGCGGGACTACGAGAGTGACCGCGAGAACCGATCCCCCGAGCGCTGCTCCCGGGAGCATCACCGTGGGGCCGACTTCTCCAAGAGCTCCCTGCCCGAGCGGGGCCGCTTCGACAAGGTGAGGCTGTGGAGTCCTGAAATATGGCCTGGTCTGTGAGAGGATGGGGATGGAGCAGAATGATCCATGCCTCCCTGCTTGGGATATGGGGATTTGAGGATGTTCAGGGATATGAAGCTGGGAGCGTGGGGGATCTCCCTGGCTGTAGAGGCTCATGCTTTACCTTGCTGCTGTTTTTCAGTGCCGTATCAGGCCCTCAGCCTTCAAGGCGGTGGCTGGGAAGGGGCTGGTCTCCATGCAGGGCTTGTCCTCGTCCAAGGGGCAGAAGTTGTCCAAGAGCAATGGGAGCCTGCACACGCTGCTGTCGCAGAGCAGCACAGCGGCCCCGCAGCACGGCCCGCTCCGCACCCACCTGCTCCACGCCATCAGCCTGGACGAGGCCTCTGACTCCAGCCACAACTCCATCCAGAGCTTCCCATCCTACGGCTCCCGCCTGAAGCCTGCCCAGAGCCAGTTCAGCGCCTCCATGGGCCACATCAACCACATTGGGGGCTCCTTGGACAGGGTCTCCCGGAGCCCCAGGGACACCCTGGCCCCTGAGAAGATGCCCCTGTCCTGCAAAAGCATGGCCACGCTGAGCCGGCTGCAGAGCCCTGGCGAGCCCCCGCCGCCCTACGAGTTCTCCTACTCGCTGGAGGACGCGGTGAAGCAGCTGGAGGACCGGCTGCAGGAGACGGGAGGGGAGCTGCGGCAGCTCAAGAGGAGCCTCAGCGAGACTGAAGATCCCTTCACACAGGTGAGCCGTGGGGCTGGGGCAGTGCTGAGTGCCCCGGGCAGGGATCTGGGGATGGAAGGAGCAGTGGAGGAGCTGCCGTGGTGGGTGATGGTTTGGAATGCCCAGGTGTGGGAGGACCAAGTATCATGGGACCTCTTGGGTCCCTTCTGGGACTGCTCTCACCAGTGTCCACCTGTGCTGGCAGGCATTTGAAGACAAGCAGCGGCTGTGGCTGGATGAGCTGGAGGACCTGAAGCAGATGTACATGGCCCGGCTGCAGCAGGTGATGCAGCAGGCGCAGCGCGGGCAGCGGGCGCTGCAGCTGCAGCTCTACAAGGCACAGCAGGAGAAGAAGCGGCTGCAGGAGGAGCTGAACCTGCAGCAGTGCCAGTGCGAGGAGACCAAGCTCCGGCAGCCCCAGGGCGAGCATGGGAGCCCCAAGCTGGAGGAGACCAAGTGGGAGGTGAGTCCCCTTCCTTCTCTCCCTGTTGCCACTCTCCTGGCTGTGGAGCCAGCATGGCGGCAGCAGTTTCCTGCTCTGGTGTCACTCGGGGCCACAGGACAGGAGGGATGAGCTGTGTGTGGTGCTTATGGGCTCCCAGGAGGATGACTTGGGGTGCTGCCACTTCTGGGGTCCTGCTCCCCCAGCCCTTCCTCACTGCTCGCCCGTGCCCTGCAGGTGTGCCAGAAGGCAGCAGAGATCTCCCTGCTGAAGCAGCAGCTCCGGGACACCCAGGAGGAGATGGCTCAGAAGCTGGGGGAGATCTTCAGCCTGAAGACGCAGCTGCGGGAGGCCAAGGCGGAGGTCCAGGCCAGGGACTCCCAGCTGGCACAGCTGGCAGACTCCTTCCAGAGCCCCCCGGAGCCCAGCACCTCCCTGCCTCTGGGTGATGACCCCATGCCATCGTGCCAGGACTTCCCTGGCTGCGAAACTGATGACTCCAAGTGCCGGGGCCTCCAGAGCGACTCGGCGGAGCCCCTGGAGCGGCAGGTGGAGTGGCTGTGGGCAGAGCTGCTGCGGGAGCGGCGTCAGGGCCAGCTGCAGGCTGTGAACTTTGAGCTGGAGAGGAAAACCTGGCAGGAGGAGAAGGAGAAGGTGCTGCGGTACCAGCGGGAGCTCCAGGCCAGCTACATGGAGATGTACCACCGGAGCCAGGCGCTGGAGCGGGAGCTGCGGCAGCTGCGGGCGGAGCCCAGGGATGTCGGCATCGATTCGCCCTGGATCGAGCGGGTGGAGTCCTCCAAGATCTGAGAGGCGGGATGCCAGTGGGACTGTGGAGGGGGAAGGTCTCTTGCTGCTGCAGTGGGACGATCTCAGGGTGTGCACAAGGACTGGCCCCGCTCGGCACCGCCCTGGGCTGAAGGACCGATTGCGACAGGGGAGCTTTTCCTTCTTGCAGCATTTCAGGCCCTTCTGGTGGGGGTCTCTGGAGGGCGGGGGGTCATCTGTGCCAGGGTGGGGGTCTTGCATGTGCCCCATGCTCTGAGTCCAGGAGCGTTTGCCCTGTGGTTTTTTCTGCCATGGGGGCAGAAACCAAACACCCTGTGAGACGTTCCCTGTCCCTCCTGCTCTGCTGCTCCTGTTCCTACAACCCAGTAACTTAATGTCTTGTGAGGAGAAGCGCAGGCCCTGTCCCCCACCCCACTGCCTTGCTGTGGGAGTTGCAGCTACTGTTTCCAGTGGCTGCCTTGGCAGCAGGGCCCTGGAGCTGGTGGTGCCACAGGGGAGGCAGAGGAGGAAACCCCGAGGAGTTCTGGTGCTGCTGGGAGGGGACAGCTGCCCCAGCACCTCTCCCGGGGCTTCCCATGTCCCCAGTGTGGAATGGAGGTGGCTGGTGCAGCTTTCTTCAGGCTGAGATGGGGGGAGTGCCTTGTGCAAGGAGGGATGGGAACTGGTGCTCTGCCACACTGGGAGGACTTGGGGTGGGAGAGAGGACTGGGGCATGTGCCTGAGCTGGGGGAGAGGCCGGGGTCTCCCCTCCCAGAGTGGGTGACGGGGAGCTGGGGGAGCCCAGAGGTGCTGGAAGGAGAGAGCCCTGCTCTATGCGTGTAACAGCACAGCCACGTGAAGGCTGGGCCCGGCCCCGCACCCTGTTCCTGCAATAAACCCGCATTTCTCTCTCCCGGCCTCTGCTCTGCTTCCCTCGGGCTCGGGGGGCTCCCGGCTGTCAGGGCAGGGGAAGGGGGGCGTGTGCGGGCCGGGCTGGGCGGTACCGGTGGGCGGGGCATGGCCGTGAGTCACGGCGGGGCCGGGCCGGCTCCCGGGGCAGCCTCGCCCCTGCTGTGGTTTAAGCCGGGACCCCTCAGCCACCGCCCCGAGCACCAGGACCACGTTGTAAAAACCCACAGACAGCTTTATTCACCCCACAGTGCTCACTATCCCCCCATCAGTCCTCTGGGCAGAGTCCCCATAAAGAGCCATGCGGTCCCCGGGCAGAGGGACAGGGACCTGCCACGAAGGGCACAGCCCGCCCCCGGTTCTTCACAGCGGCAGGGGAAGGGCCGACACCTCCTCCAGGCACTCGTCGTAGGTCTCCTGGTACTCCTCGTGGGGCTTGATCATGATGACACAGGTCGGGCGCTTAGAGCCGGCTGCAGCTCCCAGGTCCTGTGGGAGCAGAGTGAGGCCGTGGGCTGCCTTTCCCTTCCCGAGCTGAGAGCTTGGGACCAGCTCACTGAATGTCCTGGTTTAATGCAGGGACGCTCTGCCTGTCCAGCCCAGCACCCCCAAACTGTCTGGACTCATGCTGGGTCCAAGAACCTTTTTCCCAACTTGTCTCCTAGAAGATGCAAGCTGGGCTGGTGCAAGAGACCAGCACCTGGCTCCTGTGCCATAGTCCTTCCCCAGAGCGGGTCTGCAGAGCTGCCTGCACGGGGCTGAAGCTCCAAAGATGCTGACTGCCCCCACAACTCCCAATCTACAAAAGAGCTGGTCCCAGCTCACAGAAGCCTGGGAAAGATGTCTTGGCTCTGCCCTGGAGCTGCTGCAGGGACTCGATCACGGCAAACAGTTCTGTGATGCCACAATGCTCCTCCATATCCCTTCAGTGCTCTGCTCAGGGACAAACACCGAATTCTTTACTCGGGCACCGGATCTGCACCTCCTCAGGCAGGCTCCGGTCACAGCCTGGACTCCTCACCGGGTTCCCCGTCACCAGGGCTGGTTCCTCCCCAGCCCCTGCACTCACCGATTTGGAAGGGACGTATGCGTAGGGGAGGCTCCTGTCCTCGCACATGATGGGGATGTGGCAGTAGACATCGATGGGCAGCGTGTCTCCGGCCAGCACCGTGATCCTGCAGGGACACCCGTGTCAGCAGCCGGGCGGGCGGGGCCGTGCAGGGCCGCACGGCCAGGGCAGCACTTACCCCTTCTCGCCCTTGTTGATGAACTTCTGCACCTCCTTCACACCGCGGCGGAGCTGCTTGTGCTTGGCCGCTGCAAGAGAACCACGGCGTGAGCAGCTGAGTGAGAACCGCAGCGTGGGGGACCGCGCCGTGCCGCCGCCATGTCCCAGCCCCTCCCCACCCCCGCCACGTCCCGGAGCCGCCAGACCTTTCCTGATGCACTTTAAAAGCTTTCGTGTGAGTTTGCGGGACGCGAGCGGCTGCGCGATGGGGTTCAGGAAGTCGAGCTGCTCCCGGTACGAGCGCTCCGGTGTCGCCTCCGCCTCGGCCGCCGCCTCCGGCTTCTCCCGCGCCATGGCCGCACCAGGCCGCTTCCGCTTCCGGGGCACGCGCGCGTCGGGGGCGGAACACACAGCCCCGAGGGCTCCGCCAGCCAATCGGCAACCGCGTCGGCACTGACAGACAGCCGAGACGACCAATGGCAGGCGGCGCTTCACCACCTCCCCCCGCCCTCCCCGGCCACGCGCGCCGTCCCGCCTTTCCCGGCCCCAGTCCCGGTCCCGGTCTCACCCCCAGTTCCAGGGCTGGACCCACTCCCTGTTCCACTTCTGGACCCCCTTCAGTTCCAGTTTCGGCCCCAGTCCCAATTCCAATCCCAATCCCAGTGTCAGGCAGGCCGGAACAAGCTTCAACACGGGCCTTTATTGGGTGTGGTCAGTGCCGGTAACGCTGGACTCACCCGACCCAACACAACAACAACACAACACAACAGCACAACACCACAACAACCAGAACACCACAACAACCAGAACACGGGAACGCTGCGGTGCCCAGTGTGCAGCCACCCACCCTCTCGGGCTGCAGCCACCCACCCTCTCGGGCTGCAGCCCCTTCATCCACCTGGCCACACACGGGATTTTCTCCCTTGATTTTCATCCCAGGGAACTGTTCTACCTGCAGGGCTACATCGCTGCTTTTCCCAAAACGAACGGAGGCTTCCAACATGGTACTCTCCCAAAAACTGCTTTGAATCAACCCATCAACCCAGCAGCCAGCACTGTGGATAACAAGGTCTGCCCAAGGCCAGGGCAGCACATCCCCTGAGCTCAGGAGATGCCCTGAACCAACACTACTCCAACTGAGAGAGGCCTCACACAGGGCTGGTTACCTTCTGCCTCACTCCAGCCTGTCCCTGGAGAACAGGAGGGCTTCAGCCAAGACCTGCAGCTGCTCCAAGACCTCTCGCTGCATCTCCACAGCGACGTGGAAGACGTGGTGGTTGGAGCTGTTGTACATCACTGCGTTCTGGAACATGAGCATGAGGTCACACTGGAACTGCATCACGGACTGAATGTGTCCCTTTGACAGCCTCCTCTTTATGCTGGTTAAATCCATGGGTCTACAAAAGACAAAGAGAAGAAGAATTAAATTGCAGCCCAGGGCCAGGCATCCTTTGGGATCTGCATGAATGTGCTTGTTCTCATTTCAGGGTGGCCCTGAAAGCACAGCTATTTTCCATCAATTTTATTGCTCAAGACACACAGGGGGGAGTGAAAAAGGCTTTTCTTCCAAGCCAGACAAAAGTAAGTTCAGCCAATGCGACACTTGCTAGCCAATCAACTTGGCAGGTCATTAGCAGTCACCTCTGGAAAAAATGGGATGCTGAGCTCCAGAGAAGGCAAGCAGTAATTAGTCTTCAGGAAGTCAGCCCAGGTCTTAGTGGAGAAAGAAAAGTTACTAAAATAGGTATCTATTAAACCCCCTTAAGATCGAATGGTGCCACCAGCAAAAATAGCAATGCTGGTAAGGGGAACATGATAGGGAATAAATATTACTTCCCTTATTTTGACAGAATGGGAAAATGAATGGCTGCAGAGAGGACAACTGTGACCAGAATAGAACATGATTCAGCTCTGAAAAATGCCATTAATCTCTCTGGGAAATATTCTTATGACCCAATTCTGTGCTGAGAGTGAAACATCTGGGGCGCTCGCAGCGGGTGAGGAGGGGGCATCTCCCCAGGCACGGGGAGAAGGGACTGCTGAGCTGCAGTGCCTGGATCCCCTGCCCAGGGACTGTGCCTGGGATAGGCCAGCCATGCAATGCCTGCAAAGGGCAGGCACAATTCCCACCAGCTCCAGAGTCAGTGCAAGCCTCCAGGTTCTAATTACCCAGAAGGGAGTTTTACTGAAAGAAATCAGTGGGAGATGCTTGTGACAGCCAAACTCTGGAAAAGGAGGAAGGAAACCATCCCACTGGCCCTTTGCAAACCAAAGACAGAAAACAACCAGAGAGAAATCAGCCAGCCAAGCACTTCCTCCACAAACTCACCTTTTTACCACATCCTTGTATCCAGGGGCTTGTTTCTCTGACACTGGCTTCAGGAATGGGCTGCTGAACCTACAGGGACAAGGACAAAGAATGTTCTCTGCCTGCCCCTGCACCAAAGACAGCACTGGAACATGCAGCAGGGCTGGCCTCTCTCCACAGCCAGTGTTGTGCCAGCTGTGTAGGAAGCAGCATTTGGGCTCTGCCACATTAGGCAGAGGAAATCAATATGCAGTGTTCCCTCCAGCTCTGCAGCAGGCAGCTGTTCCCAAAGCAAAGTCCTGGAGAGACAGGCCAGCCTCTGGGAAGGGAGGACAAGGCCTGGTGACACAGGAGCTGGGACTCAGGGCAGTGTGTTCAGGACACGCTGATCCAGCCCTCTGCTCCCACGTACCTGTGACTGGCTATCATTCTCCAGATGGACAGGAGCCTTTTTTTGAGGATCAGGTGCTGGAGGGGGTTATTCCAGCTCGGCTGCAGCCTGTGGAGTGAAGAAACTGCCAGATCATCACACTCGAGACAAAGTAGGAGGTGACAATTCTGCTGGCACCCACCACATCCAGGTGGATGAAGCTACAAAAAGCCTCTGAGTGTGAGGGTGGGAGCGTTCCGCATCGGAATGCACAACTCAACATCCAGAGGGCAGGAAGATGCAGGACAAGAGGTAAAAACAAAGCTGAGCTCAAGAGCAGGACCAAACTGGATAGAAAACCTCACGGTACTCTGCAGTTCAGAACTTCACTGAGGTGGTTTTTATGAAGTTTCTCTTCCCAAAACCTCACGTTTTCCTTTGAAAGGCAGTCCAAGTGATCACGCACGTGGCAGAGCCTGCATGTGACTGACACACCTGCAGCTGCTCAAAGGGGTTGGCAGTGCTGGGCTGTGCCCTGCCTGACACAGCCTGATGTCCAGCTCACAGCAGGCCCATTTGACTTGAGAAAGCACATATTTTCCATTTAATCTCTTATTTAATTTCTACTCTTCTCACTTCAGCTTAGGATCAATGCCCTAATATACTGCCAGATCCAGAGACAGGACAAGTTACTTCCTTCCCTCCTGCTCTGCTTGCCTGTCTCACCTTCCTGGATGTGACCTGTGCCACGCACTTGTTCTCAAGTGTGACAAGGGAAATGACCCTATTCTGCTGCATTTGCAAGAGAGCAGAACCAGCTACTTACAGGTGCAGGTTGGGAGAGCCTGTGGAGTCCAGCTCTGGGGCTGCAGAGGTGCTGTTGCTGTCATCTTGATCCAGGGCCTGAGCACTCATCTCTGGTGGAGGAAGCTCACCTAAAGGTGGTTCTCCAGGTGTCTCTTGAGTCTTGCCCTGAAGAGCACAGAAGATCCATGTAAAATGGCACCCCATCACCTGAATCCTTTATGTAAAAGCCAGCCTGCTGCGTATCCCTTTCCTGCAGCCAGGCTCAGCTGGGAGCTTGCTTGCTCTCTGTTATTCAGAGGATGTCTGACCTCACTCAGACCTTCCCAGCAACAGCTGTGTCTGATCCCTTGGATCACATCCACCCCTGGCTGACACAAACCCTGTGGAGATGAGTGGTGCCCAGTGTTGTGTCTGTCTGCTCTCTGGGAAGAGTCATGGATGTAGAGAGAGCAATCAGGAGCTGAGGTAAGACTGCTTCAGGCTTGTTAAAGCTCCAGATACAGATAACAGGAACCCCTAGAGTTCAACAAGGTTGTTTCCTCACAAACTCCCACATGAAGATGACAGGGAATAGACTCAGCTGGGAAGGAGAGTGGTGCTGTTTTGTAGTGGTTTGCCAGTAAAATGCACAGTGCAGGGGCACCTCAGAATCCTCAACTGATCTGATGCACGAGCAGACTTCTCAGAAAGAAACTGTGCTGTGTTTGGCTGTGACCACTGGGAGAACTGTGAGGGAGTTGCTGGGAGTAACAGCAGTTCAGAGCAGAGTAACTGCTGGGAATAACACTGTGCTGGCTGAACAGGTGAAATCCTGGAGGTTCTTTGTCTCCAGTGTCCCGAGTTCACAAGAGAACAAATGGGGAAAAATGGCACTATTCCTCCATTGCTATGTGACTTTCCCAGGAATACCCAGCAGGCAGGTGGGAGCCCAGAGCCCCCCAAACACAGGACTCATACAAACCCAGGCTAGACAGTGCCTGCTTCCAAGACATGACAGTCCCCAGGGGCAGATGGTTATTGCTGGCACAGCCACGTGGGCCTGAAACCAGCCAAGCTGTGCTGCAAAACACAGCAATTAGAACCAGGCAAGTATTCCAACCTTGCCTTAAACCTGAGAGCAGCCTGCCAGCTCTCATGAGTCACCTTTACACTGCCAGGGAGCAATTCCTCCAAGTCACATCTGAGGGTTTCATCTGTAACAAGCTTCCTGTTTATAAAGATACACAGCCATACATAAAAAACACCCTTCCCTCATACATTTCTTCTGTGTTCCCCTCCCTGCTGTTTCCTCCTGTGTGTTTTGACTCCTGTCTCAGAACTTGGGGCTCCCCCATCTCTTCTAGAGCTGGTTTCCTTCACTGTCCCATCTCTTGCCCAAGGCCAGAGGCTCTTTTAGGACCATCACTCTTCTACCTCTCTTCCCAGGAAGTGTTCTTTCTCATCTTTTGCCAGGATGTGTACTTGACTTTCCTCTGCTCCTGAGACTGCTGCTCCTGTGGTCTTCTCCTGGCACCTCATTTCCTCCCCACCACTCTGCTTCCCCGAGCCACAATAATCCCACGGAGTCTGCGATGACTCTGTGCTGCTAATGCAGAAAGATTCCAACATCTGGGTTACCTGCAAGACAGTGATTTATTACTTCAAATTATGAAGGCAAAAGGGAGAAGAAATAAACAGCAGAGATGCTATTTTTGCAATCACTCATGAACGCCTTTCTATTTTTAGGAATCCTTGCAAAATCTGATGAAGCCCTGTGTTGTTATTACTGTGTCAGTTCACAGACATTTCTGTGCTTCAGGGTGAGCTGTGTTTTGGCAAAGCAGCTGCCTGGTTGCAGTGGGAGCTCCAAATGGAAGGAAAGGCTGGATTTGAACTGGGGACAAAGTGAACCCAGAGCTTCTGCTGTGCCCCCAGACTGCTTCTGTGGGTAGGGATGATGGAGGCCCTGAAAAGCCCAATGTTTCAGGAGGGCCTCAACTATGCTGCCTACCTTCCTGCCATCCCAACAGCCCTACCTCCAAAAGGAACTGGAAAAGATTGTCACTTTCACATGGCTTCTCTGCCTCTTGGTAATCTTCATTATCATCCTTCCAGAGAGGCTCACTCAGCTCCATTTCATGGTCTTTCTCTTGGCTGTTCCCCTCTAGCTTCCCCATGGCCACCTCTTCAGAATTTCTCCAGCTCCTCACATCCAGATCCAGGCTTGAATCCCAGTCAGGAAGAGACTGGAAATCACTGTTCTCTGACTTGATGGGAGATTCCAACTCAGACTTCCAGGCATGGCCCATCTGCAAACAATGAAAAGACAGCAATTCCTTTGTACCCTGATCCAGAACTGCCAAACCCAGCTCATTTCTAGACACAGTTGGCGGGTCACAGCCTGGGATGAGCAGCCTACACCTGAACTCACCACACAGCACGTGGCAGGGCTGCAGCTCTGCAACACAAACTGCTCCTTCAGAGCAACTGAATTTCAGGTTTTCTGGTGCTTTTGCTGTGCTCTCTCTCCCTGCCCTGGTCAGTGGGTCATTCTGCTCAGGGCACACTGAGCTGTCTGCGAGCACGTGGCGTTGCTGATACTCCATATTTAAGGTGCTGAAGGATTCCAGCAAGTTCAAACTGAGTCCTGCTGGGGCTCCCCAGCTGCTGAGTGTTGGGAACAGTGACTCCAAGGACAGCTCACTGAAATTCCATTTGCTGCCCCCTGAGAACTTTTTAACTGGAGAGAACTTATGACAAACCTTACAGACACAGTTTTGAAAGTGACAGGTGTGGTTTAACTGGATGGTGATATCTCATGTACCTGAGCCAGAAGAATTGTAACTGCACAGTCACACACTGACAGGGACAGTTCTACACATTTCAGAAAATAAAAGTTAGCATTCTCTTAAGAAGGAAGAAACCACTCATTTAATCTCTGTTCATTAGTCCATGCCTTAAGTGTCTTCTACTGCATGAGTGCACTCTGATTTCTCTAAGCCTGGGGAACTGCTTGCAGAGTCACTGTACAACAGTAAAGGATGTCACAAAATCTGCATCTTACCACTGAATGGAGCTGCCAGGATGCTGCACCTATGGAGAATTCTATGCATTAATTAACACTGTCTTTAGAGTCTTCAGTTAATTATGTACAACCTCATTTTTTCAGAGTTTTGAACAAGCACATTTCTCACCGATTGGCTTTTCCATTCTTAGGACTGCTAGCACAGCTCCAAATACAGCTTATGGTGCATAACTGGGAGAAATACAGAATCCTCTGGGTCTGGGATGAGAAAACAGGTTTGCCTATTTTGTGAACTTGCAAGCAGAGTTGGGATCTGAAAGCCTGTCCTTCGGAAACCTCTTTCAAAGTTCACTTCACTGGCAGCAGATGAAATTTGATGACGTTAGAGATAACAATACCTGCTCTCAACTTCCAGGTGAGGGAGTTGGGCAAACTGAGATTCCATCTGAAGAGAAAGCCCGTGCCTGGAGCTCTCTCCTGCAGCCTCAGCAGAGCTGCCACACGCAGAGGCACAGAAAAGCCTCAGCCCAGGCTAATCGGATCACTTGTGATCATCTTTCCGTACTCCAGAGGGATAAACGCTGAAGATCAGGAAGTCCTGGGAACTTGGGCGCAAGATTAAAGAGATCTTCAGCCTTATTGTTCAGTTTTACCAAATCTTGGAAGGCTCAAGATGCCAGAGAGCAGAACAGCAGCGTTAGTGCAAGACATGATGAGTGAAATAATCACAGCTTGCTCAGCTCTACACCAATTCCGGACAAAATGACACAGACTTGAACTTTTAATTAAGAATTGCCTGACAGTTCTTAATTATGTTGGCTACATAAGTCACTAGCAAGGAACCTCTCTCAAACTGGAAAGTTTTAGTTCACTTTGCAGAGATCAGACACTGTGCAACCCTTGCTGTTCTGGGAAAAAGCTGTTAGAAATCAAAAAGACGGCCTTTAAAAAGAACTTACATGTCAAAACAAGAAAAATGATAAAAGCCTGAACTCTAATAAATGAAATGTAGAATCCACATAAAGTAGGCAAAAAAAAAAAAAAAGAAAAAGAAAAGAAAAAGAGAACAATTTGCTAAAGACATGAAAGCAAATAAAAGCAAAAAACCTCATCAAAAACATCAGAAGCAGAGAGCTGCCAGATGATCAGTGGGGATGACACACAATCAGTGCCAAACATCTCAGTGGAAAATAGGCCCAGTTGGAAAAACCAAATTAATCATCATTATCAGCACTTGCCACAGAGGAGCTCACATGAGACCTTCTCTTGGGATGGGTCTGAGAGACGATTTCTAATTAAAATGTCAACAGGGGAGGTTTTAGAACAATTTGAGGGAGCGAATAAACCTTAGAACCCATTGGGATTCATTTGTGAGCCCTAAAGAAGCTTAAATATAACGTGATGGAGCCTATGCTGTGTAACTTGTCATTTAAGAAGAAAACCAGAAAGGGGTGACAGTTTTATCTGTCTGTAAAAGGGTGGGTGCTGGGAGATGCAGCACAGTAAAACATCAGCTCTGTGCTAGACAGATTAGAACAAAGTTATTAGGAAGAAGAGAATTAGTAAGTAGTCAGAGCATGAGATAATGAATTGGAAAAGAGGGAATGAGGCTCCGTAGAGAAAACTGCATCTTGGAGTTTTAAAGCTCTTAAACATCATTAAAGACTATTAAAATGTCATGGGACAGGAGACAAGGCTGAGAGAAAAATACCTGGTTAAGAGAAGAAACCAAGGGTAGGATGGAACAGCAATGCTTGCCATGATGGAAGCAAGTTACCAGAGGGCCTGATAAAGGTCTTCTCCTCTGTTGTACCTTCAAGTTTCCAACAGAGACAATGGCAGGGCAGAGGTGCTAGAGAGATGGAGCCAGACTCTTCTCAGTGCCCAACAGTGAAAGGAGACAGGGATGACAAGTTGCACCACAGGAAATTCTGACTGGGTGTAAGGTAAATATTTGAAGCTGGCCCTGCTCAGAGCAGCTGAATGAAGTTAAGGAATGCACAGAGGTTCTTCCCAACTTAGAATCACGGAATGGGTTGGGTTGGGAGGGACCTTTAAAGGTTGTCTGGATCCAGCCCCCTTGCCATGGGCAGGGACACCTTCCACTATCCCAAGTTACTCAGAGTCTCATCCAACTTGGCCTTCAACACATCCAGGGATGGGGCATCCACAGCTTCTCTGGACAACCTATGCCAGGGCCTCACCACCCTCATTGTAAAAATGATCTTAATCCAGTCTAAATCAACCCTCTCTTAGTTTAGAACCATTACCTTGTCCTGTCACAACAGGCAATGCCAAAGTGTTTGTCCCTAACTGAAATCATTCCATAAAATACATGAAAAACAAAGACCCCTGTAACTTTTTGTGCTATGAACTGAGAACAATAAAAATTCAAACCAGAAATTTGCTCCCACGTTTAGCAGCGAAGGACAATTAACCAATCATCAATCCAAGGGAGTTTCAGCATTTCCACATCACTAAGGTGACTCTTGGTAAAAATACATCTCAGCAATACACGGGACTTGACACAGCAGGCACGGCCAACTTCCAACACTGAACTTGTGAAAATTGAGAGCTCTTACTGGATAAGGCAACAATGCCTCTGGTCTTAATCCCAGTGACTCAGTTTCCTGAAACCTGTCTACCAGAAAGCTGCACCCTGCACATGCTGCACAGAGTGCAGAGCACTCCCAGCTGCTGCAACAATAAAGGATGGTGTCATTTTGTTGTTTTTTTTTACCCCATGATACATTGTGTGGGCAGAAAACATGCAAGTTTCATCTCAGGTCATATGAACAGAAAAAGTGACTTGGAAATTCTTGCAGAGAACTTAAACCTTCTTGTTGCTGAGGAAAAGGACTGTAATTTCCAGTAGAAACAGTGCACAAGCTCAGATGTGAAACCAGGTATTGGCAATCCTGCCTACGGGTGCTGGGATCACAGATTTTCACTCTGACTAGTGTAGCCTCCACAGATCTCTGGGGAAAGAATGTCAAGTCCTTTTCAATGCATTTTCTCCTAAGGAAAGCTCCAACAAGACTGCAGTATTTAACTTCTCAAGATTTGATCTCCAGTGTCCCCACAGTGCTGCCATATCCTCACACACTCAAGCAGGGAAACTTCCTCTCCCTCCAAGCACTGTGCAACATTCCTGTGATTAATGGATTGTCTCTAATGTCACAGCTCTGCCATGCATAGGTGCTACAGGGGTAACTGGAAGAGAACTGTATTTGCAGGTATTCCAGGTGGGGATCCAGGCTTGTGCCACAGGGTTCCTCCCTGCAGAGCTGTGATGCTCAGTACACTGCACACGGGTTTGTTCCCAGATTTTAATATACATCACATTTACACATCACTAGTAAAAATCTGTACACTTCACATTACAGTACATACGAGCCACCAGTTGCTAGCTAACACCAGAACACTGATGAAGCCCAAGACGACTGCCCTAAAACAGGCAGGGGGGCTGGTCTTCCCCTCTGGGGAAGTTTCTTTGGGTTACACATTCTGACAAGACACTGCTTTCCAGAAGGGCAAGCGAAGGTGGTGAACAAGGTCCCAGAAATGGACCTGCAGTTTTTCTTCCTCCTCCAGCAGCTGTTAAGAGTTGCCTGCTTGCACTCCAGCTCCAGATGCCTGGGATTCTGCTGGGATTCTGTGTCTGCAGCATCATTTCTTCATCTTCATGTCTGCCTCGATGGCGCAGCGCCGCCCTCTGGTGCCTCCGTCCTGCTCACAAGGCAAACAAACACAGTTACACAACCCCACAGGAACGTCCCTCCGGCACAGCGGGAGGGAGGGAAGGAGGGAATTCTGCATCTGGCAACAACTTTTCATGCCTTCCCATCAGGAGAAAGGGAAGCTGTCCCTGCCAAGGCCTGCCTGCAGACCTACCTAAAGTTGGATCTGGACAGAGCAGGGTGCTGGGTTTGGCAGCATCTCTGCATTGCTGGAGCCAGGGCAGAGAGAGACAACACCTCTGGCCCAGATAGATGCTTTTGGAGCCTGGACAAAGTCTGCAGGCTTTCTCCTAAGCAGCAGATTCTAGCTTAAGGTGGGAAAATGAAAACTGCTGACTAACCTACCTTATCAGCTGCTGATCCCTATGGGAAGTGCTCCTCCAGTTGAGTGACCCTGGCTCTAGCCCCCTAGTTCCTCCACATAGCTCCTTTCCACGAGCAGAAGGCGAGCTGAGAGCTTCCTCTGATCCGCTGCCCTCTCTCTCTGGCTGATCTGCTGCCTCTCCTGGAGTACTCCTCTGTCTTTAGATACATGTGAGAGACAAGGACAGCTCTCCATCTTCCTCCTCTCTCTCCTCACAGTAACTCAGAGACTTGGGGTTTCCCAGAGGGAGTACTTTTCCAAACACTTCCAGATCACCACGGGCACAGAGCAAGATATTTCTGCAGAGTCTTACTTGCTTTCTGAACCAGGAATGGATAAATGACACACAGCTGACTCCTCACTCTCCCAAGACCTTTTGTACTGCCTTTGGATGTGTGGAAGGGGCAGCTGTATAAACATGAGAGATGTAGGAACTACAGGACTGCACCACTTGGTTTGTCTTCCCACTTACATGGAAAGAAAGCAGGAGAGAAGTCATGGAAAAAAGCAAAAGCAGATGACAAAACAAAAACACTTGGAACCAGAAGAAAAGACTGAAGCCCCTCCCGCTCACCCATCTTGAGAATAAGGGACTGAGATCTCTCTTCTCAGATCACAGTGGTGCAGCCCCCAAGTCAAACACACCCTGCTGCAGTGCTAAGGATGCTGTGACAGTGCAGTGATCACCCAGACAAGGAGCAGAGCACCTGGCAGCAGTACTGCAGAACCTGCTGGAGCCTTTCAATACTTACAAAGAGAGAGAGAAGGAAGGCAGGAGAGCCCATTGGGACACTGTCCTGTTAAAAGGCCAAACAGAAGGACTCATCAGGCATCAGCTACGGAAATGCACACCACACAGAAGCACTGAGCCCACACACGAGCATAGAGGAACATGTGCCCCACTCCCCTTCCTGCAGGGTGTCAGTCTTATGCAGCAGGAACATAAAAACAGACAAAAAGCGGGATACTGAGAGAGCCAGAATGCCAGGAAAGGGATATTCCCTCCACAGACATAGCAAGTTTGCCTGGTCTACCAAACAATTTCTGCTTGGTACAGCTGTCACTAGAACTAAGCAGGCAGTCCCTGCTGTAACAGTGTTGTGTGCACCAGCTGAGAGTACCTGAGATCACTTCAAGTTTGCATGTGTCATTAGAGAAAAAAAAACAAACCCAACAAACCTTCATTGCTTAGATCAGTGTGGAATTCAGAGGTTCTCTGGTGTATTTTACTCAGCAAACCAGAGCTGACTGATTCTCCAGCTCTAAAAACCTGACTAGAAAGTGAAGGATATGGCAATTCCCCTCACCATTCTGCCATATCACAGAATCATAGAATCTGTAGAGTTGGAGGGGAACCACAAGGATCACTGAGTCCAGCTCCCTGCCCTGCAGGCCCATCCCCAAGAGTCACACCATGTGCCTGAGAGTATTCACACCTCTGCCAATACTCTGTTCATTTCCCTACAGTTTTTATCACCTATTTTAAATAACAGGTAATAGAAGTATTTGGATTACAGAAAACACTTGGGAGACCTGCCTTTGGAATGCTGTACAGTTCCAGAACTGAAATCTAATCAATAGGCACATTTAAAGAAAATTTGTTCACATCAAGATGCTGGAGCCACTCCAATCTCAAAGAACATTTTGCCTCCTTGGTGTGGGAACTCCATGCAGTATCTTGGGATTCTTCAGAAGATCCCAAGTGCCCTTGCACAGGGTGCAGCATTCTCACCTTCTCCGAAGCATCCTGCTTGCGAGTGGAGTCTCGCCCCCGCAGGCTCTTTGCACTGATCCCTGACTCTGATGTTTGCATCATCAGTTGTGTGGCCAGAAATTGCTGCAAGGAAACCACACTCTGTTAAGATTGGCATGCAAAACAAGCTCAGTAAGTGTATGTCAGTCAACTATCACAGACCACAGGCTGGGAATGATTGGGTCAGAGGCAGTTTCAGTTCCTTGTGTGCTGCTCAGAATAAGTTCCCTTATTTACCTCAGAAGCCACAAGTCCTGAGGAACTATAAAACCCCAATTCAAACTCTGTTAGCCCTACCAGTTGGGACATTCTGCTTCAAAGGATATTTTAATTAGCATAAATTCACAGGGCAGTTTCATGTGCACTTTATATCAACATAAACCAGCACAGCCACCCAAAGAAGCCGTCGCGTCCCCTGTCATTCACCGTTCTTGTTGCTTGTTTCTGTTCCTGAACCACGCCCTGGTTCTTGCTGGCCTAAGCATTTCCCTGAAGGAAATTACATTTGAAATTGGTCTGGGATGAAGCTATAAAAAATTTTGCTGTGTTACTTTTTTAACTCACCCACAGTGTAGTTCAACACAAACACCTGAGCTGCCATGAGAGAGAAGCAGGGAAGGACAGGACCCACTGCACTCAAACACACTGGGAGTAAAATCTCTGGTCTGACAGCCAGACCTATGGACCAAGGCAGGTGCTCTGTCCTGCACTGGCCTCAGCTCAGTACTTTACCTGGATCTGCTCCAGGACATCTCTCTGCATCTCCACAGCCATGTGGTACACATCGTGGTCAGAGCTGTTGTACATCACTGCATTCTGAAACATCAGCATAATATCCCGCTGGAACTCTGCCGTGGTTCGGATCAGCCCGTTCTCAATGTTCTTTTTGATGGTGGATAAATCCATTGGCCTGTGAAGAAATGCAGGCAGAACTGCAACAGAAATGCTTAACTCTCTCCCCTCTCCTTTGCAAACAGCCTGGGTCTGTGATGTGTTTAGTTACAGTGTCTATTTTATCTAGCTGAACAGCTTCTCTCCCACATGGGCTGTGCTCCCCAGCGCCAAGGCCTGGGTCAGAAGACACAAGGTGTCCAGCAGTTACCTGGAATGGTAACAACAGCCTGAGAGATCTCTCAGGAGAGGCATCTGCCTTCTCCAGGCACAGCTGACAGACACACTAAGGAGCTAGAGCTGCAACCACTGAACTTGAACTGCTCAGGAGAGATTTCAGCAGCTAGCAGGGCATTCTGGTAATTCTTCCAGAAAAGTTCACCATCTGGGACAGTAAAAAATGCCTATTAAAGAACAGCTTTTAGGAATTCCAAATGTTAAATCCTATTCTTGGATTGACACTGGGAGAAAAGGATCAGTTTCACCTTACTGATAAAATGTTCTGTGTAAGTCAGTGTACTTCACTCGAAGTCAGGACAGTGTACAGGCATGTGCCTGTTACTGATGACGACTCTCTTCTTGGGGAAGCCTGCTTCTGACTGAATCATGTCCGAAAAAGAATACTTTTCCAAGTCTGCACAGCAGGCAAAAACGACATTTTTCCTGCCAGAAATCCCTCCAAATATGCAAATATACAGAGTTCTAATGACAGAAGACTGCTGAAACTCACCTCTGCACAATGCTGTGGTAGCCTGGTGCTATGTCATCAGTTACAGGCTGCAGGAAGACATTGGCATACCTGCAGAGATAAAGAATCCACTCAGTGCCTGTCCTTGCTGGTAAATATTTGTTTCACACTCTCCTGTTTATTTGTCTGTAACAATATGATTCATCATCTCCCAAGAGAGATAAGCCTCTGAGATGGGAGAGTGGAGACTTGTCTAGGATTAGTCACTTCTTTCTGCCAAGACATCAAACTCACCTGTGATTAGCTGCTGCTCTCCAAACCAGCATGATGGCTTTCTTCCAGATCTTCTGAGCCTGTATCGCTTCCTGGTCCTCACTGCACACTGAGCTGGGAAGAGAAGAACGTAATTCCTTCAGGAGTCTGCACACAGCCTCAGAGCAGAAAACTTGTGGTTTGTTTTGTCCTTGACATGCCTGCGCTAATCCACGTCAAAGACCGAAGGAAAAAGTGGGAGCTGGTACTGAAGCGCTGCCTGCACACTTGCCCTTGTAAGCAAGGAGAACCAGACAAATCATCAACAAATTCCCCCTTAGGACCCACTCAGCAAACCACACATGGGAACCCTCCACTCCCTGTGTGCCCTGACACTCACAACTGCGAGGAGGCCGGGCTGCTGGGGATGGAGTCGGCGAGCGCGTGGGACTGCAAGGGCGCGTTGTGGACGCTGAAGCCATCGTCGCTCTCGCTCACGGGGGGCTCGTTATCCATCTCTGAGAGATACCCCTCACCCTGGTCTTCTTCTTTGGGTTCCTCCAAACTGGCAGCCTCACTGGCACCGTCCTCATCATCCTCCTCACCCTGCCCATCCTGAAACACAGAGTCCATGAGCTGGCACAGCCAGCTTTAAAAGCCACTCAGAGCCTCCAAAGCAACTATGGTTCTGTGAGCAGTGATTTTCTTGTTATGCTGCTGACAACTGCACTGGCACTTCCACAAAATCCCAGAATGCCCTGCTTCTCCCCACAGACCCAGAAGCACATACACAAACACCTTTACAGTCTGAAGCAACCTCCCCTTCAGCTGCAGGCTGCTCACTTCTCAGTGCAGAAAGCTGAACACAAGCTTTGCCTTTCAGCAGACAGCAGCAGCAGCAAGATGTTGCTAATAAACTCAAGATGACTAAAACCAACTGAGAATTACCTTCATCTGACTCCTAAACAGGGCTTGGGCCTCCTCCTTCATTGATTCTGTCAAAGAAAGAAATGCAGAAAGATTGACTCTCCCAAGCAGCCTTTCCTACAAAAGCTCCTGCACCAATGCCTACTGTCCTGCAGTAATTACCACTGTTCCTACACGTATCTTTTCTCCCTCCTCCCCAAAAAACCTGAACCAGATAACTAACAACTATCCAGCTAATAATGTTGCATGTAAAAGATTTCCTAGCTGAATTAAGTTACCTGACAGCTCAAATTTGTGCTGAACATCAGCCTGTGAGGAGTCTTCACTCACATTTGGGACTTGTGGAGGGGATGAATCATCATCAGGTGGGGTCTGGAGGGAAGAGAAATGCACAAATCTAGATGTTTGTGTCAGCTTACTTCAGTGAAGGTGTGGGCACATCTCACTCACCCTAACCTAACTCCAGGCAATGAGGTTTACTGAGCATCTTCCCAGCAGCAATTCTGCACATGGCTGGGGGAGATACACAAAGGTACTGCCTAAAGCAGAGCTGCTCTGCACATCAGCAGCCTGACTCCCAGGAAAACAGCCAGTCACATTCACTGAAGGGTCACCTTCAACCCAGCACTCATCCTTCCTCTAAACTTCACTCCTACCTGTCACAACTGCTCCTCTCTTTCCCCACACCAGTTCCAGAGAGCCTCTCTGACCACATACCTCTGTCTTCACTGGATTGAGCACTGCATCTTCTCCCTGGGATGACTCTATCTTGATTTCAGAAGTCTCTCCTGATGTTACAGCTGCTCTTTGATCTTCTTCTACCTCTTGGTTTCTAAGCTCTGGTGTTTCTGTCACTCTTGCAGTTGCTGGTATGGTTTCTTCAGAGCCCAGCTGACTCTGGTCCTGCTCTGCAAGTTCAGTCTTTATTTCTGACCCCAGCTCGCTGATGCCCATTAGGTCTCGAATTCCCTTTGCCTCTGGCTCCTCACACTCCAGTCTCTCCTGCTTCACAGTCACAGACACTTGGGGTATCTGGGGCTGTTTCTCGTGCTCCTGACGAATTGAATGTTCCCATGGGCCAGGAAGGGTCTGAGGGTCATCGGTATCTTCGCAGAAAGAAGACAGAGCAGCTTCAACAACTGCTGCATCCAGGACTTCAGGGTGGTCGTCTACCTTCATTGTCAAAACAAACACACAGCAGTGCAGGCCAAGGTCAGAAAGAGGGATTAAAGAAAAATTCATGTTTCTTGGTACTGAGACAACTGTGGAAATCCCAGTCTACTGGGTTTACAAAGTTGCCTTTTACAAAGTTGACTTGGATCACTCCCTGCAGGAGTCTCTGCCGGAGCTTCAGTTTCAGAAGTACTGAAAGGATCCTGGAAAGGATGCTCGAGCAGCACTCATCTGTCTGCCAGAGACATGACCCAAACCCTACCCAAGAGAAGCAAGAAATATTTCCTTTTGCACTCTGAAAAGGAGCACCAGTGTCAGACAGGCAGCAGTGGTGTCCTTTCCTAGTGATCTGGAAAACAATCTTGAGAATGAGCATTTTGGAATAGTTATTTCCTGCTTGTTTAAACTAACTAAATTGGTGAACAGCAATCATTTGAGATTAACCCAACTGCATGTGGAGCAAAAGGCACTTGCACTCTGCTTTCCCTGTTTACCTTGTCCTCAATGATGGCTATAATATTTCCAACCGTGTCGAAGTCCAGCTCTTCCCCCGTATAGGACACTGCAATATCCATTTTCTCAGCCAAATCCAGATCTTCTTTCCCATCCATGCAGTGATCTTTGGAAGACCCTGCAGTGCTGCCAGCCCCAGAACCGAGGCACTCTTTCTTGATGGAATCAATGATCATTGATATTTCACTGCTGTCCATGGACACTGTCACAGTATGGGAATCAGACACTGCCTCCATGGAAACACAAGCTTCTGGCTGGCTCACTGCACAAGGATGAGAGGGGCAGTCAGAGACCAAGCTGGAGAAGGCCCCACATAAACAAACACTGCAGTGGGTAAGACCAAGCACCAACCACAAGTATCCCAGGCCCACCCACACCACCACAGCTTAGATAAATAAATGACAAATATGGATTTGCTTTCCCACAGGAGAGACAAAATGAGATTCCAACCCCTGAACCACAGTCCAGCAAATCACCAGCACCCCCACCCAGCAACCCTTGTTTAAAACCATCTGTTTACTCCAGAACCCAGCCATAACCATCCTTTTCGGCCAGGATGGTGAGTCTGAGGTGATAAAGCCCAGCTGAGAGCTTGCTGGGCGCTGATCCCACGGGAAGTTCTGCTTTCCAGCAGGACGTGACCTCTGAGTGCGTAGCTCAGGAACGCACCTGTGGCTATGCTTTCTGGAGCTGCAGCTGGTGGCACAACGGCTGGTGCTGACAGTGTGGGCATCATGACAATAGTGGCCTGGGACACAGGCTCTACAGGGGGTGGCAGGAGCTTAGCTGGAGGCTCGCTGGCAACAGCGGAGAAGGAAGCAAGAGGTGAGGTGAACTGTGCAGGACCAGCTTCTAAAAGCCGGGAAAGCGTAGGAGCACCTAACAGAGAGTAGAAGGGAAAAGCACATGAGCAAGAAGCAGCCACCACTGAAGTTCACAAAGCCACCACTGGGCTCTTCATTGTCTGGTGGCTTCTTCTGGGAAAAGACATGGAGAGATACCTATAAACAGTCCCAAAAGCTGTACAGAGAACCTGCACCAAAACCACACGATTCCTACTGTGTGTGCAGTCTGAGGCGGAATCATGCAGCTATGGAACACTGCGCTCACTGCAAGGGCTGGACAGACTAAGCCACACATGCACAGAGATGCCCTTCCAAAGGCTCATCCCAAAACAATTATGGGAAATCTGAAAAACAGTGCTGAGAGAGCCACACAAGGTAAGCCAAGACAAACAGTCATCACAGGAGCTGGGAAAGAACGGAGGGGATCTCTCTGCAGGTTTTTCCTGCAGAATTCCTCTTATATCAAAGGCTGCCGTTCATCTTAGCTGTAACTTCCAGTCTGAATTTACTGAACTATCTGGACCAAATTAACAGGTCTTAAAAAACCAAATGTGAATAAGGAAAGCAAGATTACTTGTATGGAATTCTGTATGAAGGAATGACATAAATTCTCAGTTGCAGACAATGTGATTTAACCACTGGTCAGCAGAAGCTGAGAAAAAAAAATCACCTTAGGCAGGTCGTTCTGAAAAAGCCCAATGCAGAATCTTGCACTGCCCTCCTCACCCACATCCTGTGGAACTTCCTCTGGAGCTCAGTGGTCTAACCCTCAACACATCTCTAAGATACAGCAGAGGGAAGGCACACAAGTTCTCCAGATCCACAGGGAGCTGTTTGACACATTGGGAATCAGATCTTGACCATTTTTTCCCCAACTCCCCATCAACAAACCCTTTCTTTCTACACTCAAATGCCTGGTATTAGCCAGTGTCAAACCTAGAAAAAACAAACTGCATGGATCAGGACTGAATCACGTGTAATTGTTTCAGTCACTCTTTTTTCTGTAAGGATTAGAGTCTTCTTAAAAAAGTAGTGGTGAGCTGGACAAGGGTACAGAAATAGGGATACAACTGAAAGAGAAGCCCCCAAACCAGCCAGGTAGACATCATCTTTCTCCAAAGAGAATTCATGGAATGGTCTGAAGGTACATCTTAAGGGAGAACTGTACAGGGAGAGGCCCGAGTTACCTGAAGCAGCCGGAGATGCAGGGACAGCACCAGGTGCCGACTGCATTTCCCCACTGTGCAGCACTGGAAGGACACTTCCTACCTCCAGCAGCACTCCTGAGCTGTTCATGTGACCAGAAGCCACTGCCATTTCGTTTTCACCGACCTGTCAAAGGAGGATGAGACTGAAGTTCCTGGAGATACCACCACACCAGTGATTCTCTGCCAGATGCGCACCTCCACGAACAGGACCAGCATCTGCTGTCCCAGCATTTCTTCTGCACTTTTTATTCAGGTTAGTCCCTGCCTGAGGCCCCTCGTACAAGTACAGAACATGAGAGTCCAAAACTCTGTTGCTGTTCTTCAGCTGTAACACAGCTGCAGTGCCACCTTCCTTCGAGGTGAGGCCAAGAGCATCATTTGGTTTACCACAGTTCTTCCGTTCAAGGACCTCACAACCCTTCACACATATGAGTCTCTCTAGACCCTGAGATGGCACAGAAATATCCCTTGTTTTGAGTTGAGAGAAAGAGAAGTACCAAGATGGAAAGTAACTTGATCAAGGTCACAGAATGAACCTATGATGGACCTTGAAACAGCTGTAAACCAGTCCTGTTCCTACAAAGAAAACTCAGCCTTCCACAACCATTACCTTTCCCTATTCCATTCTATGTTACATCCTGCAAACACAGAACCACTTAGCCAAGCTAACAAATAGAAAAAACCCTAAATCTGACTACTATGAAGAAAAAAGTCAACAGCAACACACCTACTCCATCGCACAAGCACTAACCCAGGGAATCTGTGTGATGAGCAGATTCATGGCTGCTGTTTTCAGACTGGGCTCTGAACAGTGTCAGTATCTCCTAAGACTTCCAGAGTCACTAACACCACAAGTGGGTTCTCATCACAGTGATGTAACCACCTACAATTAGGAGAAAACTGAAGCACTTCAGTATAGGCCATAAACCTCATTCAGAGATTCCCTCCTCTTGTGCTAAGACACATTAAAAATATTGGAACACAACTTCCTGACAAGATGTAAAGAACTGTGAGCCCAATGTAGGAATCACCAGGAACAGCTCCATGGAGGCTGATGGGGATGATGCTGACTAACAAGATCCCTCCCCTGAGGAGAACAACTTCCTCTAGCAAACCCTGCAACTCCAACTCCTTATGACTGAGGGGATAGCCAGTCCTATGTGCTGCATGAGCCCTGCAGTCCTGCTGGGAAAGGGTCTCACCTCTGCGGCTCACAGGGGTATTTACACCTCTCAGATATGACTTCTGCTGGGACTCTCACAAAACTGCACATTTTTAAAAATTCTTTGCAGATCCCCCTTTTTCAGTGGGAGAGTCTGGAGCAAATTGTTTGTGTGCTTGCATATATGAGCAGAGAGCTCCATACCAGCCTGGGGCTTGTGGGCAGGAGACTGCCCTTCTTCAGCAGCTCTGAGAGCAGAGGGGAAGGAGGCGGAGTTGCTTTTTGTCCTAGCATCTTTTTCTGGGGTGAATCATCAGTGACTGGGGTCATGGGGGCATCCAGGGGAGCAGAGCCTGGAGGGGTGTCAGGGATTCCAATGAAGGAGGCAACTGGGGTGCTGGGCAATGTCCCTGGCGTGACCTGAGAAAGAGAAAAACCACACTGTTCAAAGCCACACTCCACCACACGGACCAGCCCCACTTGCTGCTTCCCCCAAGAGCATTGATCCAGCACACCACAGACACCTACTCCATTCACTCGCTGCCCCTACTCCAGGCATGTGCTTTCACCCTTTCCCTGCCCTGCAGAGCCACTTCCCAGGCACTCACAGACTGCCTGGCCAACCCACTGATGCCCCTACAAGGCCTTTGATCCAGGCACTGGACCATCACAGACAGGGAAGAGGACATGGATCTTGAGCAGCACTGTCATCAACCACACTACAGCACTAGGAGTCTGCAAAGCAAGGCAAGGGCTTCTCCCCAGGCCCCTTCTCTGTGATGGATGCAGAGCCCCATGTCCCAAGCTGGGCTTTCCCTCCTGCCCAGAGAAGGATCCTTACCCCTGGACTGGCATCATCCCCAGCAGGCTGGGACAGATCTCCCAGGGAATAATCCCCGCCAGGGGAGGTGGAGCCAGCGGGAGAACGAACCATCACCCCCGTGAGTCTTCGAGGTGGGTTCTTAATGGCCTGGCGAGCTGGAAGAGAACAGAAACCAAAGTGAGATTGCAGGGCTCCATCCTGGACAGTCCCTAAGTTACCTTTGACTTTGTCCTGAAGAACTTTAAGAGGACAATTTATGTTGTAGGAATTTCTTGCACTCTGCTAGGCTCAGTTCCCAAATAATACAAACTCTGGGTAATGCACTTCAATTGCAGGTTTCTCTAGCAGTTGGGTATTCACCACCTCCCACCATCAAATTAAATGCCTCAAGAGTTACAAAGAATTAAACATTCAGAATAAAAGTCTCTTCCTTTTATCTTCAGTCGCCAGGGAAAATAAAGGGGTGAAAAGCCTGACATTCTAACACAGAGCTCCTTACTAATCCTACTTCCCCTTGGATACAGCTTTCCTACAGATTTTGTTCCTCTTTCAGCAGCCTCTGCCTTTTACCCTGTTACAAATATAGTGCTGGAAAAAGAATATAACCTTTCTCTCCAACTCTAGGGTCAAGGAATTCCTCCTGCAAGTCTTAACAAGACTTAAGTATTTTCTAAATGTTCTTATAAATATACATATCTGTGGAAAGGGAAGGCAGCTCATTTCCAGCTTACCTTGATAAGCAGCATCTGTAGCCTTCCTCTTGACTTCTGCCTCCTCCTCTTCCATTTTTTTCTTTCTGTATAAAGAACAAAAACTTGCTGTCACAGGGTGTCTCAGTTCCCCCTTCACAATCAGTTTACTGACCCCCACCCTGTTATCTCCAGACAAGAAGAAACCACCCCTGCGGACTCGGGCTCAAATCCCCCGAGCAGAGAAGCAGAGCCAGAGAATGGCACACTGGAAATTTCACTTCCAGCAGATTATCAAAACAGAGGCAGCAAGCATGATGCTGCAAGCCATGGCCAAGCTCTTTACTGAGCAGCCCCAAAGGATGTTCCACACCAGCTGGTATCCCCCAGTCCAAGCTAAGTCTCCCTTCAGAGGCCAAAGCATCTGCCCAGCTCATTTCTCTTAACCCAAAGTATGTGGGGCAAGAGATACTGGACAAACAGAATGTCAGGAAACTACAATCTGAGAAGAAATTATTAAATAACCCACATCATAATCTCATTGCACAGCTCCTCCAGTCTGTTATCCATGTGTCCAGCCTGGATCAACTCTGCATCCTTCTTGAGTTGCCTGTAATCATAAAATCGTTTTACTTTCTGATCACTGAACTGGACACCCTAAAGCAGCATTTTCACCTCAATCATGACCCACTTAGACACCTTTTTCAGGACAGGACTCTCAGGTGTACAACATTTTAACACCTCTGTCATGTACCTGTATTTTTCCTGTGTTTCTTTAATAATTTTCTTCAACTCCTCAACTCGCTCTGCAGTCAGTTTCCGCACAATAACATCTTCCACAGTTTCCACAACTTCTCCCTTCTCACCACGTTTTCTCCTAGAGAGTAAGAGAAAAAATAGAAGTCAGACACAAAACACAGAAACCCCAGTTCTTCTTTCATAAATGGCTGCTCTCTGTCATTCATGACATGCTCACGCAAAAAAACCAACTTCTTCCAATTCCCTTAAATTATATTGGACAGCACAATGGTCAATCTCTTCAGCATGTTTTTTCTAATTCACCCAGTGTTAAAGTCTTCAGAAACAGATTAAAGATGCAAGTCCACTAAAAGTTCTCAACCTGAAAATCATTCCACTTCAAGAGAAATTTAATTTCTACCCAAGAAGAAACATCTACTTTTCTCTTCACTAAGTCTACTAAGCCCTTTGATTTTTCAACTCTAGTGCTGAAGATCATTCACAAACAAATCAGTCACACACAAATATCACTTTTAAACATCCCATCTTAAAGTTAATTTGCTGTTAAGTCTCTAACCAAAATGCCTGGAATTAGGAGCAGTAAATATCTGAGATCACAGAGCTGTAGTGATAACAGTGATAAGAAAACTGTAAGAAACCATGGCAAAATAGTGACAAATACAGAACATCTCCTTTCTCACTCATTTTCTTTTCTACCCTTATTCTCAATGACAAATTTAGGTGTAAAGCTTCTGATTAGTAAGACGAACATGCAGTGTTTTATTCCAGCCAAACAAATATTATCTTTCCCATATGACAAACTCTGATCCCACTGTCCCACAACAGCTATTCCACCTGAATTTTCTTGTTCTGAAATGCTCCTTTTGGGAGGAGTAGGTTGGGGGAGAAAGTAATTTAACACTGACAAAGACTCTGCTGTAAGAACCCACGAGTCCCCCCTGAGCTGCTGCAGGCTGTGCTGGGGTCAGACTTTGTACTCACTTAGGGGTCTCCGTGGTCTCCAAGAGCTCCGAGTACTGAGATGCACAGTGCTGGGAAGAAACAAAGGAAGTCAGAGGACAGTTTGCTTGCCCAAACAGCAGGACACACCAAAATACATGGACATCCACAAATTCCTGAGGCAAGGAATTCCACAGCTTAATCATATGCCTGGTGAAGAATCTCTTTAGTTAGTCTTACTTAGTAACTGTGTACTGGACAAAGCACAGGGGAATTAATCCTTAATTCATCCTCAATATGGCATTTCTGATTGTGCAGAGATTTGGTATCCAAGATTCAAATGTCAGTTCTTACCTTTTGGGAAAACCAGTCAGGTGGGCGTCCTGGCTCTGCAAAAGGTTTGATGGCTCTGCTGACTGAGACCCTGTGGGAGGGAAATGGCAAGTCACCACCAACTTATCTTCTCCCTCAACTAACATGCAGAGAAAAGATGAAAACCTGTCTTCACATCATTGAGAAACACTCCTAAACATGATAAACTCACCACGGAGTTATGTTGTACAAGTCTCAAAAATATTTGCCTGCTTCTAATAAACAATAATTTCACTCCTTTGTTTTGAAAAGCAAGTTTCTTGCTTCTGATTACATGATTAAATTTCCACAAAACCCTTACTTTAGCGAGGGGAAAAACACAGCAAAGCAGAGCTATAGGTTCAGTGCGCAGGAATCTGTTACCAAATATCCTTGTCCACAGCTCACCTCGTCTAATTATGGACACAGAATCATAGAATGGGCTGGGAAGGACATTAAAGATCATCTTGTTCCAACCCTCTGCCATGGACAGGGACACCTTCCACTATCCTGGTTTGCTCCAAGCCCTGTCCAACCTGTCCATGGACACTTCCAGGGATGGGAAGCCACAACTTCTCTGGGCAACCCTTTCCAGTGCCTCACCACCCTCACAGTAAAGAATTCTTTCCTAATCTCTAATGTAACCCTCCCTCCGTCAGGCTGAAGCCATTCCCCCTTGTCCTGACACTCCATGTCCGTGTCCCAAGTTCCTTTCCAGCTCTCATCCCTCTTTATTTTGACAAACACACCTTTTACGCAGTAGATATGAAAGCAACAAAATGCCTGTCCAGGTACACCTTTAACACCTTTTACACCCCATCTTTGTTCTGAACAGAGGCAGCGGGGTGACAGCACCCGGTGCTCTGCACATGCCGCCCGCCTTCCCCGGTCCCGTACCAGTTCTGGTCGCCGCTGCGCATGACGGAGGAAGCCAGGCAGAGCTTCTCGCGGATGGACCAGGGCTCGGTGGGGCCGGCGCTCAGCAGCTTGTGCTCTGCGGGACAGGGCAGGAGTGCGCGGGGCACTCCGGGATTCGAACTCGCGGCTCCCGCAGCTCGCCCCGCCCCTCCCGGGCCCTTTGGCCCCGCCCCTCCCCGGACCCATTGGCCCCGCCCCGCCCCGCGCCACCGTTGGCTCTTCCCGGGAGGGTCCTTCGCAACCGCTCCGTTCTCCTCGGGCCATTTTCTTGCCCCTTCTCCTCCCCAGCCCCGCCGCCGCTCGCTCCCCGCCGCGTCTCCCGCCCAGCCCCGCACTCACTCCCCGGCCCCGCCGCCATCTTCCGCGCCCGGCCCTGAGGGAGGCAGGGGCGGCACCGCGCGCAAAGCCCACCGGGAGGCGGCCGAGCCCCAACACGCCCCCCCCCCCCCGCTGTCTACGCACGCGTGAGGACGGCCCGTTGCCGAGGCCCCGCCCCCTCCGCCCGAGCGGGGGGCGCTGATTGGCCGCGGGGCGCGTGTGCGGTGCCCTCATTGGCGGAGCGGGCGGGCGGCGAGGTTTGAAACCCCGACCGTCGGCGAGGGGCGGCGTGAGGGACAGCGGGGTCTGAGTCGTGTGAGGGGCGGCGTGAGGGACAGCGGGGTCGGAGCGGCGTGAGGGGCGGCCGGCGGAGTCTGCGGCTTCCTGTGCGTACGGCCAGGCCCCGCGTGGTGCTGGGGGGTGTGTGTGTGGAGCGGCCGGCCGGCGCGGAGTTGCGTGTGGGCTTGGGGGTGTCCTGTGTGGTGGTTGGTGTATGCGTTAGGTCTGTTCGGTACCGTGTGTTAAAGGGGTGTAGAGATGGTCTGTGTGTGTGGAGGGGTCCCGCATGGTGTCTGTGCGTCCAGGAGATGCGTTTGGGGTCTTTGGTAGTGTTTGTGTGCGCACGGGGTCCTGTGTGGTTTCCCGGTGTGCAGGACGTGCGTTTGGGTGTTTGGGGGTGTGTGCACGTTTGCAGTAGCATTCTATGTGCAGGGAGGGTTCCACGTGGGGATCCGTGTTTGTGAGGATTGATGGATGTGGCACTGGGTTGTATGTGTGGGGAGCGAAGCTTGG
Source organism: Aphelocoma coerulescens (assembly GCF_041296385.1). NCBI lineage: Eukaryota > Metazoa > Chordata > Aves > Passeriformes > Corvidae > Aphelocoma > Aphelocoma coerulescens. The sequence goes on along the minus strand of NC_091027.1, from coordinate 3,406,020 downwards.
GTTGCTGTAACATCACTCTGTCCTGTGTCCCTTTTTCTCCAGGAGCCGTGTGAGAGACTATGGCGCAAGCACTTGCCTCCCCAGGGCTGTTTTCTGACGATGAGGCTGCAGCCTCCCCTGTGCTCGAGTCCACAGCAACAGGGTTTGGGGCTGACGTGCGCAAGGACCTGCTGTCGGAGTTCTCTGCCATCTCCCCAAACTTTGAGGGCTCTCAGGTGAGGTTGGAACTCTTTTGTCACAAACAGGGCAGTGTTTTTACACGTGGCTGCTGCTGTCTGTACAAAGGTGATGTGATGCAGAAACAACAGGGACTCTTCAGAAGAGGCAGGAACAAAATGCTGCTTTGGGGGAAGCAGTTCCTGTGAGAGCAGCGGGCAGCAAGTGTCTCTTGGGGTGACACTTCATTTTAGTGTCAGGCCTTTAGATTGTTGGTCTGATTCATTAGATTAAAAAATCCGTGTGTGCTTGGAAATGCCTAAGAAAGCTTCTGGCATTGCTGGTGATTTTGTGACCAGAGAAGTTCCTAAGCACTAGCATGGACAGCCCACATGTGTGCTCCATACGGTGGTTCCTGTTAAGTGCTCCCATGGGGAGGTTGTGTGCTGCCTCTCTGGCTGCCATACTTAACTTGTGCGGATTCTTGCAGGCTGTAGCTGAAGACAATAATGGAAAATTAAAGGTCTACCTGAGAGTTCGACCTCTGAAATCTACAGAAGTGGAAAAAGGGGAAGACCAGGTGAGACACTGAATGAAGCAGGCTCTGAGCTGCCTGTGTGCCTGCTGGGAGATACTGTTGTCCTTTGCTGTATATCCTCTGGCCTCTTGTAAGGCACTGCAGTGATGGATTTCATGTGTTCTTTAGGGCTGCGTCTGCATTGAGAACTCAGAAACCCTTATTCTAAAAGCTCCTAAGAATTCCTTCACCATGCGGAGCACGGAGCGGGGAGTGGGACAAGCAGTGCACAGATTCTCCTTCAGCCGGGTAGGTAGCTGGGACAAACAAACCATCTGGAAGTGATTTAAGCTTAAAGCAGCCTTGCAGCTTGAAAAGCAGTCTTATTCACATCCACTGACCCCAAGGCACTGCCTGAACTCTGCAGTCTTGTACAATCCTCTCTACTTCAGGTTTCAGTTGCAGTTTTCTTAGTTTTTATCTTCTTAAGCTTTTCTGAAAATTTTTTTTGGCAGAAAGCAGAAAACTTGTTGATGAAGCTCTAAACAAGACTAGAGTTGCAGTGATACGAGATGTTACTGGATTAAACAAATGAACAGCTTATTTTTGTAGGGGGCTCAGCTGGAATTGCTGGTAGGTCTTTTACTCATGGCTAGTGCAGGGAACAAAGGACTGTGTAATACCACTTGAGCAACTATCAACAAAGGATAGGAAAGATCTACCTAAAGACATTTTTCCTGTGTCTTGTTTGCAGATTTTTGGACCAGAGGTGGGGCAGAAATTGTTCTTCGATGAGACAATGAAGCAGGTGGTAAAGGATGTGCTGAATGGGCAGAACTGTCTGGTTTACACCTATGGCATCACCAATTCGGGGAAGACTCACACGATTCAGGGTACGGAAAGCACCAGGTGTTAGGGGCCTGTCCAGGGAGTTGTCTCCTCTCTTGCCTGTGGATCCTCAGCTTTGCTGCTGTTCTTGCAGGCACCACCCAAGATGGTGGGATTCTGCCTCGCTCCTTGGCAACCATCTTCAACAGTGTGGGGGACCGGCTGTACCAGGCCATGGACCTGAAGCCTGCCCTCTCCAATGAGGTGGCCTGGCTGGACAGCAGGCAGGTGCGGCAGGAGGAGACCAAGAAGCAGATGATGCTGCAGGGGGGTCTCTGGGAGGTAAGCACAGGGCTTCTGGGGGCTCAATAGCAAGAGGTAAGGGATGGTGTCATGCTACCTGCATGCTCCTGTTTGTTGTTTCCTTCAAGGAGGAGCTGCTAACGCCACTGAAGAGGAGTCACAGTGCTGAATCTCAGCTCCAGGCCACCACCAGTGGCAGTTTTGACAGTGGAGTTGCTGGTCTGTCTTCATCCAGCCAACTCACCAACCGTTCAGACCTCAGCCAGGCAGAAGGTATGTCTGAAAGGCTGTTGTGTACTACCTGCTTCTTTTTGTTGGAGGATGGGGGAAGAAAAGGGTGATGGCTGTTTGGATGCTGTGTTGTGGGTAAGGGGGCAAAGGTGCTGTAGTCTCACAGATTTTCCCTTTGGAAGATAAGGATGTCATGTCAGAAAAAGAACTTTGTGCATATGTTTTGCCAATATTTGCTGCTGCATAATAACCAAGCCTTATAAAATGAAAAATTACTTGCCACTCACTCACTTCATTCAAGGAATGTGGTTATTGAGCAGCTGATTGCTGTGAAGTGGGGATTGCTGGGAAGCAGGATGCCAAAGTGACAGCCTGCGCTGAGCACTTGGGCCCTGACTGTCCAACCCAAGAACTACCAGCTGCTTAGGTATGCAGAAGCACAGAGTGATTGAGGTAACAAGATCTGAAATATCACTTGTGCTGGAAGGAGTTCATGTTTGAAATATCTTGTAATTCTAGAGTCAAAACTGAGTATATAAGAGTCCTTACACAGAACAGATGAGGCTGCTAAAGGAAACTTTAGGCTGTCTCACTGGGGACAGGCATTGGAATAGATACAAATGGGAGGAGTTATATGGAAGGATTTGTCTCTGGGGTGGTTCTTCTTGCTGAAGAAAGTATCTCACTGTAGAGCTAAACCATTCCAGTTGGACCCATGAAAAGCTGCAGTCATGATTTGGTTTCCTTCTTTTTTTTCCCCTTTTTCCCCAGAATTGGGCCCTTGCTGGGCTGACTTGGATCGCATCTCACTCACCAGCACAGGAGATGTGGAGTTCTCCATCTGGGTCTCCTTCTTTGAGATTTACAACGAGTTAATCTACGACTTGTTAGAACCAGCTGTACCTGGGCAGAACCGCAAGCGGCAAACACTGCGGCTCTGCGAGGACCAGACTGGCAACCCCTATGTGAAAGGTAGATTTACCTGGAAGAGAGGTTTAGTGGCCTGCTAAAAAGGCTTTAGGATTGAGTGGGTGGGTGGCTTAGCAGTGATGTACTGGAGAGCCCCACAGAGACCTCTGATGTCTGGATTACAGGATTGTCAAATTTGTTGATGTCAAGGAAAGGCAATGGTGAATTTGGGGCTGAGATAAGTTTTCTGCCAGTCTCCTAACTGCTGTGCCCAATGCATGCTTGCTTTCCAGATCTGAACTGGATCAATGTCCGGGATGCAGATGAGGCCTGGAAGCTCCTGAAACTGGGTCGGAAAAACCAGAGTTTTGCTAGCACCCACATGAACCAGAACTCCAGTCGCAGGTCTGAAGGGGAAAGGGGTTGTTTAAGCAGAATACAATTCTGAGGGGCTTTAAAAGTTTGCTTTTTTTAAAAAATTATTTGCATGTTTCTTTACAGTCACAGTGTGTTCTCCATTCGGATTCTGCACTTGCAAAGAGGTGGCAGTGAAGTTGTTCCAAAAATCAGCGAGTAAGTTTCATGTTTTTTAGGATTTGGGTGTGATCTCAACTTTGCTGTCTCTTCGGTTGAGGGCCTGGGTTATGGGAAGTATCTTGATGAAGGTGTTGTTGAAAGTACTTGGAAGGAATAACTGCTCCCAGTGTTAAGTCTTGGAACTGACAGGAGTTTGAGGAGTACTGCGAAGTACAACTTGAAGTAGTTTTCAGGCTTTTTGAGCGAAAGGTAAATGTGAGCATCCTTACCCCTGTAACAGGGCTGATTTGAGTGCTGCTGATGCCTGTTCCTGGGATGTAGTTATCTGGAAAGTGGCTGGTCTGAGGACTGGCAAAGGACCTTTGAAGTTGACACTGCAAAGCTCATTTTGCTGCTACTTGGTGTAATACCTGCACTTAGGGCAGGCCCTTCCATCCAGCAATAGCCCAGGCTCCCCAAAAGAATGTTCTGTGCCCTTATGGGGATGCTGGGAAGATGACTGCAGGGTGTCTGAGCTGTAAACCTGGATATGGCAGGACAAACCCTGTAGGTTATGTGAGTATCACTGTGTTTCCCTCAGGTTATCCCTGTGTGACCTGGCTGGGTCCGAGCGCTGCAAGGACCAGAAAAGCGGGGACCGAATGAAAGAAGCCAACAACATCAACACCTCCCTGCACACCCTGGGCCGCTGCATTGCCGCCCTCCGCCAGAACCAGCAGGCCAGGTGAGCACCCACACCTCCAGAGGGAGGGTGTGAGGGGCTGTTTGGCTTTCCCAGCTCACTCCTGTCTGTCCCACAGGACGAAGCAGGCGGTGGTTCCGTTCCGGGACAGCAAACTGACCCGCGTGTTCCAGGGCTTCTTCACGGGGCGCGGGCGCTCCTGCATGATTGTCAACATCAACCAGTGTGCGTCCACCTATGATGAGACTCTGCACGTAGCCAAGTTCTCAGCCATTGCCAGCCAGGTGAGTAGCACACACCAGGATCGTGGCATGGTCAGGGTACCTTGGGTTTCTCCTGCTTCTGTGGGAATGGGTCCCTTCCCACCACAAGGAGAGGGGGAATGCTTGCAAGTCTTCCCTATGCTTTTCTAGTGGTTATTACCTTCAGGGTATTTCCAGATTCTGCTAAACTGAAAGGGCTGAAGGTTGCAGAGAGGGGTAGTATTTAAAGACTACACAACTCCCAGGCTTTGCAGACTGATAATGATGGTCTTTTCCCCTTCAGCTTGTTCAGGCACCTCCCACAAAGCTGGGACTTCCATCCTTACAATCCATCATCAAAGAACACAACAGGCGAACCAGCCAGGGTCCAGAGGCAGAGCCAGAGGAAGATGCGGAATCAGAAGAAGACACCGAGGATGAAGCAGATGTCTCCATGTATGAGAAGAAGGTGGGCTGTGATTTGTTTTACAGCTTTTATGTGGATGCAAGCTCAAGAACATGCCTGTTAGCTTTGGCCTGGGAGCTGGGATTGGAGCTCAGCACTATGCCAAGAGAGATAACACAGAACCTAAGAAGGATATAGGACCTGGGAAATTGGGAATCTATGACAAAAACATTCCACAGTTGGTCTAAATCTGACACACATGCTTAATTTGGAAGCACTTTGTCATCTGTGGAATAGTGACAGTAACAGTGCAGGTGCAGACTTGGAATTCCTTCTCTGCAAGGGAAATCTAGAAGTTGTGCAGAACAGGAGGATAAATGGGGGAAAAATAATCAAACTCCCTAGATACTCAAAGCAAGCAGCTGGGATAGCTGAAAGATCAAGATGAAGTCATATCCCTACAGAGACTCAAGCTGTCATGTGTCAAGGTAGCAAACTCTGGCAACTTTTCTTTCCAAAACCTTAAATCTAGATCACTGCAGCCTGCAGACATGGGATCACTTACTCCAGGTCTTAAGTCTGTTGTGCAGTGTGAGCAGTGGAGCTGTGTCCCTGTTGCAGGACTTGTTGCGTGTGGTCGAAGCTGCCCGAGAGCTGCTGGTGCAGGAGCGGCAGAAGAAGCTGCAGCTCGAGATGCGCCTGCGTGAGGAGATCTGCAACGAGATGCTGGAGCACATGCAACAGAAGGAGCAGTGGTGGAGGTACAACCTGTGCTGGTCTCCCTCCCTCTGCTCAGGATGAGCTGCAGCACCAAGAACTGCCAGATTCTGACATGGAATTGGTTGTTCCCTTTGTAGCCAACATGTGGATGCTCAGAGAGAGCAGCTGGAGGAACTGTATGAGGGTAAAATGACCATCCTGAAGGACTTACTGACTGACCACTACCAGGAGAAGATGCAGGTTTGTTCAGGGCAATGCAATGACATCAGGAAAGTGGCAGTGGGTTGGGAGGGGACTCTGGGTATTCAAGTCCAGGAAGATCTTTATGCAAAGTGAAAGATTTTGCTTTCTGAGGTATTTCTGGGGATATTATTTCATCACTTGATCCACACTTTTTGCTTCTTGTCTCCTACTTTATGTAGCCCACTAGGCTTCCTAATTTTGAACATTCAATCTGGAAGCTAATGCACAACCATCCTGATTCCTCTACTTGTTCAACATGATTCTCTCCTCCCCCTTACTCTTTTCACTACTGGCTTGATTTGGGCTCTTCAGATTTGTGTGAATTTCTTTTCTTGCTCTTAGTTGTGACGATGGGTATTGGTCTGTCCATATTTTCATGCCTGTGACATTTGAGTGACCTCTGGGACTTCTAGCAGACTGAAGATGCCAACTCTTAAAAACAATCCCTTTTCTTTAGAGCCTGTAAAAAAGTGGTTTAGGCTCCCAGGAAGTGGGTTTACTGTGCTCACTTAAAGGACCTTAAAGGCTGGGTTCAATGTGTGAAGTGTGGGATTGAGAAATTCTCCAGGAAGAAAGACACACAAAGTTTCAGACAAGCTGTGCTAAGAAAATCTTGTTGAATATCTGAACAACTTCCTTTCTCAGGAGCGTGACGAGGAGATTTTGGAGCTCAAAGCTGCTCTGCAGGAGACCAAAGAAAAGCTGGAGAGCCTGGATACGAAGCAAAAGGACTCGGAGCAAGGCGTACGTCGATCCAAGCGAGTGGCCACCTCGTCTGCTCTGCAGCAGGAGCTGGCAGACACCAAAGCCAGGCTGGAGCAGTGTCAAAAGGAGTTAAATTCTGCAACTGCAGGTACAGCAGCGACGCTGCACCGGTTCTGAACTGAGCTGAGAGATCCTTGTTCAGGGTTAGAGAGACCTTCTTCAAGGGTACATTGAATTCAGACACTCTGAAAACATTATTTGAGTTGTAGATGACAGGAATAATGTGCTGGATGGACAGTTTCACTTCATTTTCACATGAAAATGGACTTTAGGGCAGGATAATCTTTCCATTCAAATTCTTAAGTCCCTTTGTCTAAATGAATGGGAGAAGCCTGGGATGTTTGTGCCTTTCTGCACAAACTCAAAAGCTCTTTCCCAGTTTGCCTGTGGCAGCAGCTTGTCTCAAGGGAAGTCTTGAACTTCAGGAATACTGAAAGCTGATCAATGTCCTGTTGCTCACTACTTTTTGTCTGTTCCTAGAGTTGCGCAAGTACCAGAAATTAGTGGAGCCTCCTCCCTCTGCCAAACCCATTACTATGGATGTAGACAGGAAGCTGGAGGAAGGACAGAAGGTAACTCCAGTTCTGTGTTACAGAAAAGAACATTTGCAGGGCAAAGTGGTTGCCAGCTTAAACAGTGTTTGGGACTGCTGTTACCACGTTTTTAAACACGTGAAACGGGTTTGTTGAACTTACTGGAGTTGTTGGAGGTTTTGGTATCTGTGATCACTCAGATGAGATCCTCTCTCTGTGCTGCATATCTGAATTACCTTGGAGTGGCTTTGTTTGCAGACCAGTGCCAAAACCAGCTGTTGCCTTAAACCTCTCTCTTCTAGAATGTCAGATTGCTGCGTTCAGAGTTACAAAAAATTGGGGAGTCTCTCCAGTCTGCAGAGCGGGCGTGCTGCCACAGCACAGGGGCAGGGAAGCTGCGAGAGGCCCTGGGCACGTGTGATGACATCCTGGCACGACAGGTGATGTGTCTGCTTTGGTGTGGGTTGCAAGGGGCAGAGGGGTTTAGTCTGTGTGCTCTGCCATCATCAGAGTAATAAAAGTTCTTGCTGCTGAAAATAAAAATGATTTGCTAGTACATACTGCCTATTATGTGAAGGGAGCTCTACTGCTGATTTTTTCAATGGCTGAGTCAGTTGTGTATTTACCTCTCCAGAGGAGACCCAGATTGTTTCTGTTCCGTTAACTGGCAGCCTGCACTTAAAACAGGAGAATTCAGAGTTCTCATTTCCTTATCCACTCCATCACAGTTGCTATGGGAGCATATTTGCAGCAGGATGGAGTCAGCTTTGTCCCACCCTTACTGTTCCTCTTTGTTACTGAACTGCTACACTGTTGACAGCAGAAGCTTTTATGCATGGTCTTATTTAGAAGTTAGTGAATTTTGGCAAAAGGCAGTTTATCCTCCTCAGTTCACAGTAACCAGGGAGTTAAGACAACTTGTCATAGTACCTGATGGGAGCCTACAAGAAAGCTGGAGAGGCACTTTTTATAAGAGCAGAGAATGACAAGACAAGGGGGAATAGCTTCCAACTGAAGTTTAGATTAGATATTAGGGAAAAATTCTTTACTGTGAGGGTGCTGAAGCACTGAAAACACATTTCCTAGAGAAATTGTGGCTGCTCCATCCCTGGAAGTGTTTAAGGCTAGGCTGGAGCACACTGGTCTAGTAAAAGCTGTTCCGATCCAAAACAGAGAACAAGAGGATCTTTAAGGTCTGTTCCAACTACGGATGGGCTTTTCTTTCTATGATTCAATATTTTATATTATTTTATATAAATAAATATTACCTTGCCTTCCTCAGGACCAGACCCTGGCAGAGCTGCAGAACAACATGATGCTGGTGAAGCTGGACCTGCGCAAGAAGGCGGCCTGCATCGCCGAGCAGTACCACACGGTGCAGAAGCTGCAGGCCCCGCCAACGTCCACCCTAAAGAAACGCTTCTGTGCCAACAGGGAAAACCTGCAGCCTAATCAGCCTCCTGGAAAAAAGCCCTTCCTGCACAACATCCTGACACGTTCAGCCACCCGGCCTGTGGCTGCCAGAGGGTGGCAACTTCGTTCAGTTGCTCTATGACTTTTCAAAAGGAGGTCCCTGCCCCGCTATTACTGGAACAGGTGGCAAATCCAATATAATAGCATCTGGTTTTCATTGTGCGCTTGTTTATTGTTATTGTAGCTGCTTGAGAGCTTATGTAAACATCTCTGGATATGTATGTTTAAACTTTCAATCAATACCAAAGTGGACAAAGTGACCTTATGTAATTTAAACACTACACTGAGGAAAGTCTTTAAATGTAAAATAATGCAGATGATCAAACTGGTTTAACAGAAGGACAAGATAAAGGTGAATTCTTGTCTGTGTTGGCACACAATTCAAAAAATAAGTTCACAAGTTTCTCCTTGAACGATACTTTGCCTTCCTTGAATTACAATCCTTTATTAAAGTATACACGTTCTAGGCCAGGGCTGCTCTCTCGGATCTTGGCTTGCAATTCTGGCTCCAAGCGCGATACCGACATAGAACTGAGCAAAAGAAACAGTCAAGGGGTTACATCAAACAAGCAGCAGAAGGGAAAATAAGATGGACAATGCAGCTGGTGAAACATCCCGCATTGTTAAAAGAATTTTCAGATCTTTTTAAACATCTCATCAAGGAAGCAGGCTCACAGACCAGGGCAAATGAATCCCTGCTCCAAGGGCACTGGAGTCTGTGGAGTCAGGAAATTGGCTGTTGCTACTACCAGGAGGGTAAGGATCTACTTCATTGCTCAGGTTCTTGCTGGCAGTAGAAACTTACCTTCCTAAAAGTGTTTTTATTAAATAGAATGTATGTTCCTATTTAACTTACTACCTGATTTTATTCAGTTGAATAAAAGTTTTTTTTTTTTAATGAGAGCTGGTTCACAGTAAAGTCAATTGAGCTGCCAGGTCATTTGAACAGCTTCAATTTCCTGAACACAGTTCATGGTCTAATCTTCCTTTGAACTGGAGAGCCATGGCTGAAATCAAGAACTGTAGCATGTGTGCTGGGTTGGTTTGTCAAGTCATCTCCAGGTAGCCTAGTGACACGTGTTTACCACAGTTCTCTGTCCTAGGCCAAGCAGGGAGACAGATGGTGTCAGACAGCTTTGTTGTACTCAAACAATGCTGAGAATTGGCTATTGTTTCCTGGAAGTCAAAAGCTGCCTTAGTTGTTCAGTATTTTAATGGACTCGGCTCAAGCTTGGATTGTTTAAGGTACATCTGGCAGCTTGTTTAGACAACCACTATTAAAATGAGAGGGACAGCTGAATTTAAGGCCCTGTCTGTATTACATACCATACTGAGCTAAGATTTTTGTTAAGTAACTCAGATTTCATAATGATTTCAGCTATAATGAATATTGTTTCTAAGACAGCTTTCAGTACTGAGCTATTTCTGTATTGATGAAAAAGTCTGGAAAAATATTAATCAAATAACAAATAAGCACAGATAGTCCAGTGCTGTTCTCTATAACTAGAAGAGTTTCCAGCTGAAAATAAAATGGGCTCTGACTGTATTTAGTGCATCTATAACCTTACTGGATATGAATATATTGTATAGAACTCATCTTGAGCTGCTGGGGTTTGTAAACAACTATCATATGTTACTGATGAATAACATTGTTATTACTTTCTGTATATTCTCTTGTTTATCACCTTTGTTATATGGGAATTAAAACTGTGCTTGAGCAGGCAATGACCCCTTGTTTGTGTCTGTGTGCAGCACCATGAATGGGTCTGGAGTAACATTAAAGTGAGAACAATTCACAGCAGTACCCACCTTTTCTGAGGAAACAGTGCACAACACAGGGGAGTTGCAAACACGAGACTAGAGGAGACAAAACCAGGTTTACAATATTTAGGGTGCTAAGGGAGAATTCAAAAACCTTATGCATGATTTAGGTAAAAAGCTTTCTAGCTTTTTTTTTTTGTAGACAGTGAGGTAAAATTCCATAAAGTGCTGTGTAACTTTTATTTCTCACTGCATTGTCCCTTATTAAATCATTTACCTACATGTAGCGCTAAATGTGTTTAAAATTAACATTTAATGTCCTTACAGTGTTTTACATTTGAGTGCAGGACAACAGAAAATGCCAGAACACAGCAAATTAAACCTTATTAACCGAGTATTTCAAGAATCCATCAACCTCCAGGATGAGATTCCACTGACTGTTTAGAGGCAACAGCCAAAGCATCTTTTCTAATCGAGCTGCCACATTCCTTTTTTTGCCACTCCCTTTCTCCCTCCCTCTGCTTTTCTTGGCAGCTTCTTCCCTGCTAGCGGCTTTTTTAACATGATATTTTATCAGTTACAGCGATGGAAATAACTGCTGTGCCCTCATTAACTCTCTCAACCTTTTTTCCTTAAAAAAAGTGCAAATATTTCTACTTTCTCAAAACCCTTAGAAGTATCTCTTAAGATAGCAGACCCAGCCCAAAGAAACCACTTACCAGATTCCAACTAATCCAACTTGAATGGGAGCACTCATCCAAGGAAATCTCTGTTGGAAATAAAACCACACACCGTAAGTGTGGAGTCTTTTCTTCCTGCTTCCCACCTTCCTGGAATTCTTGTTTTACAAGAGACAGATTGCACCTAAAAGACTCTTAGATGTGAAGGCAAAACCCTGACCAGCGTGGCTTCATGCTGAGCTCATTTGAGAGCCAAATCCCTTTGGAAAGCAGTAAGGAAATTCCCAGGGGAATCAATGTACACTGCGACCCTGACTAAGTGTCCCTTAGAAACTCCCATGAGAGTGTGGCTGTTTGACTCAGGAGCTGCTCCTGGGTCTTTTCTCTGATTCTCACAAGCCCACAGCAGCAACAGAGCTGAAATTTGGAGTGGTGCTGCCACACCTCTGAAGGGCACAGGGAATTTTGCCCAGGCATTCCAAGGAAGAGCACGGTCTGGTTACAGCTCCTTCCCTTTGGTGGCATCAAATGGTTCTAACCTGCAGCTGGAGCCACCAGCCATAAATAAGGGAGATGTCAAGTCAGAATGTAAATCTGCCTCTCTTAGCCCTTTCTCCTGTCATATGATTTCCCTTGATGTGCAGGAACTTTTCCTTGTGGCAACACTTCAGCTCTGCAGGAGTTCACCTTTTATTGAAGGAAAAAAGGGTTGAAGGATTGGGAAAACAAAGCTGAGAAAGCAACACATAACCCATGGATGCGTTTTTAGCATATTCCTCATTAATTCTGTAACTTTTGCAGAACTTGAATAAGTGCCAAGAAATTTTTAAATTACTTAGGAATCCACTCTCTCTCATTGGTAGAATGTTAATTGAAATTCATTACTAAAGAAGTAAACCCAGAGCTGTTCAATGGACACTGGTGTCTCTTGCTACACTAAGAACAGCATATACCCAGCTGCCGATGAGGGCACAAAAGGGAGTTTTAAAACAAAACGGCTCAAAAGGTAAAAATCACTTGATACACCAGATGATGTTTGTTTCTGCAAGAAGAGTTTCTCAAGATATTGAAGTTAGAGGAGAAAAAGGTGAGCAGAAGCTGGGCACTGTTTGGGAGTAGAAATGGACAAAGGAAATGTAGAAAGCTCAGGAGGACAAAGCTCAGGGCTGAGGGAGGTCACAGCAGTGTCTGAGGCAGGGAAAATGAGCCTGCATGGAGTAAAATTTCTCCAGAGCCTGAGGGAGAAGAAACAATGTAGAAGACTGCTTCTCTTTTCTTTAATTTTTTTTTTCCTGCTGTCAATCTGTAATGCAGAAATGAGTGCAGGAAGAACTGTGTAATTCAGCAATAACCTGCAACAAGAGGTAACAAATGGGACAGAACAACAGCAAAAAGGGTGAAGAGTGAAGGCAGCTGAGCTTTGCTGTTCTGGCATTCCCTAAACACCTCCATTTGGCCCTCAGCTGAGATAAATTCACCCCAAATGCTTTACATTTCATACCCTGGGAGAGTCCATGCCCAGAGGTGGTGAACACAAGCCAAACCCTGCACTGCCTCTGAGAAGGGAGGGAGAGGGATGCTGCGCATTGCAGTGGGAGGGTGGGACCCAAGGGATGTAACAGAAAAGCCCCAAATACAATTTTATAACTGAAAAAGGCTTTCGAAGGTGCCCTGAGAGGAATAAATGGTTTCATGCCTTTGTCAGAGTTAGTCATTGATCTGAGAGAGAGGTGTCTAATACAGACTCTGCAAAGAACATGGAGTTTATGTGCTGGAACATTTTTTGCCAACTTGATCTGAATTACAGCCTTTCTTTTTCAAGAATGTTACCAGGCATCCCCAATCCAGAAAGATGGTGAAGAAAAAGTAACACTGGGAGGTCAGAATTAAGAATTGGAGTTGCCCAGGGAACAACGTGAAACCATAAAACAAAATTCAAATGGAGGCTGCACACCCCCACAAAGAGAGAAAATGGAGAAAATACAAGAGAAAGAGCAGAAGAATTCACTGTGTTAGAGAACCATCATTTAACTCCGGAAGAAGGCAGTTCCCAATGAATTAGCATTTAATTTCCAGATGTCTTTATGACATTTTAGTGGTTAGTGCAAACAGAGAAAATGGAGAAATGATAATTAAGCAAACAAAAGCCATAAGGGGAATCAGCTTCTTTCTAACTGCCTCCTTTCTTTGTTGGACATAAAAATCTGTCAGCTTTCCCAGGCCAGCTATGCCTGTTTTCAAAAAAATAAATAAATGAAATGACAGTGAAATTAGGAATGCATGGAGGACTTGAGGGCATAAGACATTCAAGAACAATGCTTGAAGAAAAAGGCCCTATGTTCTGGTTTTGTAACTGTTTTGAATACAGATTTTAGCTGCAGATTAAAAGACCTCACAGAGCTTGTTTCAAGGATACATGAGGAAAGTTCTAGAATCAACTTGGATGTTAATTCAATATGCAGAGCTGTACAGAAACTGCAGTTAAAGCTGTAAGAGTAGCAATATAAACGCAAACTTTCATTTTGATTGGAATTTTCCTAAGTTTCTATGGAAAAAACCAATTTATTTCTTTAGAAAAGTTACCTGTAAGTAAAATCTATAAACCCTCAGGGCAAGGTTGTTTATGGATCCTCCTGCTGCAGCAGGTAAAATAACTTGGTTCTGCACAGAGCTGGTCAGGAGTGCAGCCACAGGGATAATGAAAATAGACATTATGCAGCCTAATCACTGCTACGCTGCATAATTACATAAAAGGGCCCCGAAGCTGCTGCTGAAACCTATGGCAAAAGAACTTCTACAGTTAAAAATACTTTTTCAAGGCAACTTCTTTTTGAAGCAGTAAATATGTGCTTGTGTTCTGAGAACATTGAGGCATTTTCTAGCAAGAACTTCTGGGAATGTTGTTAATTCACACCAATGTCTTGGTGCAAAACACAGTGGGAATGTGGCGGATGAGTAGTGCTACATGACCTACATCTTATTCCACATATCAGAGGATGACAGGCTGCTCTGAGACCAACGTTCCAGGAGTATTTCCTTCTCTCTTGTCTTACTGCAGGCCAGCTTTCTATTTTCTTTTATCATTTCACAACCATTTGCCTATTTTTTGGCCTTGTGTGTTGCTTAATAGGCTTTGGCAAGCAGTCAGGAATTATTTCCAAGAGTGGTAGTGCAGCAAAGGCCAAGGGTAGTGAGTTAGTAAAGCAGTGTGGGGGTGGTGTTGGAGTGCTGGGATGGGATGGTGCTTCTCAAACTCCACGAGGACATGCAGAAGCTGCTTGTTAAAAATGCAGCTCATTCCTTAATGGGTTTAATACTAATCTCTACTAGGTGTTACCACTGGCTACCTGCAGAGCAGTGTTTCACCTGCATTCAGTCTCTGAGGCTGAGGGAGAGGACAGGTGAGCATAAACGGTCAGCATGGTACCAGAGACCACTGAGTAGTCACTGCAGAAATCGCTCATTTTGGCTGATCTGAAAAATTTACAACACCCTTATGTTGATTACACCACACAAAAACAACAGGTATTTTGTCTCCAGATTTTGAGGATTGCTGCAACTTCTTCACAAATGTATTTTCCAGCTGAGTTAATAGCATTTGTGACATTTCTCACACGTCAAATGCAAACAAAATAATTTTTCCCTATTTTTTTTTAACAAGGGTTAATCTTCCAGGCAATACATTCTCAAGAAGATCACAGCATCACAAGTCGTGGTGTGTTTGGATGCCCTGCAGGCTCACTTCTTCCAGGAGATAAAAGCAGCACACACTGATTTTTACCCTGAAACTCAAATGCCACATTTCCTGTTTTTACACTCTGAGCAAAACTGTTTTCTGTTAACAAGTGGGAGGGAAGCAAAGCACTTTAGGGGAAAAAAAGTTTTAAGACTGGAAGACAATCACAGAATGGTTTGGGTTGGAAAGGGCTTTAAAGATCATCCAGTTCCACCCCCTTCACTATCCCAGGTTGTTCTAAGATCTTTCTAACCTGGCCTTGGACACTTCCAGGGATGGGGCAGCCACAACTATCCCAGGCAATCTGTTCCTGACTTATAAATACAGAAACACTTCCAAACAGGGTGTCTAACTGGGTAATCTCACTCTGTGAAAGAGAAAGGAAGGGCAGAAACAGTAAGAGATAAAATTTAAATACTTTTAAAACTTTATCTTAGGTAAACAAAACCATTCCAAACAAAATCTTCCCCTGCTTCTCCTCCTTGTCCCCACACAAACTTTTCCAAGGGAGGGTCTGGAGACTCAGACCATGATTTTTTCCCTAATTTTTTCTAACAGGAAGGAGACAGATTTTCTTAGGCTTCTGGGGTGGGTCTCACAGGCAGAGGCTTTGCCTGGAGCGACCAAGTAATGAAATCACTGATATCAGCAATGAGGATGAAACTCCCTTTACTGGTAAAGAATTACAGGGTTCCTCACCTGAATATTATTTCCCTTGTGTTAGACAACCCTGTAACTAATTCCATTATTGTTCTTTACCCTCTCATGCACACAGTGCATTATGTTGATGTAGGTTTTGGATTTACCAACACCAGGGGTTTGACTTCACACTACATCAGCATAAAAAGATGCTGGAAATAAGGAATCTTTGTTTAAGGATGCCCATTCTGTGCCTACCCTGCACTTTATGTCCAGTAAATTCTGAAGGATCATTTTAAAAAGAGATTTTTACCATAATTTTTGTTTCCAAACTCAGATTGTTACTACAGCAGCTAAGCAAAGCCTCCTTACTGCTATCTTGAAAAAAACAGCATTATTAAAATGTTCTTTTTTTTTTTTTTTTCCCCAGAAAACTCAGTACAAGGAAAGTTTATTTCACAGGAAGAATGTGCATTTTAAGAACAATTATAAAAGTAACAAGAGTGCTCCTATTTTCTCAATGTTACCTTACACTGTGATAAAAACCCCAAGTTACCCCTAAGAAAGGCAGAAGGAAAGCGACAGCTGTAAAGCAAGTTCTACAGGGATGTCCTCCCACAGTGTTTGGGAGGCAAATATGAAGATTCAGGAAGTATTTAAATTTCATTAAAATATTAACTTAGGATATGAAATACATTGAGGTTGATTATCTAAGACTAACCTTTAAAAAGGCTTTCTTTTCCAGGGCATTCATTATGAAGGGAGGAATTGCTGCAAATAAGATAAAAAAGGCATTAACCTCAGAGAGAAAGGCACTTTGTTTTCATTTTCTGTTTAGCTGAACTAATACTGTAACACAATTTTCACAGCCTTTTGTCATTCACTGAGTTTTCATTTCACATTGCCAGCTGGATTGGTATTTACAGATGTGAATTCTCCCAATGGGCAAACTTGCAATTTCACACGTAAACCTGAGCTCAGTAATTTGGCCCTGGCAGAGCACCTAAACCAATTCCAAGCAAGTGGAATTTGCTCCCATTCCTTTGCTATCTGTATCTCTTCTGCACAAGCATCCCAGGAGCTTTTCTGCTGCACTTCAGTGTAACACACTGAGGATGTTTCCACATTTCCCTGGGGAAGTTCTTAACAGAAAGGCAAACACTGCCTGGGGAACTGTAAGGTAACTTGGCCCCTGAGGAAAATCACTTGGCTAGAACTGAAATCTCCTTCTCACAGCAGAACTGATAATCAGGACTGCACAGGACTTATCTTTACCCATGCCAGGAGAAGCCATCAGAATCCTGGATATCACCACCTGGGTGATTGCCTGCTGAGCTGCTTTGGATGAATCACCCAGTCTGTTTCCATTCTCATCCGTGACAGGAATTCCAAACTTGAGTTCCCTGTTTAATAAGGGGTAAAAAATAAAGCAGTGATGGATGTGAACTTGTTTTTTCACCTTTTTTCTTGTCACCTTATCTCTGTCCCTTAAAATTATCAATTATAACAATTACATGTTGTGTTTTATTTTCTAAGTTAGCCTGTTTGTAACACTCTTTGGCACAAAAAAAAAATAAATTCAAAAAGTAGAGAAATATCAAGAAAAAATATATCGAGAAGTTACCAACTGAATATTTGTAACAGCAATCTGCTGCTTGAGTCTGGTCACAGCATTCCAAGGAGGAAGAAAGGAGATGTGCTTTTTCTGTGGTCCACAGAAGGGAGAGGTCAGTTCACAAAGCAATTCAGAAAAGTGGAATTTTCTGGACTGTTCTGCAAGTGGAGTGTGTCCTATCTGACAGACAGCTCATGGAACACAGGAAGATCATTTTCACTGAGTTGAAACAGAAGGCTCTGTGAAAATTCCCCCCTGGCATTCTAGTCTGAGTTGTCATTTCAACCATGAAGAATATACTTGAAAATATAAAAGGAGGCACAAGCCAAACCACATTTCTGTAACTGCATTATTCTCTATCAGATCTTTTGCTCAAGTGCAGGGTTAGGTGTTATACTGGGACAAGCAGAAGGAACAGCAGATTTCCTGAGGGCTGCCTTTATTCTTCTCTTCAGATTTTATAGAAGAGAAGATACTACCATAGATCAACTTCCATCATCAATACAAACTCTAAACCCTTTTCCACCCATAAGCTTGTATTTATAGAATACAGACAGAATGCTTTTAATATGCTGTTCCCTACTACTGTTCTTATTCCTAGTCAAATCACAACACAACAAAAAAGTTTGTTTCTGAAAAACTGCATGTTTTTGTCACCTCGATGATTAAACAGAACTGCAGAGCCTGACTTCTATGACTAAGTTCTGCAGGTGGGATTTGAAGCACCATTTTTGAAATGACTGTGTTTTTCCAAAGTGTAGCTGGTATTCAAGGGGTCCATGTGATCAAAGTTTTGGAGGAACCAGTAATTGACTGGAGATCCAAGACTGAAGAACTCTTTGGATATTTATCTGAAGAGAATGAACATGTTCTGTTTTATACCTGTTACAAACAACCAGTCAAAACCTCATGCATGAGGTTTCTGCAAGGTTCTGAAACAAGCTACAGATATAAAATGCACTTTATTTAGTAACTTGCTGATCTACAAACAGAGCAACATCTTTTCTTCTAGCATGAGTGATCTTTGCTCTTTTTCCTACCTTTGTCTCATTAGTGGAATATTGATGCAGTTGGCAGAAGCAACAGCAGCAAAAGGAACAAACCTCCCTATAAGAGGTGAGACACGCTGTAAAACACACAGGGAGGGGAGAAAAAGGAAAATAAAAATGTATATAAACATTGTCTTCATTGAAATGCTTTATCTACTAATGATAGACCAGACTTATTTCCTTTATATTGAAATTCAGTGAAAACTCACTGGTAGGGCAGAGGTAGAACAAGATTCAAACAAGAAATAAGTCATAAATGCTTCTTTCCAAAGTGAGCAGTGGCAGGAGAGTGACAAAACCATTCTGAATTTAGCAGCATCACAGGGAAGTGTAATTACAACTCCAATTTAATTTCAAGTGCTATTAGATGCCTTGAGATGTGAAAAAGAAACTGGAAAAAATGGCACTTTATTAGGTAGAGTCTGCATGAACCAAGCATGGGCTGTTTGACAGATATGTATAAACCCATCTCCATGGGGAAAAAACAAGGTTGGGATCTAAAGAAAGGATTACAACTTTCATTACAACTCCACAGTGGGAGCTGTGCACGACAGAGATACACCAGAGGAGAAATGAGCTGTGAGCTTCTCACAGGACATCACAATTTAGTAAGAATGGAAAAAAATACCAGCAATACCTTTGCCAGTGAATTAAGTCCTAAGGCTGTTGCAACAGCACCCGTGGTGGCAGAAACATAGGCTGTTCCCAGCTGGCTAAAATAGAAATGAAAATGTTTGCACATGCACAGAGACACTGATCTCACTTTGAAAAATAATTACATTTTACACATGCAGTTATACACCCCCAGAAATTAAGTAGGCTTTTTTGTGCCACTGCAGTAAGGTGGGGATGGAAGATCCACAATGGGACACTGAATTAAACACTTTTATTTCACTAGCAGTAAAAATCATATTCAAGCCACATTGTAATACTGAATCAGGTTCTGCTGGTTGTGCATTGCTGCCTGTTCAGCATTTTCTCATGTGTCTGAATGAACACCTTGAAGGATTAGTTCTTATTTAATTTCCTAATTGCTTAACCTAGTAAAATCAGCTTGGATTTCCAAGGCCACGTCTATAATAGTAATTAAAATCAAACATACCAAACCCCCCCCACACACAGACCAGCTATGATGCAAACACCCAAATCCAACCCAACCTGCCCCAAACCACACTTTACATACTTCCCAGCTAGGAGCTGTCTCTATAGGCTTGAATCCATAGTTTGCTCCCAGACATGTTTAAGCAAATCAGCCCTAAAACCAGAAAGTCAAGTACTGCAATTCCAGTTTTCTATTCATAGAATCATAGAATGGTTTGGGTTGGGAGGAACCTTAGAGCTCATCTCATTCCACCCCCTGCCATGGGCAGGGACACCTTCCACTGTCCCAGGCTGCTCCAAGCCCCATCCAGCCTGGCCTTGGACACTTCCAGGGATCCAGGGGCAGCCACAGCTTCTCTGGGCACCCTGTGCCAGGGCCTCACCACCCTCACAGGAAGAATTTCTGTATTTCTCCTCTCCTCAGTTTGTGATTTCTTGCTTTCGGCATCTATTTAGCCTCTTTTTTAGCCATCAAGTACAAACAAGCACAGACCAGTTGAAGGAATCTCTTTTTGTAAATGAACCCTCAGTGTGGTGTATGCTGGCACTGAGAAGGTGGCACAGTGACACAACTAAAGTGCCCCACAAAATACCAGCTTGGAAATATCCTGGTAGGACACCAAACCGATGAGGAAAGCTTGCAAATGGTTGCCTGAGCTCTGAAACACAGACTCCTGTTAAATCCTGCACTGTTAAGTGCTCATGATCAAGGTGCTCAGGCTTGTCTTTAATGGCAGAAATGGAGTTCTCAGCTCTGTCATTCTCAGACTTCTCATCTGTGCATATCAAACTAAGAATTAGTACAGATGAAAAACTTATTCCTGTCTCACACCAAACTTTAATACCCAACCATGCTCAAGTACATCAGAGAGCAACTTTTAAACTCATCAGAATTACGAGGTTCAGTGCCTGACCTGACAGTGATTGGGGCATCCCCGCTCCTGTTCGTGTAATTTACTACAGCATTGAAGGACTGGTTGACCCACTGCCAGAAAAGCACTGCTGGTGTCGTTCTTGAAAAGAGAAACAATTGTAATTGTTATTATTAAACTCACAGTTGAACCAACAGCACAAAAAAATGATGACAAATCAAGAAAAGCCACAGAGAGCAGTTACCATGCAGAAGTTCTTGCTTAGTTGAATGAAACAATACAGTCAGTGAGATACTGACTTGACAATAAGAGCTCTTCTCGAAGAATTTAAAAGTCACCTAGTTTTGAATCTGAATAATAATGCAAAGAAAAGGCAGAGAGCTCCTCTAGGTGTTATAGATAATAACAGAAGAAGCAGTTAACAGGAGGCAGTGCTTGGGAGTGGGCAGCTGTGCTGAGGGCTTGATTCATATTCTTGAGTGCAATTTAAAGCATGCCCACGTTTATATGCACGTTTATATGTCCATGTTTATATGCACAACCCAAAACTGGGGTGTGTGTCAGGAGTTTGTAAAACCTCAGCATCCAAACAGCCGCTGCTGTTTCCTCTGAGCTCCCACCAGTTCCTGCAAGCTGTGTCAAAAAGTGTTTCTAACACTGAGCTGCTAAAAGAGCACACTGGCTCTGCTTCAGTGGGCTTCACTGTCCTGGAGATTCCAGAACCACTGAGGAAATGCAGGGATTGCAGGGGAGTTGGAGAAACTCTACAACCGATGGATCGAAGCATTCCAAATACTCACGGGGCAGACAGAACATCCTGCATGCCAGAAAGGTTACCAGTTCCCAGGGATCTCCTCTTTGTCCTCCACAGATGGGATTCTGGAACATTTCCCAGTTTGAGGGAAAGTGGGATGGTGAGGGAGAGGGGCTAAGGGCTTATCTCAAAACTACTTTTAGAGGGAACCATTAACCAGTGTAAGGGAATGCGGAGAAAAGAAAAAGCAGCAAATCTCACATTTATAAGTATTTATAATAAATCTTTTGACAATAACATTGATTTTCACTTCTCTAATTAGCAGGCAAATGTTTTATGTGCTATATTGCCACCACTCACCTGTAAAAGGTCATCATACAGCCTGTGATAGTCATGTTCATGGGGACCTGGGCAGACATTCGGCCTATCACAAACATCTTCTCCCCAGTGTCTGGGTGAAAGGCTGAATCATAGATGTATTTTGCTCTCCACAACTCATCTTCTGTCAAGCCAGGTGCCACAATACCTTGTCTTGGGACAGGTTAAGAAACAGGACAACAGCAAAAAGCACAAATGTTATAAAATGCTGCAAACTCCTGTGAGAAATGTGGCATCAGAGGATTTGGGGATGTTCGCTGTAAGTTAATTGAGAGTCTCAGATAATCTGGAGAGATTCTTCAGCTTTTAAATGGATTGGTGAGACAAAAAGAATTGGAACTCCCAGCAGTGGTTATGTTGGCTGAGTCTATTTACTCAAACCTGCACTAGGTTTTAGAGCTAAAATGTAGAGCCGAAATTGTTAGTGTGAAACTTTGAAAATTCACTTTAAGAAACCAATTGCTCCAAATGCCACACTTAAGAGGAAGTTTTAAGCTTTGCTGTCATACTATTTTCAGAATTAGACACTTCTGCATTTCAGAACACTTAACAGAGGCATAACTTCCCCATCCATTAGTAAATTTGATTAAAAAAAAAAAAAGGGTTTCAAGCTCTGAAGAATAAGAAGTGGTGCAATGAATACAATGATTTAAATATTTCCTTTTAAATACATCACCATGGACTTTTTTGGGGTCAGCAGTAGAAGTAGGCAATATCATACCTGTAATCATGCACAATTTTTCTTGCATTTTCCAGTTTGGCATCAGATAACAAAATATTCCTGGGGTCTGTTACAGTGAAGAAGTGACTGGCTCGTCCAACAAAAGTGCTTTGATCCCATCGGGGCTCCTTGATATTAATATTTAATGGTATATCTGCTGACATCTTCAAAAGCTCTGCCAAGAAAACATCAACATTTGCAATTCAGAATTCCACTCATTTCCTAAAGTATCTATAACCTGCAAGATGAAAAGTGGCCACACTTAGAGTAAAAACCCCAGAGAACAAACACCAAAGAATTTGCAGAACTGAGGTTTAAAGGGGCAAGTCTACAGAAATGCTTCTGTGTCCCGTGCCCCCAAACATTTACACAGTATTTATTACATTTGTACAAATACCTGAGGATGAGGCAGATGCAAAGGAAGTACAGAAACTTGTTAATAAACAGACATGCTAAACAACAATATACTAATCAGAAAGTGCTTTATTTCAGTGATGAATTACTGTTTGTTGAAAATAATGCATTGAAGGGAAGGAGAAATCAACTATTTCAAGAGATGCCTGAAGTGCTATAAAGTGCAGTGACAGATGAAATATTTAATAAAATCCAATTAACTCTTCTGCCATAGCAAAACAAACCAAAAATTAGGAACAAGAACCCACCAATTTATTTTAATAAATGTTGTTTCTCTAAATCCATGTTTTAACAAAACAGAGATTATATAATGCAACAATCTGCCACACTATGAACACATGACCACATCTAATGATACTTCAAAGATGGTTAAAGAACTACAATGAAGGACACTGAACTAACAGAGTTGTGCATTCAGCATAAAGCCCAGGAAAGTAAAAATTACTTCAGGATGATTAAGTTTACTTCAACATCTAATGAAAGAACAGTCCCTCCATAGCACAAGCTATATGAATTGTAACTTTCTTAAGAGAAATTTCTGCAACATATTCAACAACCAGTGAAAAAAAATCCTCCTCCAAATAATGCTTGTTCAAATGGCAGCAGGAAATTGGATCTATTTAAATACATTTTAATATATTTGTCTATTTATAAATAAAGATCCAATTTTAGATGATCTTTAAGGTCCCTTCCAAGCCAAACCATTCTGTGATTCTAAGATAGCAGAAGGCTAATAAATCTGGTACAGTAGGAGAAACTAGCCTTTTCCCCCTTCTTCCACTCACATTTCCCTCACTGTTAGTTCATTATTGTACAGCACTATTTATTAGTAGGATTATTTTCATGTGTACATCTCTCAGCCAGGCAGGCTGCAGGATGAATACAGATCATGGAAATGAAAAAAGACTCAGGACAGATTTGGAGAACAGATTTCTCATGCACAGCATCTCAACAGGAGATGCTCCTTAGATTTCGTTTCCTTTTCTTAGTACTTTACCATTGAAAACACCCTCCTGTGAACAGTGCTGTGTTGTGAATTAATAGTCCATCTTCTGGTCTAAAATGGGAACTGCTGGTTTTGCAAAGCCCTATAAAGGCAAGTGCACTCATTTATTCAAACCCTCTTTTCCACCAAAGTAAAGATACAAATCAGGACATTAGGACTGGTAACTTGCTCTGTGACTGCTTCCCTTACTTGTAGGAAAGCTCAAGTGTAAATGTTTTTATAATTAAATTATCTGTTTCATTAAGAAAGATTAAAGCTGCTTATTAGGATAGCTTACGATAATCTGGTTAATGCTGTCTAATGAATGCTGAATGGAGCAGTGCATCCATAGAAGCTTTTTTCTTTCTTTTCATTCTGGTTAGTTCTTTCTTTTCACTCTGATTAGCATACACACTACTCGGTTGTGTCCGAATTCCCTTCATTTACTTTTGATACCTCTGTCCACAAACCCAAGTCCCTCAGTGGTAAGAAATCTAAACATTAAGGATCTCCTTTCACTGCATATGGTTCATGGTTCAATTCAGGATTGTTTCAGTCTGAAACAATCAGAAAAAGTGGATGTACAGTACACAGAAGATTAAACACATTCACATCCCGTCTTTTTCCCCTCCCCACTTCATCTACTCTATATCTGCTCTGATATTTCTTCACCCAGGTGTGCTGACGGAATTTACTGCCTTGGCAGGAAGCTCATGCAGCAGAAAGATTGTACTGGGAGTAAATAAACCCCTGCACCTGCACAGGCTGGGGTGACCTGCTGGAGAGCAGCTCTGGAAACCCTGCTGGACAATGAGCTGTCCACGACCAGCAGCGTGTCCTGGGGACCAAGAATGCCAATGGGGTGCATGGGGAAGAGCATTTCCAGAAGGTCACTGAGTGATCCTGCCCCTCTGCCCAGCCTGGGGGCACCTCTGGGGTGCCGTGCCCAGCTCTGGCTCCTCAGCCCAGCAGGGCCAGGGAGCTCCTGGAGCGGGGCCGGCGGAGGCTGCGCAGCTGAGGAAGGGCCTGGAGCAGCTCCGTGCCCAGCACAGGCTGAGGGAGCCGGGGCTGCTCAGGCTCGAGAGGAGCCCCAGCTGAGAGGGGCCCTCAGCCCTGGGTGTCCCTGGCTGCAGGGAGGGCTCAGGGCAGGGCCCGGGCTCTGCTCCGGGGCCCGGCAGCGGCACCAGAGCCACGGGCAGGGACTGAGCCCGGCAATTCCCCCGCACAGGAGGCAGAAGTGCTGCCCTGGCTGTGACTGAGCTCTGGAACAGATTTCCCAGAGTGTTTCCATGCCTTTCTCCCTGCTCTTACCCATGCTAGCCAGACAGCTACCACAGACAGGTCAGCACAGGCTTTGGTCTCTCTTTCTCCTTGTAAATCTACGAAACAGGGTTATTGCTGCTCCAGCAGCAAAAAGCAACCTAGCAGGAAAATGGAAAACATCCATTAATTCATGTGCTACAACTAAAAGTCAGGCTTGAAATCACTCTGTTTAGGAAGATGGAACAGAGAACATGGACTTTACTACTACTAATCTTAATAAAGGACATACAGACTTCAATCCTGCCTAGGATTGGGGTGAGACAGCTGCCCACCCTGCAAAAGGCTAAATCTCCTGCAAAAAGGGGTTTACATTTTAGGCTGCAGCTATTTAAGTACACAAACCCATTTTCTTTTTTCAATGATGTGGCTGACTTGCACTTTTAGGAGGTAAGTAGGAACAATGCTGCTCTAAAGAGCTTAAACCAGACAGACCACCAATGCCCACAGATAAAGGGCAGATGTCACACATACAAGGGAGCGTAAAAAAGTTCAGAATAATATGATTTGGAGACACATAAAACTTGCAGTGAAGTAAAAAAGGTGGCTGAGTTTGCCAGTCACGGGACTCTGAATCACAGACCTGTTACAACAGTGCCTAAGAGAACCAGGCAATTTCTGTCTTGAAAACTCAAAAAGTTTTCCAGCAAAATATTTTTACAACAAAAGCCCCACTTCTTGTTTTAAAGAGACTGTATGATGCTACTCATGACTAATCAGACCCCATTAGTAAATGATGAAAAGGGAAATAAATCCCATAAAGCAAAACCATAAGCTAATAAAACACTGATGTATTTCGAAGGGATCCTCCTACAAAACAAAATGTCCAACTATAAAGTGGTGACTGCACAAAAATAGTTTCATCAATGTATTGTCTAACAGCCATAGAGTCATCACCATAAAGTCTATGGCTTTTTTTAAATTTAATTTTTTATTTTAACAGTGAGACTGTAAAACTGCAAGAAATAAGTGCAACACCCTCAATTTAAGTTGCTGCAACACTTTTTACCTACCTGTCACCTTAATTTTCAGATACCATTTCAGAGGGGTGCTGCTGTTTGCACAATCCATTCAAATACTCAATAATAAAAGCACTGTAATAAAACTACTTAAGATTTAATTATTATTTTAACTACAATGCTTTGTCAAGGGTGGAACTCCACTACCTTCAGTGATATAATTTTCCACCTGTACTAAGTGTGCCCAAGATTTAAGTTCTCATTATCCATAATCGAATTGAGTACAGAAAAAAATAAAGGACATTAGGGTTAAATCAAATTTAAGTAAATCCATCTGAACCTTGAGATAAGTAGAAAGTTTGCAAGGGAGCTAGAAAGCAAAAGCACAATAAAGATAAAGATAAAACTGTTTGCTTTGATACTGTCAACTAATGAAGGCAAACTACCTAACCTTTAATTATTTAAAGTACCTATATATAAACACCTGAATTTATTGTTTCCACCTGCTGCTGTCCAGTAAGTACCAACTTATCCTGAAATAGGATAAAACTTTCAATCAACAGCACCTTGAATTTTAAGGTGGAAGCAGCGAAATTGCCCAAGCAATTGCTCTTCTCCACAAACAAAGCCATTAACAGAGGATTTGGGAAACAAAATGAAATTTACAAACACATCAGTTTTTGTAATAATCCATACAGAAATGTCAGTTTGAGGTTATGTTCACACAGGAGGATCAGCAGTACTGGAAAGGATAAAAAATGACATTGTAATGCAGTCATACAATTAACAACTCTCATGGAAAACATGCAGTAAGGGAGAAAATCATCCATAATTTCACTACTTCACGTAACAGATCAATTAGAAAGGTATTTAATAGAACCCCTTGTACCTGGAAACCCTGCAGCTGTTTCCCCCAGCAAATTAAATCAGCAATAAAGGACGGACTATGCTCTCTGGCACATTCATATCACTAAACACTTTCAGTTTCCAAACTAGAGCAGCTGTATCCAAACTGTCCATGGAGAAGAGCAGCTGAATCCTGCCTCGTGCTGCTGGATTGTCTGGCTGAGCATCAGCTGTCCTGGGCAAACCCGGGCCCTGCTGTGCTCCAGTGACTGAACAATAAGGGGGGGTGGCATTCCCGTGATCAGGGACATTTTTTGGCACTGTTTGTCTCCCCAGCACTGATAGAGGTTTGATTATCCATGTGTGGCTCCTCCTATGGACCAAGTTTTCAGAGTCATAACTGATGGTGAGTTCATAAAGTTTTTCCTCAACACATGACTGTATTTTCCTCCAGTGAGGAAAAGCTGAGAGAATTGGGACTGTTCAGCCTGGAGAAGAGAAACTTTGGGGTGACCTCATTGTGGCCTTTCAGTATCTGAAGGGAGCTCACAGGAAAAATGGAGAGAGATTGTTTACAAGGACCTGGAGTGACAGGACAAGGGGGAATGGCTTCAAACTGAAACAGAGTAGGGTTACATTGGGTATCAGGAAAAAATCCTTCCCTATGAGGGTGGTGAGGCCCAGCACAGGTTGCCCAGAGAAGCTGTGGCTGCCCCATCCCTGAAGGGTCCAAGGCCAGGTTGGACGGGGCTTGGAGTACCCTTGTTTAGTGGAAGGGGTCCCTGCCCATGGCAAATTTCTTGCCCTCTCTGATCAGATGGAATCATCTGCCAGTTCATGCTCTAAAGTTTAATACTAACTGGAGGGAATAAAGAGCTTAAGAATAAGTGAGAGTGGCCTCTCTTAACATAATAATTACATACAAAACCTGCACAAAGTCTGATCAACAGTTTTAGTACAAAGGCTACGCTCAGATTTTCCACAAAACCAGCAATAGCAGAAGACTTTAAACCTTGTTTAAAGGTTAACAACAGCAGTTGCAGCAATTATACAAAATGCAGATTCAGGAGTTATCAGGAGTTCAACTCTCTGCTGTTCCTTTACAAAGTTCATCTTTTAAACATCACATTGAAGGTCATGCAACCACTTTTCAAACCAAAGCAACAGCTAGAAGAGTAGCTATGACTATTTAATTTATTTCAGACAGTAGCAAACCACCCAATTTTGAGCAACCCAGATATTTCATCTTTTTTTTTTTAACTGAATAATCCAGATGGGCAAATGATCTGGGAAAATCTGGGCAATTTAAATTCATGCAGTAGTGCACAAATGATGAAAAGCAGCTTTGCCACTTTCCTTGGAACCATTTCTATTTTCTTATGTTACTGACACCTTGCATTTTAACCCAAGCCTCGAAAAACTGCACTCCACAATTAAGAATTTTCATCAGCTTCTTTACAGTATCAGCTAAAACTGGGACTAGAGTGACAGAAAAGGAAATTTCATGATGAGGTAACTGTGAACCCAGGGAGAAGTCTAAAGAGAATTCTACATCCAAAAGTAGAGCAGATATAATTGTGATAATGCTCACTGTGACATTTGACTTCTTGGTGCCCAATGCCCAACCTGCAACCTTCTGTTACAAAGCATGGGATTTGCTGGGTAATTCAGCTTAAAATAGAATTCCAACCAGCCTGCACAAATGCTGAAAAAATGACTTTTGTGGTGTCCTTTACCAGGACTTAGACCCATAAGTTCTGGTGATGTAAAGGTGCTGAGGACAGATAATGATTCACAAAATCTTTTAGAGGCAACTAAGAATTCTTTTTTTAAAAACAACAGTGAGGCTTCTCCCCGAAAACCCACTAAAAATAGAAGGTAACAGCAGAACCTCTTTCTTCACAGAATCCTTTAGGATTCTTTAGCATAGGAATAGTTCAAAAGGTAGAGCCAGGTGCTGCTGATGTTTCATGTGCAGACTCACTGGGAGAGACAAAAGTAAGATTTGACACACTTAGGCCCCTGCATCTCCATTCTTTAAAGCAGTCCCTTAACAACCTGATGTCCAGGATGTCCAGTCCCTTAACTGTCCTGATGTCAGTGCCTTGCTCTGGGAAATGAGATGCAGCCTGGAAAATCTTGAGGTTGAGAAAAGTACCTGCTGTGATAAAAGGGGGAGAACAGCTTCTCTTCTTCCTTCTCTTTATAAACCAAAGTGCCCATGGCTGCTTGTTTTTGCAGAGCTGAGTTCTTCTGAAACATTTCCCATGCCACTTTGATAGAGAAATACTCAGGGGTCCTGCTAGGCCTCTTTATTCCTCAAGGAACACATTGTTCCTTTTTCGGGGCTCCTTTGTCTGAACAAACTCAAGATTTTTCTTTTCCAATGCCCAATTTTCCACAATGCCCACCCAAAGAGCTGCTATGTTGGCTTAGGAGAAAAGACAGGAAATAACACACTCTGATTAGGAAAAAAATGACCTGTTTTACTTTAAAACTGCAACACATTGGCAAAGTAACAGCAGAAAGGCAAATCCATGTTTTAATTGCTCTGGCAAAGAAAAGAACACAAGGCCTTCTCCAGGGATGTCAGTCATGGCAGTTAATTAGTTCAAATGGGAAGAACTAATAGACTTTTAGGGGAAAAAAGCACTTTTGTGTGGTGGCAAAAGAGCACATGTGAGACTTACCAGGGTCTGTAAGCAACGGTATTCCTCTATTTGCACTGCATTTGCTGCCAATTTGAAATAAGCAGCACAGCTGATGACTGGGAGTCTGATGCAATGTACTTACACCAAATGTTAAAGCCACTTGCCAAGTTTTTCTTTCCCAAAGCAAACTGGTTTTCTACCAGTAAAACGCCTACTTAAATCACCAGGGGGGAAAATTTTTTGTCTGCACTATGATTTTTCCTACTGCAATCCTAAAAGGAATGCTGGAGAAGGCAAATCATGGCAACACTACAAGATACTTGGTTTTTCCTTTTTTTTTTTTTTTTTTTTTTTTTGCTTATAAATGTACATCCCACTTGTAGCCTAGCAACAAAAGCAGCAGCCTGGGTGAGATGAGCCTGCTGCTGGGGCTCTCTCCTCAAAACAGGAGCCATCTTTGGCGTGTAACTTGACCAGAGATTTCATCATTCTGCATTAAAGCCAGCTCCAGATGTTAGAGGTCCCTGCAGTCAGCTCAGCTGTGTCAGCTTTGCTTTGCCACCTCCTCTCCCATTGCACATCCAGAGACACCGCACGTGTTCGCCTCATCTCCACAGGAAGGAAAATAAACCTCCTTTGCTAACCAAGGTTAGCACAACCTCTTATTTCAGTCCTGGTTGCTGCTAGCTTGTTTCTGCTCCTTGTGTTTTAACCCCCACCAATAAACTGCAGGAGGTTTGTCTCTACCCCAGGTATATTCACAGCCTTCTTCTGTACTTTTTCACTATTTCATATATCTTTTTCCATACAGTGATATTTTAATTGCACATTGGTACAAAGCTAATCTTCACCCCACCCACCATTATAAAACAATAAATTATTTATAATCCAATAAATTAAAAAAAAATATTAATACTCATAATTAAAATTCTGTCTCTGGCTACTAGGTATCTGACCTTGGAGTTATTTGGCGTGTTCCTCCCCTGGAAAGGATGATCCTGCAGCAGGGAGGCTTGTCTCTTGCAGGCCTGGAATCCGCGCCTCTGTCACGCAATGCCTGTGACACAGAGCCCTGCTCAGGGGACAGTGAGTGGTCAGGGGCAGGTTTTGGGAGAGGCTGGGGAAGCAGGGACATGTGCAGGGAGGAGGGGGCTGTGGCAGCCCCCCAGTGCCGGCTGCCTGCACTGCCAGTGTCCAGCCCTGCTTCCACGGCGACAGGGAGACACATGGCGCTGGCATCCCGAGGAAGGGATGGGGTGACACATGGGGCTGGGAGCCTGGGGAGGTGACAGGGGTGACACACAGAGCTAGGCCCCTATGGAGGGGATGGGTTGACACATGGGGCTGGACCCCCGTGGAGGGGACAGGGTGACAAACAGCTCAGGGCCTCTGCAGGGTAACAGAGGTGACACGCGGGGCTGGTCCCCTATGGAGGGGCCGGGTGGACATTCGGGGCTGGACCCCTGTGGTGACAGATGGGGCTGGGTTCCTGTGGAGGGGAAAGAGGTGGCAGACGGGGCTGGACCCCTGTGAAGGCGAGAGGGATCACAAACAGATCAAGGCCTCTGCAGGGGTTACAGAGGTGACAGATGGGGCTGGGCTACTGCGGAGGGGCCGAGGTGACACGGGGGGCTGGTCCCGTGTAGAGGGGATGGAGCAACACGGGCGGCTGGGTCCCTGCGAAGGGGACTGAGGTGGCAGATGGAGCTGGGTCCCTGCCTGGTCGCCAGTACAGCACTGGGGGTGCCACCGGCGCTGGCTCCTCCGCCCGTCCGCGGCCACAGCCCATCCCCGCGGGGACTGCCCGGCCCCGGCCCCGCTACTCACCCAGCCGCCGGCCCCGCGCCGCCCTGGCCCCGTTGCCCGGAAGAGCCTCGCTCGGCGCCGCGGGCGAGGTGCCGGGGAGGCGGCGGGGCCGCCCCGCTCCGCCTCGCTCCGCCCCGGCGGGGCCGGGCCGGGCAGGGCCGGGCTGTGCGGGCAGCGCCCGGGGCCGCCCGCGCCTCCCTCCGCCCGCTTCGCCGGGAGGTGCGGCTCAGCTCGGGGTGGCTCGCATTTCTCGCACACTTACTGCCATTAATTACTTCATGGAATGTCCTGTGCTGGAAGGGACCCACTGGGATCGCCAGGGTCCAACTCCTGGCCCCCCACAGCCCCAACAACCCCACCGTGTGCCTGAGAGCGTTTTCCAAACAAACGCTCCTTGAGCTGTGTTAGGCTTCCCTGGGAAGCCCAACCACCCTTTGAGTGAAGAACCTTTTCCTAATTTTCTTCCCTGACACAGCTCCAGCGATTCTCTCGGGTCCTGTCCCTGGTCACAGACGGCAGAGATCGGTGCTGCCCCTCCGCTGCCCCTCTTGAGGAAGCTGCAGACCACAAAATCACAGAATCACACAATATTCTGAGTTGTCAGGGACCCCCAAGCATCATCGAGCTCATCTCCTAAGTGTGACCCATACGGGGACCACGGTGAGGTCTCCCATCAGTCTCCTCCAGGCTGCGCTGGATTTGGATTGTTGTCACAGGGTTATTATCAGAAGCCCAAGCCACACGAATGCCCCCAAACCTGGCGATGAGGGACAATAACCTGCCGTGTGTGAGGACAGCCCCGCCGGCTCAGGAGGCTGCTCTGAAGGTCGCTCAAGTACGAGAGGCTTGCCACATCGCTCACGCCTAGGAGAGGAGATAAAAAGTGCATTAGCAGCCAGATAAGGAGTATCCGCATGTCACTGTCACCCCCTGCTCACACTCGAGCGGGACATCCCTTCCTCAGCCGGGCTCCCAGCCCATAACCCTGGTGTCTGCTGTGGGCACTGGGAAGGCAGCAGTTTTCAGGGCAGGATGTATCTTCATCTCTATTTCAGCAATTCAGAGCTGCTGGCACCCAGTAATGATGTTCTGGATGCAGCTGCGGAGGAGGAAACAGGCACTGGGACAAATGGTGGCCTCCCCACGGTCATTTTCCTTCTTTCTGTTATTCCCAGGGGTGGCCGGGCCGCTGCGACAGTAGAAACGCTCAGGAACTTCAAACCTTCTAATTTGGTCTTTTTTTTAGTTCCCCTTAAGTTCTCATCAGTCCTGTGCAACCTGCTCGCTCGTGCCCGTGGTCCGCTAATTCCAGGTGTCGCGGCAGGTGACACTGGCCCTGGGCGGGCACAGGGTGAGCACAGGGATGGGGACATTTGGGATTGGCGGGGGCATGGTCACAACCGGGGGCGGTACCGGCCGGGGCCCGGGGAGGGCTGAGCTGACCCGACCAGTGCGGGCAGGACCGGACCGGGCCCGACCCGACCCGATCCGAACCGGCACAGGCAGGTCCGAGCTGTGCCGTGGCCAAGCCCAGCCCAGACGAGCCAAACCTGAACCCGATCCCATCCCATCCCATCCCATCCCATCCCATCCCATCCCATCCCATCCCATCCCATCCCATCCCATCCCATCCCATCCCTGAGTCCCCTGGGAGCGGGGGACACGCGTGCAGACACCGCGGAGCTGCGGCCCCTTTACAGAGCACAAGCTGTGCTCGTTCAGGTCTTTCGTGGACCAGAATATCACAGGAACGGATTGCAAGTGCCATCTATAGCCCAATCCAGCTCCTCTGCTGAAATTCCCGTTGTAAAATCGCTGCTCTGTCCACAGGTCTCATCCCCGGAGGGGTGGCAGCTGTGCAAGCAGAGCAATCCTACTCTTCTGCTCTTTGGATACAGGACTGAGCTCCCTCTCCCTGCTCATTGCGGGATACAGAGTGGGAATTTTATATTAAAAAGCCATGACTCTGCCCAGATACCAAATGTGTGTGGAGTTGCACTTACTGATGAAAGCTTTGCTGTTAATACTCAAATTCTATGAAATTACATACATTTTTTTTTCATAAAATAGAATGGTGTAGGCTGGAGTTTGTTTTCAGTTAACTGAAAGCCAACTCAGTTCATGATTTTCAATAAAAAATTAAGAGTCAGCCTTCATTCTGATGCAGCCACATGAAATCTCAGATGTCTCCTGCTCTATTTCCCCTGTGGCTCCACAACTTAAATCTTAGACATATAAATATGACAATTGCAGGTGCAAATATACCAGGTGAGAGTCCATCATGAAAGAGTAAAAACTGGCACTGATACCCTTGCTCTTCACAACAAAATTAATGAACAATTTATATATTTCCCTGCTAATGTCTAATTCTTTTTAATCTTGTCAGTCAGATCCCAGTCTCCATGACCACTGACAGATCCAACACTGATACATCTGTGGTGGTATCTGGCTGTAACACTTGTTGCTAAAAAACATGGCAAAAACCATCTTGTTCAGAAAATGGAAACAGCTGGATGTTGTACAGAGAAATAAATTAGTTGTTGTTGGGTATAACTGGTGTTGTTTTGTATGGTTTGCATTCTGAGGACTGATGTGTTCTGCCTCTAATAATTTTCTTGTATGCCAAAGATATCAACTTGTTCATCCGATTTAAAACCACACATGGACTTTTCTTCACATCACAGCTGAAATTCTGCTTGCAGAGTATTTAATGTGGATATATGAATACCTAAATTCTTTCTCTGAGTTGCTATGTGCAAAGCTGCACGAGTTAATCATTGCTCTGTGCTCAGTGCAGATGGTTTTGAACAGCTACAGAACCTTTCTTTCACTGGACGAGTCATTTCTCCCATTGCTGAGTAACAAATCTGATATTTTGCCATGGATCCTGAAAAGGCTCGAGATGGCTCTGAGCAATCACCACCAGTTACTTGTGAGCTACAAACTGAAGGGCAAATGGGTGAATATGGGTAGTCACAAGGAATATCTGACCTCTCACTCCATGTCTTTCTTCATCTGTACTGATTTTCACACTAAAATGTTTTTGGCTGTATTAAAAATGTACATCTGGATTAATCAAGTAAGCCCCACCCCAGCTCCTTTTGAAGCATTCCTTTCAATTGCTTTATTTTCCAAGGGATATATTAATAAGATTCCTGCAAACTCCCAGATGCATTTGTTGAACGAGGGATGAATTTAACCATCTGCGTGTTTCCACCTGGAAGAATTCCCAGACTACTACAGGGGAAAGTTCTTCCCTACACTGACCAGAAAAGGAAGATTTCTGTTCCTCCACAGTTACTGCCTCATCTAAGAAATGAAGTTTCTGTATTTACTTTCCTCAAGCTTTCATGTTTTCCTAAGTGAACATTGGTGTATTTTATGTTTTTATCGATTTCGGATTAGCCCTGGGAATGAACTGAGTAAATGCAGAGCTGCTGCACGTGGTTTTATGAACAGAAATGTCCAGTAAGTGGCACTGCAGGACCAGGAATTCCAAACCCTGGGTTAAAAACAGTGCAGTCAGAGTGAACGCAAACATGGGAGATGCCAAGACTTTTCTGCTCCGTGAAAAAAGTAGTTGTAGAGCAGTGGGGAATGATGTGAGGATGTTCCAGAGGGCACATGCAAGGATCTGGGGTGTATTCAGAGGCTGGCCCTGGAATGTGATGTCAGGAACTGGCCTTGCACCAAGCTGGCTGTTATCAGGGGCTTGCCAGAAGAAAGCAGCAGCATTTCTGGGAATTATTCATTAGCACTCGATGGGAGGTGCCTGCGAAGGCTTTGTGCTGCGTTTTGCTATCAGGAGCAGAGTGCTGGGCGAGGTGAACCACATATATCCAGCATTTCCTGTGGTTTCCTGACGTAATATACGTTAATTTTATGTAGAAGATCCAAACTCCAGACTGGGACATCAGTACAGTCTGAGGGAGTTCAAGGATTGTTTTTGTAAATGAGCCAGCGATTTCTGTGAGTCTGTGTCAGTATACCAAAAAAACCACCACCCTGTTTTCCCAGTCTCAGCTGATAAGGAATAAACTATTATCTTGGGAAATTTGATCAAACAGGCAAGTAACACAACATTTTTTTGGCAATATAAATTGTAACAAAACTCTTACATAAGCTGATAGAGTGTTACTTACAAAATCACTTAAATGCTTTGGCTCCATCTGCAATATTTGAACTCAGTTCTAGGTTACTCACGCTCTACTGTGCCAAGCTAAATTAATGCACACTCAATTTTCCTCTTTCTCTAGATGTACAGTTATATCAGATAAGAATGGAAGGGAATGAAGATGAAAAGCCAATCTGTGTTTAGAAGGGACGTAAAGCTGTGTTTAAAGGGATAAACCAGCCTTTCAAGGGAATTAGGAAGCCATTTCCTCTATGGTGTGGCTATTTTATAAATGTCTCATGTGGGATCTTTGCTGCCATGAAATATCTGTGCCAGCTGCTTTTGGCAGCAAGACCCCTGACCAGGCAGAGTGATCTGGGTTGTCAAAATACACCTGTAGGGGCAAGAGGAGGTGTAGGAACATCCCACAGGACACAGGGTCTCACAACTCCTTCAAAAAGACCTGACTTTTTTTTTTCATCAGTGTCTAGGGACCAGATATTGATTAATCCTTTACTTTCACCCCTGAGCCTTTCCTGTGGCTTTATAAAATAGTTAAAAATATGAGATCAAGGTGTGCCAGCACAACAGTGACAAAACATGCCATATATGACAAAACAGGACACCACAGAACAACTGGGAATAGCATTTGGCACGTGACAACACACAGCAGCACAACCAGCATGGGACAACCCTTGATACCATGTCACAACCTGGTGGATACACCTGAAAGCTGATGGAAATGCCTAGAGAGCAGTGAGAGATTCATGGGAGCAGGAAATTCCTGGAAAGGTATGGAAAATATCTAGGAAAACACAGGAAAGTCCTAGAAAATGACATGTAGCTTGTAGAAAATTATGGGAAATCCTTAGCAAGGAAAGTGGAATTCTTACAAAGCTGTGGGAGAACCCCAGGAAAGCAAAATGTGATGTGAGTTCTGAGAAAATTTGCTACAAATTCCCAGAAAGGTGGAGGGAATTTCCTATGAATTAAGGAGGAATAGCTATAAAGCAGTGGAGGAATCCTAGGAGGAAATGCACAGTTCTTAGAAAGCTGTGGCAAATTTCTAAAGAGCAGAAGAGAACTTTGGGAAAGCAGAAGGGAATTCCTATAAATAGTACACAATTACTAGAAAGCACCAGGGAACTTTCTACTGACATGGAACTCATACCTGGAAGACATCCCTGGTTTTAGCCTCTCCTGAATGGAGAGGTTTGATGGACTGAGAAGAGATGCCTGTGTTAGTGAAGCTGAGCCCTGATGAGCTTTGAGGGAAGGGAGCAGGGAGAACTGGGTGCTTTGGAAGGCCCCTGACCTTGGGCCAGATGCTGACAAGTGCATAATGAAACTCAGGGAACATTTCCAGCCTGGGAAAGTACAGCCTGCTAGAGACTGTCTCAGCAACAGGGCAGGGAAAAGCCAAGGACATCAAAGCAGGATGTAAAGAGGGAGAAGTTACTCATTAGGGGGGAAAAACTGTTCTGCCTGATGTGGTGGGACAGGCATGGAGGCTGGGGCAGGATAACAGATCCAGGTGACCAAGGGTGAGATGGGTTTGGGATAACATCATAGTTTGGGGGAGTTGGATCACAGGGTTTTTCAAAAGTTTGAATGAAAGTTACTTCAGGAGGAGTGAAGCAGCCCAAGCTTTAGACCTTGGTACGGATTCTCGTTTGGAATATTGTTCCAGTGTTTTGTTGAACTTGGTGGGATGCTTCTGACTGCCATCAAGCCCAGACTGTGTGATTTGACTTCGACAAGCAGCCTTGGAGAAGAGTTTAATCCCAGAATCTGAGGGTGGAACTGCAACATCACAACGGCAGCAGGGCTGTCTGGGGAGCTGCAGATGGGAAAATGCTGCCTGAGGCAGCAGAGCTGCACGACTGGCACATTTGGAGAGGTCAGGTCGTTGCTGGACTTCTCTTGACCCTGTCTGCTGTAGCTGGACCTGCTGTGCTCTGTGGGCATTGTGGGGCTGCTCCCCTTGCAGAGAGCCCTGGCTGGGCTTCTGTGGCTCCCTGTGGTGCTGAAATGCTGCTGCCAGCCTTCACTACGAGCAAGAAGTGATGCTTCTAACTTTTTGGTAAGTATTAGTTTAATTATCTTTAATTCAAGGATTTGTAGCCTGCCAGTGGCAGGGCTGTGGAGCCTGACCATGCTCGATGTGTAATAATGTGGATTTAATAATCAGATGTAGGGCAAATTATTGTCCACTTGCTGTAGGTACCAAGCACACTCTTTATCATCACATCCTGCACCAGAAACCCACAAAAATCTGCTCTTAAATAGTTTTTCTGTTAAACATTTATTTGCCATCCATCAATCAGGGGCTGGGCTGGAATATGGGTAAGGATCTATTTGATGCTGGCACGCAGCTCAGGAGTAAATCTGTAAGAGCAGTTTAGGAGGGAGAGTGCCACCTACCAAGCCATCTGCTGAGAAAATTGTATTATCTGCAGTCTCATCCACTGCTGCTAGAAATCACTGTCACACTCATCGCTGAAGAGTTTTGCTGCTAATATATCTATTTGTATTCTTTTTCTCCATCCCCTCAGAATTAATTATTCCTCAGATTAATTTCATTCTAATGAATCATTCGGTATCACTGGCTTTATTTCATCTCTGAGATACTAATTAATATGTCAAAGCCATTGTTAACATGAAAACTGCTGTCATTTTCTCCGTGACTCTTCTTTTGATTCACATATTCAGTTTTTTTTTCCTGAGGGCCTAAAATGTCCGTCCAGCGTGGAGTGAAAGAAAAAATTAAAGCTGTACAGTAGTAAAAAATATGCATATGCAAATAAAGCCTAAATTGGGAGGGAATGGCCCAGGCTGTATTTTTTTGCTGACTTACTACTTTATGAGCCATTTCATATAGCAGGTCCTTAGCAATCAGCTGTGTAGGGTTTTTATTTACACAGATTAAAGTATGAAACTCAGAAGTACATCCAGTGTCTACTTGTCAGTGAAATGATCAGAAATTTGGAGGTGTTCTGTATTTGTTGGTGTAGATTAGGTTTTAATGAAACGTTGGCTTGCTGTGGATTTCCTGGCACTGTTCTGCTGTGCCGCAGGGATGAGGCAGTCAGAGGATGCATTTTCCTTTCCTTAGAGCTCTCCTCTCAGCTCTAATTTATTCTCATCATCCTCTGCAGTTTGGCTCTCTACCCACTCTGGAGGGAAGTGTTGGCAGGGCAGTAATCCCGCTCCTGCCCCGTATCTCTGGCAGATGGGAATCCCAGAAAGAGAAGGGGGGAAATTTTAAGTTTCCCTGCTCAAGCGATTTCCAGGGTGATTTAAGATCCAGTAAATGGCTTTTGGATTGATGGAGCAGGTCGAGCTGCAACAGGAAGGTCACTCCAAGTATTCCTTTTGGGAAACTGTTCTTTCTCTGGTCCTGTGGGAGTGAGTGGGTGGAACTGGAAAAACCCCATAAAAAGTCACTGCATGAGCTCTGCAGATTAAATAACACAGTTATTGGCAGCATCACACTGAGTTTAAATACCCACAGCTCCTGGGGCTGGGGACTGTGCAGGTGACAGCTTCTGCTTGGATCCCTGGCAGCAGGTTTGGT
This sequence comes from Aphelocoma coerulescens, assembly GCF_041296385.1. Classification (NCBI taxonomy): domain Eukaryota; kingdom Metazoa; phylum Chordata; class Aves; order Passeriformes; family Corvidae; genus Aphelocoma; species Aphelocoma coerulescens. The sequence goes on along the minus strand of NC_091027.1, from coordinate 3,367,497 downwards.
ACTTCTCTTTCTTTCCTGTCTTCCTCATCTCTCCAAAAAGAGCCATTTTGTTGTAAAATCTGGGGGCTTCCAGCTGAAACCTTCTCTGGGCAGATGCAGAGAGGGATCACTGGTGAGGGAGGGAGAGGGGAGCAGAGCCTGAACAGGCTCTGAGGAGGAGGAGGCTGGGAGGGGAACATGGAACAACCAGACAATGCTTTTCCAGCACTCCTAAAGCCTGGGTGTGACACGAGGCTGCCTTTTGAGAGGCTGCTGCCTGATCTCCCACAGCAGAAATCCTTTCTGCAGGCTCCATCTGCTGTGGCCCACGGGTGGAGCTGGGCTCTCCTGGCTCGGAGTGGGGCTGTGCTGATGCATCAGTGCCTGACAGGGGAGATGCCAGGGGAGCAGCAGTGCCTGGTCCTGCCTTCTGAGCACCCTGCAGCCAGTGCATGAGCTCCAGATCCTGGGAAGCAGTAGCACTGCACAGCAAATCCTTCCCATTTATACCCTCCTGCACTGCCCTCTCCGTCCAGCCTGAACGAGCCCCCCTCAAACAAGTCATTTAAATTCAGGCTTTCAGACGTGGTGTTTCTCTCAGGACTTTTTTGATTTTCCATTTCCCTGCCAGTGTTCAAATTTCCTCACACACTTCACCAGTGACCTGATACCCAGGGATGCTCCGTGGCTGCCATTGGAAAAATAGTTCACAAGACAGCCTGCACATGTGCTTTTTGAGATCAGCCCTGCTGAATCCCCCAGGCACTGAGGGCCAGCTGCAGTGACTGTAATCTACAGTCAAAAAAAAGTACCCACGCTCAAATACTGAATATTTAGGCCTCTTGTTGTCAGCATTTGGGGACTAGAAATCATTTCTCTCACTGATCCTTTCTCCCTGCTGATGGATCTTTATCATTCAAGAGGGAGCTTGAGATCCTTGGAGATGTTAGCAATGGTTTTTTTCTGCTGCCACTCTTTGCTCTGTGCTTTTGTAGTGACTGCTGTGGTTTTCCTCATGGAATGCACAACATGATAATGTCAATTTAAACAATGTGCTTCACTGATCTTTGAAAGACTTCAGAGCTGTTTGATTTCCAGGAACCCTTGACTTTTCCAAGAAGGTTACATTGAGGCTAAATTTATCTTGGTTTATTAGCATAACCACTTATTTACAAATCTGACAGCTCTTTTAGAGACTATTTCCAATAATATGCCTCAGCTGATTTCATGTTTAGTAGATCCCATGCTTGCAGACATGAAAAGTCATCCTGAGGGTGATGTGAGTACAATTTGTATCCATGTACTGTAATATATTTTGTAAATTCAGATGCCTCTCTCCAGATCTAGTGTGTGCACTATTTTGTAGGTTAAAACATAATCATCTCTGAATGCAAGATCTGGGCTTTGTTCTACTCAGACTTGATCTTCCAGTAGCTAATTTCTGCTTGAATTAAGATCATTTGGATCAAAGTGCTACTCAGTATTTATATTTTTAAATCTTCATATGGACCAGGTAGGACTTTCTCCAGCCAGAGTCTCCTGGGAGGAGCAGGTGGGAATAGGGACACAAAAGCTTTCCTTTGCTGGCCATTGCTTTGATTCCAGCAGCAGTCAGTAGTGACTGAAAAGCATTAAATAAAGTTAAGCAGCTGTTTCATGTGGGTACCCAGGGAGAAATTTAACAAGCTCTGTGACTATTTCTGAATCTCCAGGAAACATCTGCACCATCATCCTGTTGCTGACAGTTTCAGGCAAGTCCAGAGCTGGACCAGAGCTGATCCTGCTCGCACTGGCTGGGGGCAGCTTGGACAGAGAGCAGCAAGAGGAAAAAGGACCCAACACTCGTGTAACTGGCTCTCAGAGTTGTGGCAATCTGCTGCCTAATCCTACTGTTAAATTTAACTAAATAATAATAGGGGTTTAGTGGATTTCACTTTTGTTCCTCACCTGGGTATGAGTGTTAAGTCGTGAAAGATTTTAAAGCTCATAAATTAGCTGGAGTGACAAATGGGGACAGCAGGGTGCCCTGGATGAACTGCTGGTGTTTGAAACTGCTGAAAGGGCTTTTCAGTCAGGGCTGAGCCAGACCTCACGTCCATCCCTGGACTGGTCACACAAACTTGGAGAAGAGACAGGAGAGAGGCTCTGGCCTCTGAAACTGATACTTGAATTGCCAAAAAAAGGGCTGTGAGAGTCTTACAAGCTGCTGTGAGTAGGAATCCAAAAGGCTTTTTTTGATGTCAGATTCAAATGAAGCCCTCACTCATATGAGCAGCATTAGGTTCTTCCAATGCTGAATCCAGCCTCTTCCCCAGGAAAGGCCACTCCCTGGTAAAACCGAACTGAAGATTTCGCTGGATGAGCTGACAAGCAGATTCTTGAGAGCAGACTTCTCTCTCCTCTGCAATGTGTACCTCAGCATTTCTCTCCAATATTCCTCAAAATTTTTGCTTTCTGGGTGATTGCATGTTGTGATTTCTCCTGGAATAATCCAGGATGGCTGTGGTCAAAAGTCATTTTAGGAGAGCCTCTGGAAGTTGTTGCAAATAAAATCAAGTGTGCTCAGTGGCTTCTTATGCAGGCAATGTTCCTCTCAGCCCAGGGTTTCTATGGAAAAACAGGAACATGCTAACTTTGCAGAAAATAATGATCATGCACTAAGCCTCACCTGTGTGGAGCTTTAAGAACAGGAGACAAGAGAAAAAGGATCTTGAAAATAGAAAAAGAAAACTCACAGTGAGTTTCATTAGAGATCTCGATTACCAAACAGCACAGGATTCATTTTCTTGTCTATTTTCACCCTCCTCTGGGGATGAATGATGATTAAAGGACAGGATAATAAGCAGGGGGAGGGCGGGATGAGAACTTGGTGAGAAGCAGTTAAAATTTATAAAAAAAGAAAGAGAAGGGGAAAGGAAAACAAGTGTTTCAGTTAAGTAGTCAAGATTAGCTTAGCACTGTATCTGCTTTAAGTGACATTATGAGAAATTATAGATGGCTCAAAAGCAACTTCACAAGTGCTGGACCCCACAGAATTTATGTTGACAACTTAGTGACAGTATTTATTCTTCTAGGAGGTTTTTAAACTGCCCTGTGATGTGTTTTATATTTATTTTCTGATTTTTTGGGGGGTAAGATTCCTATGCAAAGGTTGCAAATCAGGATGTTCATCTTTCCCTGCCTGTTGCAGCTAAGGTAAGCAAGAAAAGACCCTTTTGTAGGAAGAAGGATTTGAGGAACAACCGCTCCGGTTTTGGTGCTCACTACCGAACGGGGAGGGTTTTTTGCCAAGAGGTTTAGGAGGGAGCTGCGGGTCTGCTCGGACGGGCTTTCCCTGCTCTCGGGGGTGCCCGCTCGGGGCTCTGGCGGCTCCGCACTGTTTGTTCCTCTCCGTGCCCTCGCCCGCACGATTCCGTCGGGATGCGGAACCCGTCCGTGGGTTTTCCCCGCTCCCTGCCCACAGCATGACGATGCCGATCCCGGTGTCAGCCGGGCTGGGAGCGGTGTGGGACGCGTGCGGCCGCTGCCCCCCGTCCGTGCCCACCCCCGGCGGGGCCGCGGCCGCCCAGGAGAGGGAGCCCGGTGGCCGCGGCTGCGCCGGGAGCCGGGGGCTGCGCCAGGCGGGGGGCGGTGCGCAGGGACCGCTGCCCCGGCCGAGCCCCCAGCCCCGGCCCCTGCCCCGCCGTGCCGGCAGCGGCTCCCGAGCGTGCCCCGGGCTATCGCCGCTCCCCCGGCTGGCGGTGCCTCGCCCCGCGGCCCCTCCCGAGCATCGCCCATCGCGGAGGCGCGGGGCCGGTACTCACTGTCCGCATCAGTGCACCGAGCGCGGCTCGCAGCGCCCCGCGCGTCCCGCAGCTCGGGCAAAGTAATCCCGGCTGCGCTAAACTCCACGAGAGCCGCTCCCGGAGCCCCGCTCTGCCTCTCGCCCCGGCTGCCCGGGACGTTATTCCCCAGGAAGGCAGGAAAAGCTGCCCAGAGGAAGCGGCGCCCGACCGAAGATGTTAGAGGAGGCGAAGGGGGGTGGCTTTTTGCCCGCTGCGTGCCTCCATGCCTGTCATTCCCTTATCTTAATCCTTTAGGAAGGAGTCGCCAGGCAGACAGAGCGTTCCTGGAGGGGCGATGCTGCCGAGCCCTGCCCCGGGCAGAAGGAAGCCGGGAGATGCGCGGCCCGGGGCGGGCTGCGGGAGAGTGTGAGAAGCTGCCTCCGCCTGCGCCTTTCCGAGAGGGAAAAAGCATGGTAAGAGCTGGACCCGATCCCTGGAGCGCAGCCCCGCTGAGCAGGAGGTGGGATTATTCCGGAGTAGTTATGGAGAGCTATAACCTGGCAGCGGAGTGTTAAAGCGACTTGTTCCTGCTGGAAGAGGAACTCACTGCGGGCATCGCCGGCGTCGTGGCCGAGGGAAGGTCACTCGGGTCCTTCTCCTCCTCTCGCCTCTTTCTTCATCCGGCAAACGACAGAAGAAAAAACTGGTAATCGACTCTTGCCAGTGTTGGGAATACCGTGCCTTTTGCCTGGAATGATTTACCCTGATGTGCCGCTTCAACGGGATGTACAAAGTACGACTGGGACTGATCCGGCCAACGAAGTTTGCAGAGTGATCAGCAGGGGCCGTGGGATGGAGGGAGCTGGGCACACACCAGCAGGGTCCGTCACGCACGGTCCGATGGCACAGACCTGCTGCTCCCTTGAAAACTAACTCCTGATGGTCCAACTCTTACTTCTCCCCTGCCAATTTACACTTTCAGGGAAAAAACCCCACATACACGATGCAATGCAGTGTTCCTGTGTTGGTTTTGTATATAAGATTTGCTATGCAATTCCAAAACTAAAACAGGAGGAGAGACGGCCCTGCATCCCAGAGCAAACAGGGAATCAGAGGTGAAAGGTAGGAGCCAGCATTTCTTGTTTAAGTCAAACTAAATAACCTGAGCTACTTCTTACTGAAAACCTTTAAAACACACCTACTGTATGTTTATTTATTTTGTCTTGGAAATGTAAACCAGTTTGAAACAAAGTGAAGATTTGCTTTCTGATTCTGCCAAGGAACAGAGAACTGGTGCATTTTGTAACAGGAATGTACCGAGGAGGAAGGATGGCGTGTTTCATCAGTGAGACATTTAGGGAAGTAGAGGAAAGGCACCTTGTCTAATACGCTTCAGTAAATATGAAGGGCTGGTGCAGTGGACACTGGAAACACTCGATCAATAGTCTATTTAAGTGGGAATAGATGCAAGCATGGAAAAGTGATTGCTTTGCTGTGTGTGGGGTGTGTTTGCAGAGGACAGCAGCAGAACATTTACAGGTGAGCTGTCTGAGTTAGGCTACTCCATGCCGGGGTGGTGCAGTGTGTTTCTGAAGGGATTGCTAAAACCCCCTGTTTGTAGGGTTGACTGTGTTTGTGCATTTTCAGTTCCTGCTCGTAGAGCTTTCAGGATGTTGTTCAGGATGATTCAAAGAGGGCGAGGTCCATCCGGGGGTGAGGGACTGTAGGAAAGGACCTTTGGTCTGTTTGGTGATGAGTAATTAATGGACGTCTGATGTCTCTGATCTCTGCAAGGAGAGGAGTTGATGTCGTCATGAAAATCATGATATGATTTTCCCTCAGGAGAAACTATGACTTGGAACGACACCACTATGGATGGGGAAGGGTTGCTGGTGGAGAGGGACTCCTCTTCCTTTCGGATCCTCACGGGCTGCTTCCTCTCGCTCCTGATCCTCTCCACGCTGCTGGGAAACACTCTGGTCTGCGCAGCTGTCATTAGGTTTCGCCACCTCAGGTCCAAGGTGACCAACTTCTTTGTCATCTCCTTGGCCGTGTCAGACCTCTTAGTGGCAGTTTTGGTCATGCCTTGGAAAGCTGTGGCCGAGATCGCCGGTTTCTGGCCTTTTGGTTCATTTTGCAACATCTGGGTGGCCTTTGATATTATGTGCTCAACAGCATCCATCTTAAACCTCTGTGTCATTAGTGTGGACAGATACTGGGCCATCTCCAGCCCGTTTAGGTACGAGAGGAAAATGACCCCCAGGGCAGCCTTCATTATGATCAGCGTGGCGTGGACTTTGTCCGTGCTGATCTCCTTCATCCCAGTGCAGCTGAACTGGCACAAGGCTACGACCACGAGCTTTTTGGACTTCAATGCCAGCTTACAGGGTGTAAGCATGGACAACTGTGATTCTAGCCTAAACAGGATGTATGCCATCTCCTCTTCTCTAATTAGCTTCTACATCCCTGTGGCCATCATGATAGTAACCTACACCAGGATATACCGGATTGCTCAGAAGCAAATCCGGCGCATCTCGGCTCTGGAGAGAGCAGCAGTGCATGCCAAGAACTGCCAGAACCCGGGCGGCAACAGGAGCAGCATGGACTGCCAGCAGCCAGAGAGCAACTTCAAAATGTCCTTCAAGAGGGAAACAAAGGTGTTAAAGACTCTCTCGGTGATCATGGGGGTGTTTGTGTGCTGCTGGTTGCCATTTTTTGTGTTGAACTGCATGATTCCCTTCTGCGAGCCGACCCAGCCGTCCAAGGGAGCAGAGGCTTTCTGCATTAATTCCACCACCTTTGACGTTTTTGTATGGTTTGGATGGGCAAATTCTTCCCTCAACCCCATCATTTATGCCTTCAACGCTGATTTCCGCAAGGCATTCTCCACCCTGCTGGGCTGCTACAGGCTCTGCCCCATGTCTGGCAATGCCATTGAGACTGTCAGCATTAACAACAACGGGGCAGTGGTTTTTTCCAGCCAACATGAGCCCAAAGGGTCCAGCCCCAAAGAGTCTAATCTGGTTTATCTGATCCCACATGCAATTATCTGCCCGGAAGAAGAACCTCTTAAAAAGGAAGAAGAGGGTGAACTGTCAAAGACCTTGGAGAAAATGTCTCCAGCACTGTCTGGTATCTTGGATTATGAAGCTGATGTTTCTTTGGAAAAGATCAATCCCATTACACAGAATGGGCAGCATAAAACCTGAACAGTAAGGTTTACTCAGCAAGACCTAATGGTGTATATTGTAATAATCTTTTTGGGAAAAAAAAGATAGACAAGATTTCTTTGGTAAGAACCTAAGCTCTAGGGGAGAAAAATGCACATTTACACCAAGCCCAGAATCATTTTTCCTGGCATTCAGAGCAAATTTAACATTTCAAACAATAAACAGAAAAAGATACTGGAAATTGGTTATAAAAAAGGATGTTAAACTGTACTGTTCACACAGAGGAAAATCTACAAATTTAGATACAGTGCATTTACAAAGAAAATGTTGCTTCTCTGTACAGAGAAACCAATTTCTAGCTAAAAGTGAGGCAAAAGATAAATGTTGAGTATTTAAAGATTAATGTTTACTAGAAGTTAAAAGATTGCTGTGTCTTGTGATAGTGGGTGTTAACAGGTCCTAATTAAAGACTGAGGGATTGTAAAGGTAGGTAGATGCCTTCTTAAAATTATTTCTGACAAATAATTGAGCCTTATAATGAGAATGGTTATTTTTAAAGCTTTGGGAGGTAATATGTTGATACTGGTTTTATTTATTTATTGTTTTAAATTGATATTTTTCATATGTTATAACAGATCTAGCTTTATTTATGTTATTTAAGATGTCTAAATAATGGGATATTTTTGAAGTGTCATAACTGCATTTGACCAGTCAACCAGTCAGCACTTTATTACAAGCTCTGATAGTCTGGAGAGCTGGTGAGGGGAATGAAGGAATGTTCAGAAGCTCAGCAAGAAATGAAGGAATCAACAAAACCGATGCTGTGTGGAGTTTGTTTGCTTGTGGGCTTTTTTTTATTTTTAAGTGGGATTTCTTTCAAAAGATAGGACCAGAGTTGACTGAGTTGCGAATTCTCTTCCCTTATAGAAATAAAAGAAATTGCTGCTATTTATTTTTAAAAAGTTTCATGTTACAGAGACTTTGCTAGAATGTCAAGTTTGTGGATCTGTAAATACCTTAAATATGACTACGACCTTAAGAAGAATTCAGTTTGGGAAGGAAAGCTTCTTAGATAACAATTCTTAGTATATCGTGTTTTGTATTTATGTAAGATAAACGGCTTTCTCAGACTTTTCTTATTTCAAGTCTTGGATATCTTTTCTGAACAAACACACTGGGTTTTAAAGGTAGGAAGGATGCCAAAAACCTCGTTATCACTGGTGTTCCTGCAGGAGCACCCGGACCCTGCTGTCTGTCTGCTCCTCTATCACAGTCAGAATTAAAACCTGAGCTACCTGGTGCTTTACTCTGGGAGCTGGGAGGACATTACAGTTTAGTAATTGCCATGTCAATACTCCAATCAATAAGGAATAGTGCCTCATTACCATTTTGGACTAAAACATTTCTAAATAAGGATGGAACTGCAGCCTCCATCTCAAAATCCTCCTGTGAACTCCCAAAAAGTTGCCAATGTTTAATTAAAAAATCCTGCTACTTTTCCACTGTCCTTCCCTGCTGCTTTCCCTCTGTAATGCCAAAAGCAATCAGTGAGCATTAGCAACAGGAACACTGGGTGTTAATATTCAGCAGCATTCAAAGAAATCCATTTCTTTTCTGAATGCGAGAAAATGCCCTTTGGAGCAACTTTTCCGTAACATATATCAAAGAAAAATGTGTTGTCAGGAAAAGAGAACTGAGAGGAAAAAAAATTTAAAGTCTAACAAACTATATACATCCTGCATCAGGTCTGTGTATTTATGTATTGTGAATGTTTTCATAATTTTATTGCCTGTATGCTGCTTTCATACATATAATAAAATTATTTTGTGAACAGAAGGTCAAATAAAGCAATCTACATTGCATTTATTAAATACATGCTGGTTTTTGGCTGTTGTATTGATTGTGTTAAAGGGAGGGACAGTTCCTTTATTTTCCCATTTGCCCTTATTTGGGATCACACCCATGAGGCAGATGGGAATTTCTGTTAGAAGCAGAGGAAAACCTCCTTACTAGAGACCACTGAGCCCTTGCTCTAAACGAGGATTTGAAAGCAGTAAAAGCAGTTTGTAAACAGCCACCCTCTGTTTTAAGTGTGTAAGGCTCAACCTACTGGTGACTTTCATTTCAAAGATTATTTTTTGCCTTGGTGTAACAGCACAGTGAATTTGGTTTATAGCATGTTTTTATTGTTGTTTTTCCTTTTCTTTTTTCTTTTTTCCCTCCCAAGCTATGGAGTACTTCTCAAAGCCTGATGCAGCCCCACTGCTGGTGTCAGTTTTTTGGGAGAAAATGAATCATTTCAGCAGTGAGGTGATGGTGGGTGCAGCTGAGGATCCCTGTGCTCCTGGCAGCCCTTTGCTTTTGCCTCTGTCAGCAGATTCATTTTGAAATGAAGAAACAAATCTACATGGTCACTTCTGCCTCGAGCAACACCAGCATGACCAGTCCAGCATCTGGGACTGGAGCTGGTGCAGGAGCTGTGGGAATGTCCAGGTCCCCCTCCCTGGCTGCTCCCAGGGAGGAGCAGCTCTGAGGTAAACAGGGCATTGTGGCTGCCTCCAACCTGTCTTGACTCTTTTGGGAAATTTCACAATGCTGGATTTTTTTGGGGGTACCTTTGAGGAATTACTTAATTTCTTAAAAAGTACACAGGCCAAAGAGGAAGTTCTGTGGTTTCTTACTTGTTCTCAAAACTCCCAGCAGTCTGATATAAAAGCAAAATACAAAGTATGATTTAAGGAGCTTGTGTAAAGCAAGGTGCTGTTTTTGCACGGGTTCATAGGGGATGATTTGAATTCTGTAATAAATGTTTGCTCTGCTTGACCAGGGGCTGTCACAGAACCTCCCTCCTTGCAGAAGGATCTGAGTTTTGGGGGGCTCTGTGAAGTTTGGTGAAGTGCTGCTGCTGTTGCTGCGGGGAGTGTCCCCTGGGTGTGAGAGGCTGGGGAGACACCTGAATTACTTTATTTTATTGTTTTATCTCTCATTTGATTTAACTAATTTTTGCTTCTGACTCCTTCCATACATTTTAAAACAACATGAATTGGCCTTGATCCTCATTTGCCAACATACCCCATTTGCCCTTTGTTTTTCATCCTTCCCAGCAAGTTCCTCTACCTGTCCTCCCTGCCTTTCCTCCCATTACTACCAGAGCCTTTCTGTTGCCTTGTTTGGCTTTATTTGCCACGATAACCCTTTGCTTAGAAGAAAGTCCAGATTAAAATCCTTCACCCCAGCACACCCAAGAGTCCCCTTCCCACAGCCTGCTCCCAGAAATGCCTCTCTTACCTGTTGCAGAGCCTGGACACCAGTCTCAGGGGTGACTAGAAGGGACAGCAGCAAGCACCTGCTACTGCTACTCTATTTATGTGCTGAATTAATTGCTCAGGAGCTGCATTCATTACCTGCTCTGTGCCTGCTCCCTGGCTGCTCAAAACCAGTGGTCTGCTGGAACTGCTGGTCACACCAATGTCAGGGTGCACCCCGGGGGCTGGAGGAGTGCCAGGCCCTCTCTGGGCTCTGTGGAGCTGATAGCAGGGAGCTGAGCAATGAGGTTTGGCTGGAGTAGCCTGAGAGTAGCCTGGGAGGAGCGCTGGCTGTTCCACCCTGGCCGGCAGCTGCTGCTCTGGAGGATGAGCAGCAGGAACTCGTTTCTGAGAGTGTCTTCCCTGAGACAACTTGGGCCACTTTGCTGGAACACGTCCCCAGGAAGGTCTTTTCTTACCATGTGTTGCCAAGAGTGGCTGGGCAGCGGCAGAGCCACAGAGGAGCAGTGAAGTGCCAGGACACCGGGATGTCACTGCTCCCACCAGGACGGTCCCCACATCTACCCCGGGGGCATCACGCACTTTTCTCCCTTCCCTGCTCATGCTTTTCTCCCTGCCTTGCTCCCCTCCAGCAGCATTTTCCTCTGCAGAGTGAGCCTTGCTGTGTCCCTTCCCATGACAGGACATGAATGAAAGGTTACCTGCAGATAACCCAAGGAACCTTTTCTCTGGCATTGCTTCCTTGTGCCTGAAGGTATTTTTCTGTTTGTGGATGGAAGAGGTTAATAATTCACCTGATGGCCTTGATGAAGGAGCTGTTTGCAGCAAATGAGGCACAATCACCAGATTAAATCTGAATACATTTCTCCCCTTCCCTCGTCAAGCAGTTTATGCTGATTTGAGTTTCTAACTTAACAAAGCATGCAAAAGAGAAAGGATGAAAGAAGAAATGCCTTTGCTGAGGTACAGGTTTAATGACACTGTTATTGAGAGCCAATCCTGGATTCTTTTCAAATCAGTAGCTTTCAGAAGCAACCAAATCTGATTGAAAACTCAAAAACCTCCTATGATTAGTATCTTGAAAGGCAGATTATTCCAGTTATTATTTTGGTTTCTAGTGTAATCATAGAAGAGCGTGTTCCTAGAGATGAACACGTGGCCTATGTGGCCACACAAGAAATGTGACTTAGACAAGGAACACTGTGGTATTTATTTCATAGCTTTTAAAAGGTGGAAACACAAATCCAGGGTGTTCTTGCACTGGTCTGTTGCAGTAGAGGTGGTCTGTGAACCAAGTGTTGGGCTCCAATCTTGGATCAGGTGATGATCCCATCTTTGAGAGAGAATCTGATGCTCCTGCCACACTCCAGATGTCAGAGCTGGGGTTGCACTGTGACACGAGCCTTTCCCGAGGGATCTGCCGAGCCCTTGCGCTGGCCCTGCCCAGCTGCCACTGCCAGCATCTTGCTACAGATGTAATTTTGGGACTGAAGGTGTAAATCGAGTACACCATGGTTGTATAACCGTTGTTTTCACGTTGGTTGTCGTTATGGTCACAGCCAGAATGAAGCCAGCATCTTGCTACAGATGTAATTTTGGGACTGAAGGTGTAAATCGAGTACACCACGGTTGTATAACCGTTGTTTTCACGTTGGTTGTCATTACGGTCACGGCCAGAATGAAACAGCAGGTTTCTGCCATGCTTTTTAAATTTGATTTCTAGGATAAAGCTCTGGGCAATGATACAGGAGAAAGCTGCTCCCCTGCTGTGCTGGTGGCCATTGCTTTTCTATTTTGATTGTGTTTCACTTTTGGTCGTGCCAGGCTGTTCCTCCCTTTTCCAAGGAGGGGTGTTCCTGTGGGTTGTTTGGTGAAGGAGTTTCCTCGGTGCCTGGGTGAAGGATGGCAGGAGGTGCAAATCCTGGTACCTGCCCCCCAGAGCTGCAGCCACACACTTGGACACACCAAAATCCCGTGGTTTGTGTCAGTGGCCTGGCTTTAGTTCCTGTCCCTCTGGGTGGGGTTGGCTTTACCCAGGATGGAAATGGGATCAAAGGGATACCCTGGGTCTGGTTCATTATCACCCTGTGGAGCTGCTGAAATGGATGATTTGGGGTCAAAAAGGCATAAAAGAGAAAGGGGCTCCAGGGTTGGCTGCAGGGGAGGGGGGCTGGGGTGGTGGCACTGGGCAAACCCCGTGCCCAGGTGCCCTGCCACCATCCTGGGCATCCAGAGAGGGATGAGGGGAGAGCCCAGGTCCAGGCCAGAGCCAAGGACCAAACCATCTCCCAGTCCCTGCATTACCACAGAACAGCTCAGCTGGGAGTGCAGCTGCTGCTCAGAGCCAGGCTTGGTGCAGTCTCCAAAGCTCCATTTTTCCTGTTTGAATAGTTCCTACCCAACAGGAATAAACTATTTGTGGGTTATTTAAAATGATGACAGAAAACTCAAATCAAACCAAACAATCAGAAAAAGTGTTGTTTGTATCTATAATTTTTTTACATTTTCAAAATTGTTTTCTTTGGTTTTGATGTACTTAACTATACAGTTCTCAGTGTGAGATTTTTAAACCCCAGATCTCTGGTTTGAATATACTGACAAGGAAGTTAAACATTAAAATAAAATGAAACAAGTTAATGTGATTTGCATTAAACAATTGGATTGGTAAAAACCTTTTCCTGCTCCCCTCCCTTGATTTTCAGATAATACAATTCTATTAATTTAACATTTTCCTAAGACAAGAGAATTTTTTTGAGATCTTGAAAGAGGAGAATGAGGGAAATATTTGCTTCCCAGATTGTCCTTCCACTGATGCAAGCAGAAGAATCAAACATTTCACTGACCTTTGCCACCCTTGCAAAGTTTCTCTTCCTTTTGGAGGGAATTATGGATTCAGACACCCAGGCATTTCCCTCTGTTTCCATTTTATTTCTCTGTTAATAAAGGAGTTCTCAGTGGTGCCAAGATCTTAATGATTTGGATGCCACTGTGTGTCAGTACCAATAACCTATTTCCATGTGTTCATACACAACGTCCATCACCCTCAATTAAAGGATTCATGGAGCGTGTGGAAGGGACAAATGGTGAAGTTAAATGAGATTTTTCTTTGTTACAGAAGCAGGAGATGAACCAGGCCTGCATCACCTGCATTTAAAGGACAAACCTGTCAGGACTGATGGATCTTCCATGCCAGCACTTTGTGCCAGAGAGATGAAACGTTAAAAAAAAATTGTGAAAACACACTTTGAAATTGCATCGTAGAAGTGTTTTCAATAGTAATAAAAAGAGATTTAATGATACTGTTATGTACTTTTCCACTTTCTTGTTTACTAAGCTTTTGTGGCTATTTCCGTAATGATTTCAGAGTTGTAAATGGGACCATCCAGTTTCCTTCTCTTTGCTCTTCTGTGCTTGTATCAGACTTTGATATGGATTTGTGTTCTCAGCTGAACAGACTCTTCTCCTGACACCTCCTGGAACCCTGGATCCCACCAGATCTGTTGGGATGTGGGACAACAGTGAAAGGAACCCCTTGGAAACAGCTGTTTTTGAACAGTGGGAAATTATTTTTGAGCAAAAAAATGGCATTTTCTACTGGTATCTTTTTTGTAAGTCCAAAACCTAATCCATTTTCATATTTTTCCAGATTTATTTGCGAACAGTTTGAGTTAATTTTCTCAAAAGCAAGATTTACGGCTCGAAGAACAGCAGTAATTTTGAAGTGAGAAAGATTATAATAGTTAAAATTTCAGAAAAAAATTTAAACATCGTTACAATCCTTATAAAGTAGAACATTTTCAGTGCATTTTGTTCACGTATGACATTCTTCAAAAAAGAGAACAACTTCTGATTGGAACAGTTTAATGCAGAAACTTCCAGTCATGTTTCTTACTTGCTTGAGAGGATAAAATATAGTGATAGAGAGCTTTGGGATAACGTGTGGCTTGAGTAAAACCTTTCTAGCAAACAGTGCAGGCAGTCACATTTAGACATTTAGTAACTTCATTTGTGCTGTTTAGTTCCCTTCATTGTAAAATATTGATTATATTTTAAAAAATTGATTAAATGAGTACATGAAGGTAACTTTCATTATAATAAGTGTAATTAATTGGCCTTTTGCTGGGAGTCTCACTGGACTTCTACTCCTCTAAGTGGCATTTTTGTACCCAGGCTGCAGCACAGGAATTCCTGCCCTTTGGGACTGTCTTGCTGCTTTGCAGCACAAGCAAATTCCTTCTTCCCCCTTCCCTGTCTTTTATGCATATTCACTCCTTGAGCCTCTTTATCCTTTACTTATTAGGATGAAGTAAATTGTAGGAATGAGTTTTCCACATGATTTTAACAGCATGTTTGCAGCCCAGGCAGCCACAGTCTGAGCTGCACTCTGACCCCTGGGACATCCCTGGCACTCACACCCATGCATGGATGCAGCATCCCAGGGATCCTGTTTGTTGGGATCTCCCCACTCACTCCTCAAGGTGAAGGTTGCACATTTCGGGGTGGGATGGGGAGAGCCCCCTCAGTGAATTGACTGAGGCATTCTCAAGAAAAGGACAAAAAGTTGATGAGCTTGGTTAGTGACTAAACTTGTCCCCTGGAATGCTGCTCTCCAGTGCTTCCAAGTACCTGCCCTTCCCAGCTCAAAAACCACTTGCAGAAATCGATTTTATTTTGCAGCATTTACCCAGCTCTGATGTGCAAACACCCTCAATTTTGACACGTGGTTGAAGTAAAGGCCCAGCTGCAGGATAAAAACAAAGAGAATATAAAGTTCTCAATCCTGACACCCAGGAAAAGAAGCCATCAGCGAAGGGCTGGATTCCCACCCCACTGACAGGGATGTAAGCCAGGGAAAATGCACTGAGACTGTGCTGAGAGTGAGCGAGGAGCCCCAGCAGGATCTCACCCTTGGCAGTGCCCATCCATTCCCACTGCAGGAACAACACCATGAAAGAAACACTTTGCACACCACAGGCTGCAATCGATGGGGTGTTCAATATTTCCTTCACTTCCCTTCTCAAAATGACTGGTGATTCCTCTCCACGTCCATTTGCTGCCTGTGCTCAAAGTTAAGTGTAGGAAAGTGTCACCAGTAAAAGCCACTGGGGTTTATCGTTCAGCTGGAGGGGAAGCGTGGGGAGTCTGAGGAGAAAATACATTTTTCCCTAAAATGAAAGAGCTTCACTGCTGTTTTAGTTTATAATTTATTTTTTTATTCTATTCCATTTTATAATGTGATTTTGTTTTACTGCTTTCCCTTGCTCACAACAGACACAAAATCATTCCTGAATGTTAATTTCCTCTGTGCCTTATGTAATATTTTTGAACTACAAACACCTGTAGATAATGAAGGCCAGCCCACTTACTAGGGTGAGCAAAAACAATGCTCCAGAAACAATGCCCGCTGGAGTCACTGAGTTGAAGAGCAAGATAATATTAGGAAGAAGGACCTTCCTCTCTGAGAAGCTGTTTCTGCCCTCAGAAGTGAGGATTTCCCTTGCTTGGACTGAATATCTTGTTTTATTACAAAGGACTCCCTTAATTTGCATTGTCTTGCAACATTGCTTCTTTTTTTAGCAGTGAGTCCATGTTTAGTTGTACCCATAACTCAAGGGCACTAAACAGACTGTAATTGTTTCAACAGCTGAATTAATCAAAATGCTCCTTGTATTTTAGTTCCTTAAGGAAAATGAAAGGATGCCATGTAATGCTGCAGAGTAGTTTCTCAGTGTTTAAGTTCCCTCTCAGGCACTTGTGGGTCACAGCCTGCACTGATGTGTGGGCACAGCTCAGGTTGTTGCTGGTATAGACAGCCCATGGAAAAGCTGAGTGGGAAAATACACAAATTAATAAGCCTCATGGTTATTGCAGACAGACCAGGGGATATTCACAGTGCTGAGACGTCAATACTGTGATTTCTGTGATTGTTACTCAAGCCAGCACCCTGTGAGGAGCTCGGCGTGTCAGGGAGGACGCGGTTCCCGCTCGTTCCCGCAGGCTCAGGGTGTGATGCCATTTCATACTTTAATTCCAGCTTGTTCCAATCTATCACATCTGTCTCAGTGGGAAGCTGAGATGGGAGGAACATCCACCAGGAGGTTTAAGTGTTGCTTTCAGAGAGTCATTATCATTTGTCAGTCTTGGAGGAGCTGCTGTTATCACACAGTGCCTGGATTTGTGCAGTTGGGAGACGCTGAGTTCGGTTTGGTCTGAGGGTCATCATAATACTCCCCAATTTATCTTCATTACAGCTGTCATGTTGTGCTCCTTGCTTTTTACAAGGGAGAATGGTTTTAAAGTAGAAGAGAGGAGTTTTAGATGTGTTAGGAAGAAATTCTTCCTTGTAAAGGTGGTGAGGCCCTGGCACAAGGTGCCCAGAGAAGCTGTGGCTGCCCCTGGATCCCTGGAAGTGCCCAAGGCCAGGTTGGACGGGGCTTGGATCAACCTGGGATAGTGGAAGGTGTCCCTGCCCCTGGCAGGGGGTGGAATGAGATGAACTTTAAGGTCCTTTCCAACCCAAACCAGTCTGTAATTTGTTGGCACCCCAAACAGCTTCTGCTTCCTCTGTTCCTTTCTGAAATCAGCCTGTCCCATTAAAAAAAAAAAAAAAAAGAAAAAAAGTTGCCTGCAGGAATCCTTCAACAGACAGATTCTTGGGCCAGGGTCAGCTAGTCCTGAATGCTCATTTTGAGTAGATGGAGACATCCCCACCCACACAACTGGTGTGTGAGGACTGAAGTGTGGGTGCTACCAGAGCAACCATGGTCCCTCCCGTCAGCGAGTTCCAGGGACAGCTCCCATCCCTGGAAGAGACCCATTGCTCTGAGCTGCCGAGGATTAACGAGGCTGCCCGGGTGCATCTCGGCTGGGCACAGATATTTAAAGAAACATGGTGATTTCAGGAGAGAAATGTTGCTGATCCACTCCCACGGACTCTACAGCTGCCCTCGGGATGCTCAGCAAGTGCTGTCTCCCTCAGCACAGAGCCCTGCTGAAGAGGGAACCCACAGCCTCTGCCCCCAAAGGCTGCCCAAACTCCCTCCCTGTTACCTCCCTGTCTGCAGCTCAGGAGCTGCATGCTGGGATTTCAGTGGAAGCCTTGATTTTATTCATTCTGCAGCCAAAATTAGGCCAGCAATGCTGCCAAGAGGCACACTTTTTTGGTCTGATACGTGGAGAATGCATTTTTAATGCTCTAAGTGCTGTTGTCTGCCACTGGACTCCCATGTGATGCAGAGCTGCAGTCAGAGCCCTGCAGTAAAACAACATTTTCTTCCAAGCAGGATGGAGAAAAATACAGCAAATAATATTTTTTCATTAAAACTGAAAAATATTACTTTTAACTGGCCAGCTTCTGACCTTTCTCAGATCTCAGCTGCCAAGTAGTAATTCTGTCTTGTGAGGCTAAAACTGGAGTAAGAACAATTTTCTGATCAAAACCAATGTTTACCACTGCAGGAAAATTTGTGTGTCTAGACATGGGCACCAACCTTTCAGTTAATATTGAGAAACATTATTTTATTTTCTTTCATCGTGGTCATGCTGTGAACTACTCCCTAATTGGAGAAAAGACTTGTGATTAAATGTGCAGGCTTCAGAAATCTTAATTCTGAACTGGGTAGAGAAGTTTCAATACTGAAAACCACCCTCCAAAAAACCCCAAACTTCCTCCCCACCAATTCAGAACTCCCTGTGAGGTGGAAACAACCATATTTGATTCTGGGACATCTGGGGTTCCTTTCAGCATTACCTCTGAAGGTGAGAGATTTTCTGATCGATTTCCTGGTCACACCTAGAAAGGTGAATCATGAGCCAAAGAATTAATGAGTCACCTGAAACAGAGACACATAAAATTAGGATGTTTGCTGGAGAACAATGAGTTAAGCAAGCAGTAAAAGTGTTCACTTTATTGTGCTTTTTGTTCTCCTCAGCCGTGAGCAGGAGGAGGGAGCCGGGTCTGGCCTTGCCCCTGCCATGACATTCAAATGTACAATTCCCAAACTCCTGTCTCACGGCGAGGGCTCGGAGCAGCTCTGCCATGTGGGATCAGTGTGGAGAGCATCTGGTTAATTTGGCTGTGTCATTTGGAGCTGGATTAGGAACGAGCTCAGGCAATCCCTGCTCTGCCCGGGAGCACTTTCTAATCAGCGAGTTTGGGGAAAGAGATGGTGCCAGATGAGCAGCTACTTAATTCCTGGTGCATCCTAGAGCATGCAGAGGGCAGGGTGCATGATTGCGAGGGTCTGGACAACTGGTCTCGGTCTGGATTAATGCAGAAGGTGTTTCAGGAGAGAAATGAAGAGGAATGAAGCCTCTTGAGCTGTGAGGAATCTCAGATTTTCAGTCGGAGTTTATTGTGTTTTCCATGTGAGGGCATGGTTACATATCTGCGTTTGTTTGAGACAGGAGCCTCTGTTTTAGGGAAATTGTACATTTGAAATTCACCCATCAAGCAAAATGCAATTGGCTTCTTCCCCTGTTTCCTGCTTAGCAGAAGAAACATTCCCTCCTGTGGGGATGCATTAGCAGGGAAGAGGCTGCACACATGGGCAAGAAATGCTGGAGTCACTCGGGGACAAATGTTGATCTATTACAGCTGAATAAATCCACAGTAATATAATTTACTCCCTGGGATTTGCATTAGATCTATCCTGGCATATATGAGATCACAGAGTCCCCCTGCTGATTAGCAAAATGCGATTGGGGTGAGGCCCAGACCACCCTAAGACTGATCTTTGTCTCAGAAGACCCTTTTTTCAGTCACTTATCTCTTTGCTGAGCCTCAGCCTTTGGAGAGAGATTTTTCTATGCTGGATCTGTGCCTCAGGCAAACCTACAAACTTTTATAGTGTCAGTCACAGCAGTGAAGTCAATGCAGCATAAGAGAACAGGAGGAAAGGAAAGTTGTGTTTCCCACATGAAAATTCGGGGCTCTTGTGAGGGGAAGCTGAAGGGCTGACGTGTTTTGGAGCAAAGGCAGACAGTTCTGCAGGTGGCTGGGTCTAGAGGTGCCTTCTGCTGGATTTTGCTGTTCCATCAGGGGAAAATACACCTGAACTTCAGGAATTTAGGTGTCCCTGAAACCACATCACCTCGTGTGTGCTCAGAAGTGTGTGGGCACCTCACAAAAAAACCTCACCACACCACCAAATGTGCTCCTTCTCCTTCCACCTGGATCCTGGCTCACCCCCACTGAGCTTTTGAGCTTTGCCTAAGACAAGGTCTCCAATTTTAAGGGTTTACTATTAAACAAAGAGGGAGAGGTTCCATTTGTGGTTTTAGCTCTTTAATAAAAGGATACACCAGAATGTGAGAAAGGGAAGATATTGCTGATCATTTGCTTCTATGTGTGTGTTTAATGAACAATTGTGTACCCAAGGTGATTCCAGCACTGCCATCCAGGAACAGAGATCAGCAGAAGTCTTTCCTATTAAAGCTGGCACAGCTTGAGAGGACTTAAGCAATAGAAATAAGAAGGAAAACGAGCAGCTGGAGGTTCAACTCACACTGAGGCAAAAGATGGGAAAGAGACACAAAGGGATTTGGTGAATTTGCAGAAAAGAAGGTGTTGTGTCCCACTCATAACGTGCTGCTGACAGCACAGAGCGATGCTGGGGAATTGCTGCTCCCACTTGTGATGCCCAGACCTGACTCCAGAAGGTTTCCTTGGGCAGAATCGTGGGGGAAAACAATCCCCACAAGGCTGTCAGCCTCTACTGCTGGATTTCACACCAATTTTGCCTCATACTAACAACACACCCAACTCGTGTTCCCAGCCCACCATGAGGAGAGTTTCTGCTGTCTGGCTTTGGGCCTCGCAGAGGCAGGAGCTGAAGCAGGAGTGTGAAGCAGGAATTGCTGGCAGCAGCTTTGCAGGATTGCACGGTCGTGCAGAATGTTGTACATTTAAAATAATCTGTGCTATTAAGACACAAAATCTGCCCTGTGTAAAGTCTCTCTGAACAGGAGTTTTGATGATGAGCACTGTACAAAGGGGTCTGAAATAGAAGCAAGCTGCATTCTGGCTCTAATTGTGTTCCAATTAGACGTGGCCTTTTTGAGGTACTAAAATGAGCGTGGAAAGGGGTAAAGAATTGTTTAAGTTATTTTTTATGCCTATGGGCATCATAGTTACTTTTTTTTCCTTAACTGACTGAGAAAACCCACTTACATGACCCTGTTTTCCTAATAGTCCCATCAACTTTCCAAACCCAAGCTTAAAGAAAGCAATTAAATTGCTGATATTTATCTGAGCCTAAAAAAGCAGAAGTCTTACAATTCTTGTGTCACAGGAATTGAGAGGCAGCAAAAACACGGTAGCTCCATAATTTGGTTTTGCCGACGTGCTCAGGCAACGAGCATGACATCTTGCAGGATCAAAGAAAGATTTTTATTACCAAAACTGAATGACAAACCCAGAGCTCCTTTACAGGATTTATTTCCATTTCAAGTGTCCAGGGCTTTTGATGGAGCTGATGGAAGGGAGAAAGACAGGACGTGCTTAGATTGAGGATCTGAGTTTGTCTGAAGGAATCTAAAAATGGATTAGTTTTCATTTCCTGGAGAATCTCAGAAGGAACAGGCTCATCAGTTCACAGAATCACAAATCACAGAATGAGCTGAGTTGGAAGGGACCCACAAGGATTGAGTCCAACTCTTAGTCCTGCATGGGACAACCCAGTAAATTCCACCATGTGCCCGAGAGCCTTGAGTCCTTTTGTCTCTAGATCCTAAAAGCGTTTCTTCTGTTTTACTGATGTATACTTTCTTCCTGATCCATTTCCCCAGTGTTTGAAGATTTCTACAGAGAAGACAGAAAGCCTGGAAGATCTACTCCACTGCCACGTAACAGTCTGACCACCCCAGACATGGTTTTCTTCTTTAGGCTAATGCTGGCTTGCTTGTTCCACCCTAAAGCTCATGGAAAGCTTGGGCAAGGAAAAAAAGCCCATCCAGGCTGATGGAAAAGCTGCAGTCTCAAAGGGAGAGAAGAAGAAGTAGTGAGAGGACTCTGTGAGAGCATTTCCATCAGCTGGGGTGAATTCCTGAGTCCCATCCTGACCTGTGGGCAAGGCTGTGACAGCTGTGGAATATCCTCCTTGTGGGTGATTTGGGTGAAGCACAAAACTCTGGCCCTCTCCCTGATCCCTCCTGCAGCAGATCCAGCCCTGGGGTTGTTTGTCCCTTGCTGTCCTGCCTGTGCTGGGAGCTTTATGTACCTTGGGCAGAGCCCACAGGCTCCAGATGGTTGGGATGGTACCATCCAGAAGAGTCAAATCATAATTAAAAAAAGCCACATGAGTGGTTTTGAAAGCAATAAGGTAATGTTGCCATAGCATGAGGGAGCTGGGATCAGAAAAGCAATCACTTTTGGATAAGTCATTCAGCCATTTAACCTTCTTAGCATCTGAGAAATCCCCTGTAATGGACTCGTGGTTATTTAGTACCTCCCCCATCTGTGAGGCAGACACTAATATTGTAATTGTTTTATTCCTCTTCATTCTGCTGTCAGTTAACCACTGTTTTCTCTGCTGGATAACAATAAAGCTGAGGTGAGTTTTACTGTGCTCTGATACATTGCTCTCTAAATGAGAGGAGATAACTTCAGCTGAATGTCAGGCTCCAGTGAAGGAAGAAATGAACATGAAAACCAAATAGCCCCTTGAAAGAATAGTTCCAAAATCAGAATTTATAAGTGCACAGTGCCTGCCCATTTTTCACCAGTGTTTTGTAGAGTCACAGTGAATTAAATTCTCACAGCTCCATTGGCTTTAATAGCGCTGCACTTAAAACTGGCTCCTTGTGCTGAAATGCTGTGGGATGAATGATATTTAAATACGGCTGTGAATATCAAGAAATTGCAAAAGAGAACCTTTCTGCTGAGGACCTTGAGCTTGCTGCCACATCTCCTGTCACTCTTCACCTCTTTTCCTAAAAAAGGGAAGATCTGCTGAGAGCTTGCTCCATTGCCCAGCCCCCCATGCAGACAACATTGCCTTCCCTTCCATACTGGATTTTTAAATTAATTTACTGTCTTTTAACAGAATTGCAACATCTGGTGGGTGGGAATGAGGAGAAGGACCCAGTTTGGGCCTTGGAGACTGGTTTTGCTACATCTGAGCTGCCGTGGCTCCGTTTCTCTTCTGCTCCTCTCCTGCTCCTGCTGTGGCCCAGGGAATGCTCAGGAAGGGTTGCTCTCAGTTAATGTAAAAAGGCTGCATGGGCAGCAGTGTATTCAGAATTTCAACCTGTACTTTCACTTTTCTTGTTCCAATTTTATATGTCCTAGCACCCCGAACTTGCCTAACGAGATGTGTCTGCACCTCTAAATTTAGCTTGAACTATCTTTCACCTTACTCTATTTTATCCATTGCTCAGATAGCAATAGATAACTCTTCAGGGGCTTTAAAAAAAATAAAGAAGACCAAATTCTCTGATTGGAATCACTGCTTGTTGTCTGTTTATCTTGTCAAGAAATGTCTGTTTTCAGATTTGAGGTATAAATCTTAACATAACAGATGTAGACTAAGGTAAACATTTAAAGAAAAGGGAGAGCAGCTTGTGGCTGGGCACAAGCAATAAAGCACATTTCCAATTTTCTGCAATGTGCTTCTGCCCTTCACTCACGCTGTGATCTGTGCTGGGGGCTGAGTGCTCTGGCTGGGACCTCAAATAACCACAGAAGGGGGTTATTTCACCACAGGACAGTCCAGGATCTCTGTTCTGAGATGGATTTAAGGAGCTCAGGTAGGGCCACAGGCTTGATTTTTCTCCAAAATGCTCTTCCAAAGCCTTTTCCTCAGCTGGTGCAGCAGCCACACCTGATGGATGGCTGTCTTCAGACAGGACCACGAGCTTGAAAAGCTAACTAGGATGTCTGCTGGAAAATACACTCAATAAAACCAGCAATCTGTCTCTGGAACAATTTGGTGTTTGCAGTGAAGTGGAAATCAGAGTAGAAGACAGAAAAGGAAGCTGGAGAGGCACTCATTATTAGGAGCTGTAGGGATAGCACAAGGAGTGATGGGTTCCAACTGAAAAGGGGAAATTTACGTTACATATAAATAAAAAATTCTTCCCTGTGAGGGTGATGGGGGCCCTGGCACAGGGTGCCCAGAGAAGCTGTGGCTGCCACTGGATCTCTGGAAGTGTCCAAGGCCAGGTTAGATGGGAACCTGGGATAGTGGAAGGTGTCCCTGCCCTTGGCAGGGAGTTGGAATGGGATGGGCTTTAAAGTCTTTTACAACCCAAACTATTCTGGGATTCTAATAATAGAGGAGAGTTTCCTTTTGTGCATGTAGACACACGATGGGGCTCAGGCTGTGCTGAAAATGCAGGAAATAGCAACACGCAGCGGAGGAATTCAGCAGGAAGAGAGAAGTGCATCAAGACAAAAAAAAGTTACTAAATTTTCCAAAAAGGGTCATGGGCAGTGAATCTTTACAGTCTTGTGGAGAGAAATTAGAAAATGGCCTGAACCCAAAGAAGTCTGAGGAGGTGATGTGTGAGTCACAGGCTCAACCACAAGCCCGAGAGGTAGAAAGTGAGCTCAGAGTTTCAGCCGTCCTCTCCAGGCAGGAATGAGTCAGGCGAGGAGACATTTGATGATGCTCATTCCAGAGAGGAACTGGAAAATCTGCAGCGGGGAGAAGAGCAGCAGCCCTGTGAGCTGGGGGAGCTCAGCCTGGGGCTGCTCACCGAGGGGAGCTGCAGACAGAGGGCTGAGGGCAGAGCTCTGGCTGCTCCAGCCTCTGCCCTGCTCTCATTAGGAGGGCTGGGATAAAATCCCCATCCAGATGTAACTCGTGTTGCTCTGGCCCTACAATGATGCTTAGCCTATTGTGTAAATTAAAAAAAAGATCATCCTTGTGTCTTCTTACTTGATCCACTCTCTGCTCTGGATCTTTTGGTGTTGATTTAGAGCTGATTCACTTAGTGGTTCTCTCAGATTTGGCACTGGAGATGCGCAGTGGGAGAGCAGAGCGGGGCTGGCTCTGGAGATGCACTTGGGGCAGCACCTCAGCAGTGGGCAAGGGCTGCTGCTCTGACCCTGGGCCCGGCCTGGTGCTGCACAGAGGAGGCTGGGGGTGGATTGGCGTGCAGGAGCTGCTATGCTCATCCTTTAGGAAAGGCTGGAATAGTGGAGGCTACTTTGGGAAAATAAAGGTTTGGGGATCAGCGCAGTGAGCTCTCGCTGCCCTCCGCTCCCCGCAGGCTCAACACTTCTCTGGGACGGGGTGAAAAGGAGAGCTCCAGGCTAAAGGAGCCCGATGTGGCTCCCCACGAAGGTTTAGAATTGCCCCCTGCAGTTTGCAGGGGACAGAGCCACCCACCCCCCCCGCACCAGGGTGCACAGGGAATGTGCCTCTCTCCCTGGCAGCGTCCGGCCCCCAAAATATGAGGCTGGGGGGGGAGAGTTCTGCAAGGGCTTCAAATACAACAAAAGCCTCTGTCTCAGTCCCCATTTGATCCCAGGGCTCTGTGCTTGCTGGTCACAGCATGGGGAGGTCCAGCCCCACCTCTGAAGGCAGAAACTTGCCCGTGCCCTTCTCCAGAGGCGTTAGGTCCAAGCAGAGCCAGAGCTGTGTCAATGTGTAGCCCCTGAGATGACTTGATAACACATGAAGCAAATCCTTCCAGCCAAAGCACTTTCAGAATTTTCCCCCGTGTCACAGGCCTTGTAAAGAGAAGGTTTTATTTCTTTTTCCTTCTTTTTTCCCTCCCTTTCTCTCTTTTAAGTGCCTCAAACATGCTATGTTGCATAACTCCTGCTATTTTTTTTCAAATATTAAAAGCCACCAGGCAAAGTGATGCTGGTGAGTTGCAACTGGAGAGAGAATTAGGTTCTGAATTAGGTGATCCCAGGGCCCCCAGGGAGGTTGATGTCCCACCCCAGGCTACCAGCAGCAAGAGATGCTCTCTCTTGGGCTCTGAACCTCAACTCTCTGGTGCTGTAGGAGCTGAGGCATTTTCTGCTCCTTCCATATCTGCTCCTTCCTCCCCTTTGATAAGGACACATCAAACACAGCTGGATGGGCTAAGGGTGGTCCCAGCAATCAGTGGTTTTCCTCTGGCACAAGCAAAACAACCACAAAAAGCATCATTTCCTATGTATGCTACCCTTACCTCTTTGGGATTTTTTATGAGATTCCAGGCTCTGAGTCTGGATGAGGATCTCCTCCCACAGAAAATTTAAAGATAAATGATTTGATTATAGAAGCACGAATTCTTATTTAGTGTGAATATTCTCCTGAAATAGAAGAGAGAATTACAAAACCTTTTGTCTTACAAAATGAAGCTCTTTTCTCTAAAGAAGAAAGGCTCGGGACTGTTTTTTAAAGTGTCACGGAAAGCATGTGGAATGCATACAGAAAAATGTAAAATACCTGAAATATGAGCCTTTTTGAATGCCCTCAAAACAGAGAGCAGAGCTGGTTTTGTGAGATTTTCAGTTGGAAGGTGGTATTTTCCAAGCAATGCTTTCACAGGACATTTTCTAACCTGTTTGTGTGTCAGCGTGGCTTTTTGCCCAGAGCACAAATTCAAAGCTGTATCAAGCAAAAGTAAAACCTCCAGAAGTTTAATATATATTCAAAAATAAAGGGAAAGAGCCAAATCTGAAGAGTGAAAGAAGGAAAACCTTGCCATTTCAGAGTAGCATAAGATCAAGGTAGATTTTATCAGGTTAGATAACACCTGGGTTATTCATACATCAAATATAAAAAGTGGGCTATTTTAGAGGTATCCTGAAGGCTTCTTAGTGACAGTTTCTTTCAGTCCCTTTCTGAACAACAGCATCTCCCCAGTTCAGCTCCTTTGCTTATGTTGCCCAAATCTATTAAGCTTTATCAGCCAAACCTTTGCTTTTCTACCCCAGAGCTCTGCTCTTCCTCCGCTGTGCACACACAGCTTCTCCCCCCATCGCTTCCCTGCCAGGGAGATTGAAACCATCTGGATTTCCCTTTTCCACGAGGGAGCTCTCCTGCTGTGCTCAGCGTGCTAACAAGGGCCGGTTTGTCAGGACATCTCCCCTGGAAACTCCCGTTGTCAGATGGAGGCATCACTGGGAATCATCCCCTCTCCAGGGCTCCAAGAGCTGCTGCTGAACTCCAGGAGCTCTGTGGCAGCGCTGCATCTCTGACCTCTGCCATGAACAGGCTTCTCCCGTTAAATTAATGCCCAGGATTTGCTTTAATCGTGTTAAAATACCCAGGGAGTGGCTGGAGCTCTGCCTCTGACTGCTCTGCTCAGCGAGAACACGGCAGCATCCAGCCACAGCCCCATCCCTCCTCGGGTTATATTCCAAGGCTGATTAAAGTATTTGTTGAGGAGGACTCTGCTCAGACAAAGAACAGGGCTTTTAGTGACACAGATCATTAAAACCTGGACAAGGAACATCCCTGTCAGGGTTGATTTATTTCTAAAGAACCCAGTGATTCCTGAATATATTGAGTGCAATTTTGTCCTCTTTAACTGAACAACCAGTATCAAAATATGGTTTTTTTTTTCTCAGAACATCTTGAGGACAAATTGCTTCATAATATACTTTTTTTTTATTGTATTTTTCAGCAGTTTTCTAAGAAACTGTCTAAAAAATCATCCTTTTATCTACCAGCTCCCTGCAGCCCCTCCTGGGCTGAAATAACAGTCTTTTTACAATGTACATAATTCACTGCAAACCAGCTTGGGGCAAGAAGGGAGAAAATATGCTGTGTCTATCACCTTTGAAGGAGAATTTTAGGCAGAAGGCAGCTAATTGCTCATACAAATATTCAACAGAACGGGAGAAATTCTTCATAGAAATTGTTGGATCTTTTTTATTTTCTTGAATTTAATTGCTGGATTTTTACTCAGCAACAAGAGCCAGATCTTTGCTTTTCTGTTTTGCTCACATAAAGAAGCCTAACACCTCCTGCCACTAAGATAAAGTACGTGACTGTCATTCATTTCAGCAGTGAGCAACAGCACAGAGTTTTACCCTTCCTAAGCTGCAGCTCCATGAATTTTCTTTAGAGGTCTAGGATCCATGACAGATCCAGCAGGATCCTGCTTGAGCTGTGAGATACAAAGGAATCAGAGCCTGTTCCAGGCAGCGTGTGTGAGGTTGTAATCAAATATTCAGAGCTGCCAATAATGAGTGATGCCAGTGATGGCAGTGATGTTACTGAAGTGACAGTGTAGAAACGAGTCCCACCACCTCACATGAACAAATTAAAGCTAAGCTGCATCCTAACAACTTCCACCAAGATGCTTTGATGCATATTTTATTTTTTCCACTAAATAAATGACACGCACTCTGCTGCCTGCAGTTCCCCAGCTCTCCTCGTGAATCTTGAAGGATGTCATTTCTCAGAGAGTTCTCCTGGGCAACTCAACACACAAATGAAGCCTGAATTTAATATGTCAACACACTTGCTGGGATGGGTGGTTTGCAGTAAGTAACAGTTCTGTAGGAGAGGAGTCACCAAGCAGGAAATGCCATCCCGTGAGCAATTCACGGTGAGTGCTTGGATGTGTTCCCCAGCAGCACCCCTGGGATTGAGCCATGAGGTTTTCATTGCTGTCCATGGCTCTGCTGTGCCCAATCCACTGGGCCACACTCTCAAGGCATCTTGACTGCAGAGAACTGCCCAGATATTTGAAAATTATTAACCTCCCATGCTTGGCCATTCTCTGGATTTATACTGCAAGGTTGATTCACCTCTGATTTACACCACTGCGTCTCTGAAGCCTGCTAATGATCTTCTTGCCCAGAAAGAGCCTTGCTCTACATCTGTCACCTGACATGAGCTGACAGAGGGGACCTCATCCTCACCACCTGCAGCTCCCCAGAAGATGTATTTGCACAGACACTGGGAGCACCCATTTCCTTGCAGAAATGCTGCGTGGCCAACATGAATTACAGAGCAAATTTGCTGTTATCTCACCCTTAATCAGTGCTTTTAGAGAAAGGTGGGAGCATTGCTGTAAGTGCTCGTGTTAATAACCAGCCTGCCCTGTGCAGAGTGATGCTGTCAGATTTCAATATTGCTACACAGATTGATTTCTGCACATTTTATTTTTAAGGCAAAGTGCAGCCAAAAATGTTTCAAGAATGGAATGTTTCTGCTGCAGAGGAACCCGCTGGCTGGGGCAAGGCAGCTCCTGGGAGCCACCCTGGTGTGAGGGCTCGTGGTGAGGCTCGACAAGTGGGGTGCATCCATGAGGATGCCAACAGGCTCTGACCTCCTGGTTTGACTTGCAGTTGCCCCATCACTTTTCTGGGCTCCGGACTGTGGCAGACCTTGTCTGTGACCACTGGACTCTCTCAGCTCTTGCCAAACTATTGGGAGGCTGCATCTTCTCGAGCTGGGGGTGCTGCCCTATTGTCACCCCTGGTCCTGCTTTCCTGTCTCCTGCAGAACAATCTGCTCTGTCCCCTTCTTGGCTCTGCCATCCCCACTCTGTCTGCAGCCAGAGCAGCAATGAACCCTCAGATCCTGGGCCAACAAGGGGATGACATCATCAACAACAACAACAATCCTTGTTTTCCAAATGCACAGTTCCTCTAAGTGCAACTTTTTCCTCTGCACATATGGCTGGAAGACATGGGCAGAGAAATTTATGAGAAAGCACAGGTTAGAAATGTGTTGGTCCTGAGACAAGTTAGCCAGTTCATAGCCAGGAAAAAGGAAACCTACAGCCCTTGTCTTGGTGACAGTGCTCTTGGCAAGAAAAAAAGTGCATCAAAAATGCTGTTTTTAAAATCTGCCCCTGTGAAAAAGAGATGCAGAGCGAGCACACAGCTACAAAACTGGGAAAATGTGATTTTTTTGAGGCTTTGGGAAACTTAACACCTTGTCCAAAGCATTTTGATGTCCCCATTTCATCCAGAGTGTGTTGCATGGCTGGGTGATCTGGCAGCACAGAAATGTGCTGTCAGGGATATGGGAGCACTGCCTGAGGTGGCAGAAGGTGCTTACAGAAGGTCTGGGAGCAATAATTTGGGATAGACTCAGGAAACAGCTCTGGCCAGGCTGCAGGGGCTGGAGGCTCTTCCCCTAGGGCTGCTTGACTGTGGTTAGAGAAGTTAACAAGGCAGGAGAAATGAGGCCTTGGTCTGTGATTTTCTATGCTTTGCACCTTCAGGAGATATAAAAATAACCTGTGCTTTGCCAGCAGGCAAGAGCGAGGGAAGATGCTTCAATATGAGATTAGAATATAAAGGGCAAGTGAGGAAACAGAGCTGTGAAAAGGGGGGGGAGCAAAGAGGGCATTGGTGTGATGAGTTTTGGTTGGAGATGGGGAAAAGAAGTCTCACGGAAAATCGTTCCAGGTGAAAATGTCTTCTTCCTCTGAGCGAGTCTCTGGCTGTTTTGAAGAAACCAAAATAGGGTTCTTCTGTATCTTTTCCTTTGACATGCCAGCCTGGGGCTTAGAAGATTTTCATGAAGGCCTTTGCTCCAGGGGAGGCTGGAAGGCTGATGGCAGACCCTCCTCCTCCTCCTCCTCCTCCTCACACGCCAGCCTTCCTCCCCCTGCCCCATCCCCCATCCCCAGCTCCTCTCCCTCCCCAGGGCTTGTCAGCTCCCTTCCCTCCCCACGGGCAGAGTGTGAGATTGAGCAGAGCCTTCCAGGCAAGCAGCCCAGGAAATGTCACAGAAGAACACCAACATTTTTCCCAGCAGAACTGAACATTTCAGGCAGTGTTGCAAGAAAAGAGCCAAAAACACCTCGAACCCAACAAACCATGAGAATGGTTTGCTCAAAAGAGAGAATTCTTGACCCGGTGAAGGCTGGTGGGTGAAATGGTGTGACGGGGTGGGAGGTCCCTTTTAATGCCATGTGCTGGTACCTGCTCATCTTTCCCTTTTTTTCATTAGTGCCTGTCTGTTCCCTCAAGCAATGGAAATTTTTATCTTGAGTGAAACTTGATAATGGCAAAAAAAAAAAAAGAAAAAGAGAAAGTGAAAACAATGTAAGAAAAATGCTCCACCATCACTGTCAGAAATGTTTCACTTTTTTTCCCCAAGGCCACCACAAATCCACATTTTACATTCACTTTTGAAACATCTGCATTCAGAAACTGCTTCAGCTCAGCTCTGTCATTTCAGCCATTAAGTGCAAATCATTGCTTAAAATGTTAACATAAACGAACTTTTTTTTTTTATCATAGTTAGAACTTGTTTCCCTGGAATTTATATTTGGATTCCTTATTTTGGGAAGAAGGGAGCATGATGGAAAGGCACAAAGCCTGATCAGTGAGCAGGGGGTCAGAAACTTCTCCACGTGTTGTGTTACCTGATTAAATGGGATGCTGGAAGGTGGGAAGCTGCTGGCAGTAGGGAATAATTTCACAAAATATTCAGTTAAGGCACAGTCATTGAGAACAAGAATTTCGACAAAAATTTCAAAGGAATTTGGGGCTTATAGGAATATTGAGAATATTCAGTTTTCATTACTGATTATAACTGGAGGTTTGGAAAAGCCTCTCAACTTTGTGCCTTTCATTGCTCATGACCCAGTGGTTTTCAGACACTAAGGCACTGCCTGAGTTATAAACTGATATTAAATCCAGGCAGATTTGTCTGGAAGTCCTTTCTGTTCAGTTTTCAGGTAATTTGAGAATATATTTTTCAAGAAATAAATGAACTCAATTAAGATATGATCTGGCCACTGACACTCAGAGGTGATGGTCCTCACGTCCTGTCCCTGCACCTCTTGTGTTCTCACTGACCCTGGTGAATATCCGAGCTTTGAAAATTACAAGCTTCTGGAAAAACTTGACATTTTAGATGGGGAAAGATCCTCAGCATCCCAGTCTGCTTTTGATTCCATCAGAACTAAAGCAGAAGGTGCTGGAGGAGCAGAATTGACCCAGTGTTGGCTTGGAGGGCAGATCCTTCTGTGTCCTTACCAACGTGGGTCTTTGAGTATCTGTAACCTCACCTATTAAAGTAGTAGCAAACACATACTGAAAATTTGGGTGGCATCAATACACTTATTTTTATAGCTCAAACTCGATTATCACTTGTTACAAACAAGCTCCCAACTTTATATACCTAATGTAAGTGAAAACGAAACCATCTGTTGAATGGCTTCCCACTATGGAACAACAGATGCATAAAACATGTGCCATAAACGGTGCCAGTGGCTTTGAACCTCCTGTGGGAGGCCAGATTGTTTTCAATCTCCTTCCACAATGATTGATTACCCTGTGGGTATTGCTCAAGTGCCCTGTTCCTGTTCCACTTTCTGTCAAGCACGAGGTAAAATTGAAGAGCTGCCGGGAAAAAACTTGAAATTCTGGACCGGGAAAAATTCTGAGCATGCCAGTCTGTTTTTACTGTCACTGAAAATGAAGCAGGAGGTGCTGGAGGAGCAGCATTGCCCCAGCTTGGTTTGGAGGGTGGATCCTTGGAAGGAGGTGATTCTCCCCCTCTACTCTGCTCTCCTAAGACTGCACCTGGAATAATGAGCACAGTTCTGGTGCCCCCAGCATGATGAGAAGGGTGTGGAGCTGTTGGAACAAGTCCAGAGGAGTCCATGGAGCTGATAAGAGGATTGGAGCTGCTCCTCTATGGGGGCAGCCTGAGAAAGTTGGGGCTGTTCAGCCTGGAGAAGAGAAGGTTCTGTGGAGACCTCACAGCCCCTTCCAGTGTCTGAAGGGCCTGCAAGGAAGCAGGAGAGGGACAGTTCTTCAGGAACTGGAGTGACAGGACAGGGGAATGGCTTCCCACTGAAACAGGGGAAATTTAGGTTGGATATACAGAAGAAATTGTTCCTTGTGAGAGTGGGGAGGTCCTGGCACAGGTTGCCTGGAGAAGCTGTGGCTGCTCCATCCCTGGAAGTGTCCAAGGCCAAGCTGGATGTGCATCAGGATAAGCCAGGTTTGTTTAGCCACAGTTCTGAGGAGGTCCCACAAAGATGATCTTATAATATTTTTTAAAATTATTGCTATTTATGTACTCACAGCTAGACCCGTACTTTGATTTCATGGCCTTCTCTTCTGACTTTATCCTGGAATTTCTCCAGCTGAAACATGCCGTATTTTGTAAGAGTTTTTGTTTCTACTGCTTGAACTGAAATGCCCATCAGATAAATCACTTTTGGAGGCGTGAGTACAAACCACAGCATTTCAGGATTATTTTAGTTGCTCTGCTTGCCCTTTCCCTTCATTGACAACATATGGTGGAGAGGATAGAGAATAAACAGCCTCTGGTTTATCTCAGTGGAGTTTTTACTCTCTCACTATCTTGCACAATCGACTCTTGAAGAAATTAAGTTTGATGACAATTTGTGTTGGGATAGACAAGTATTTCTCAAGAGCTCCGTAACAGGAATTCTTAGAATGTATATCACTTCTCCAATCCTCTCATCCTTTCTTCTGCCCCTTTGTTCCTCAGTGAAAATACTATTTTCTGCAAATAATTTCTTTTCACTATCTGCAGACATACAGAAATCCCGATAATATTTCTTTTGAAGGAAATCTTAGGGTTTTTAAAATATGTGAATACATGTAGGGGAGTTCTTTGAAGATCATTTTTGGTCTGCTGAGGCTCATAAAAACCACTGAATATTTATAGCAGCCACCACAACAAAAGGAAAGGAGAAAGATATCAAGTGTAGACTAGAGAAACTGTTTAAAAACATCTCCATCTCTTTGGTAAATGACTTTGAATGCAGCTGTCAAAGAAGCCTTTGGGAATTAGGTGCTCAAATTCCATTAAACTTCATAAGAACGTAATAATCTATCCTCTTGGTCTTCTAAATAGATCCAAGACATATGCTGAATATTGTTACAGAAAGAAGTGTTTAGAAATTAATGGTTTGCACCTCTTTTAAAAATAGAAGATAATTGGATTTCCTCCCCATGGGGAAGATCAGCTGTAGCTTTGGTTTGCAATGAAGAGCTTCGTGCAATGCAACACGCCTCTGTTCCCACCTGCAAATTCTGTTTGGGAAGAACTGAAGTATTTTTACATGGGACCAGGGTTCTAAATGGACCTCAAGCCCAACTGAAG
Organism: Aphelocoma coerulescens; assembly: GCF_041296385.1. Taxonomy (NCBI): domain Eukaryota; kingdom Metazoa; phylum Chordata; class Aves; order Passeriformes; family Corvidae; genus Aphelocoma; species Aphelocoma coerulescens. The sequence continues at coordinate 3,334,315 of NC_091027.1, read as the reverse complement.
GGCTGAGGAGAGCAGAGGGGCTGCAGTGTGGCCAGGGTCCATCAGAGGTCTCATCTGCTTGGCTTGGGAAATAGGAGAGGGAAGGATGTGTGAATGACCAGATGGAAAAAAAACCCAAATTCAGGTGATGCCAGGCAATGGATGTGGTGAAAGCCAACCATGGGTCTCACTGCCATGATCGTTTTGGGATAAATCACACCAATACAAGTCATCACACCTATACAAGAATCTGTCCTTGTTTAGGCATCACACTGGCAGGACCAGGCCTGAAGTTTGCTCCTGATCCTGCACTCACCCAGAGGAATGAAATGACTTTCTGAATGGAGCTTGTCACAGTGCCAGCTCATCAGCCTGGCTAAATTAATTCATTAATTACATTACAAATGTGATTTGGATGGAATCAAAAGCAGGGGAATTAGGTTTGGATTCAAAAACTGCCTCCCACTTGACCCTTTTACAGTGCATTCATGAGTTTGGTTAATTTGGGGATGATTCCTTCCTTTTAAACTTATTTAAGTTAATTTCTAAATGCAATGTTTTTCATATTAAGAAGCCCTCCAGCTTTTCATTAGAGAAATGTCAGAACCAATTTTTTTTTTGAGTTTTGAAATTTCTTTCTCTTGTTTTGTTAGCCAAACCAGTGAATTTTCCTCTCAGACTTGTGAGTGCTTTCAGTCAATGTAAATGAAGAGTTTTTTCTTTGACTTGCTTTAGTGTTGAGTCGCAGATCTTGTACAACATGGTCTTGATCTAATGGGTTGGGCACTTACCAGTTCAGTTTTACCTTTCATGTTCCCACGTGGAATTTGGCAAATTTAGGAAAAAAAAAAACAAATCAAGGAACTGGTTGATAGCAAACAAGAGGCAATACCAAGCAGCAGTCCCCTCATGAAACGTTGACCTCTCCATGAGCCGTGGTGGATGATGCTCTGGGGATGCTCTTTGTCAGGGCTGACTAGCTGAGACAAAATGTTATGTGTCACAGTCATCCGAGATGAAACAAAATAAATCCTTCTCTGCTGTTTAGTTGACTTCTGTTTTGCTTGTTCTCATCCTTTTGTGACAAATTACATGATGTCAGACATTTCTGTCAGAGCTCAGTACTTTCACTCGTGCACATGTATCAGTTTTGGCTTCCTAATCATCCTCTGACCTTTGTGGCTGCACAGAATAAACAAATGAGATCTCCAAAAGTTCAGGATTACATATATTTATAGTATATATGTATAGATGATAACAGAACAATTGTATTAATCTGCTCTTTTGGGCTTGCACAAGGCTGGTATTTGAAATCCTGAGAGCTGTGTCCCCTGGTACTTTCAAAGCAGGATTTAAATTCTCTCTGTGATCAGCTTTGTACCATATGTTAAAAGAATCTGAATCCTTTCCATTAAACTTAAGGGAAACTTTGAAAACCAATTTAGTGGAAGTTTTAAACTTTAGATTAAAATATTTATTTGAAATGTGCATTCTCTGAAAAATTGCTCCTCGAATAGGAAAGGGAGCAGGAGCTGTATCCTACTTAACTTTCTGTAGATCTGTCCCCATGTAACAGACATTATCCTTCTCACAAGTACGAATTACTTCTTTTTCATCCTTTCCTCTTCACCCCTGTCACTGAACTCATTCTTCATTTTACTGACACATCCACTAAATGAGCAGAGCCCTATTATGATTAGCTTCAAAATATGCTAATCAAAAAGCCTACAGTATAAATATTTAAATTTCAGATTTTAGTAAAACTACCTTATCAAAAGTAAAAGGAAAGAAAATGAAGCAGCAGAGCACAAGTATTATGTACACTATTATTATAGGGATGTATGAGAAAGCCTCCACAGAAAAGCCTAAATTTTTTAATCAATTTTTTAAAAAATAAGGGTCCTGTTGAGAAATGTTCTTGCTGTGAGTAGGTAGGCAGCCTGTACCTACGCAGGGATGGGGATGAGATGGAGCCTCATCATTCTGCCAGGCAGCATCGCTGTCCATCGATCCATCTGATCAGCTGGAACCAGCCCAGCAATACTTCCACACTGAACTGTCAATTTCCTCAAAAATATATTTCATTGCATCTGACTTGGGGTGACTCTCACCATAAGTTCACAGTTTTGCAGAATCATTTAGGATTTTTTGCAAAATCATTTAAGATAATCAAGTCCAAGCACCTTGTCAAGGGTACCAGAGCACTGAGTGCCACCTCCAGCCCTTCCTTGGGCACCTCCAGGGATGGGCACTCCAAACCTCCCTGGGCAGCCCCTGCCAAGGCCTGAGCACCCTTTCCATGGGGAAATTCCTGCTGCTGTGCACCCTGAGCCTGCCCTGGCACAGCCTGAGGCCGTTCCCTCTCCTCCTGTCCCTGTTCCCTGGGAGCAGAGCCCAACCCCCACACATGTGCACACTTTAAAAACTACTGGATAGGGGAGGAAAGTCTCTGTTGAAAAGATGCAACCTTCAGAGTGTTTGGTTGGTTGGTTTTGCCTCCAAAACTTCCCACAGTTCAATATTCAAATGTCCATTGATTTAACAGTCCATGACCTACAGCTTTTATTTGTGTTTTGTCAGCTCAGTTGTTGCTCAGCTCCTTATGTTTTCCACATCATCAGTAAACACAAACTCCCTTGGTCTGTGGGTGAGAAGAGACTAATTCTGAACCTGTGTTTAATCTCATCTTTTGCAGTTCCAAAGAGTTTGAGGTCTTCATGCACTGCTATTTTTGAATAGACAGAAAGGAGGAAGAACATGCCAAAACGATTCAATATTTCTCTTAACTCTAAAAGAGAAAATTCCTAAAGGAAGAGGAGTTCTTGCTGTTGGTGAACAGATGGAAAATGTATCTTGTAGAGGTTTCACTTCCATCAGATTATTTCCTTAGGAACTGCCATTACTGTGCAGATTAATATTCTTTGATGCTGTGCATTTTTTATAAGTGACATCAAAGGTTCCTATGTATCTGTTTGAAATTGCTGAAAGCTTTAAAAGGAAACCAAAATCTACTCTGATTTTGTTTCCCAAGAGCTTTTTTTAAAAGCCTAAAAGTTTTAAGCAGCTGGTTCAACCCAGAAACACGATATGCATTGTGTTACTATCGCTTTGTTTCTTCCAATAATATCCTTATTGCTACAAATCTTTCCAGAGCACACGAGAATGCACAGAACCCCACATCCCTACCAACCTGAAATAAAAATATGGTATGAAAATATCAGCAATCAATAATTCCCAAACTGGCTTCCATCAGTGGCTATCCAAACTTATCAGACTGCCTGAGGACAGTTTCCTGCAGAAAACCCAGTCTGAACCAAGCGATTACGTGAACGAGTGATGATAATGTGCTTTGAAAGTTAAGCCAGGGGTGATTAAATGTCTGTGGGTAATAAACAGAATTAAAAGTATTTAGGAAACAAAGCACAGCTCCGAACACAATCAGAGCATAGTGTATCATTAGTGGTTGTAGGCAAAAAAACCCCATTCATTTGTGGGACAAGATAATGGTTGGATGTGAGAATCTGTCCTGTTCTCTCCACTTTTAAAAATGCCTGCCCGTAAGCTGAGTGCTGCTATCAGCATTTAGCATGCTTGATGATACATTTATATATTTCATAAATCCAAGCTGCTTCCGTGCCCTCAAAAGACTCTTTGGAAAGTGCTTTTTGGAAAAGGATGGCTCAACATGAAGAGAATTTGGCTCTTTGCAAAATGTGCCACATGGATCGTGGTGGTATTTGGGAGAAGCCCTTGGGAGATGGAACTAGAAGATATCAGCTCACATTTTGATCCGTTCTCTTGCATCCTATTTCCAGACAATAAAGGATAATAATTCAAGATTTAAACTTTGATGGCTTCAATTGCTTAGCAACAGATTCACCAAATTCAAATTGTTTCAACTCTGAAATTCAAAGAACTTTTGGGATCTGGAAGACAAATGACACATTCATCTGCCTAATTTCATGATTTCTTTTACCTTAATTGCAGGATAGCAAAGAGGTAAAATCCACTACAAGCAGTCATGGTTGGCTGTAAAAAGTGAAGTGATTTGACCTTTAATAAGCTATTAGAAAAAACATTTCTATTTTGAAATATAAAGGTATCAGGAAATAATCTTCAGAGCCTGGCGTAGCTGTGCAGAGCACAAGGTTTGAATCAACAGGTTCTTATTGTTGTCAAACAGATTTCCTGATTAGTGTTAAAAAAAAAAAATGCAAAAATTCTATTTTGTGCCACTAGATAGAGTCAGTTGGAGCCTGGGGATTTTTGCTATAAATATTGATACGCCCCCTCAATCACTTTTCTGATTCATTCCCTTTCTCTTTCCTGTTCCCCTCTTTGGCTCCGGTTTTCACGCTGACGTTACACTTCTTACTCACCAAGTGTTGCAGTCACTGCTGCCTTCAGCGCAGCGTTAAAAGCCTCCCTTCCAAACCCGTGGAGGGAAAGCACAGTCTGACAGATCACCTTTTATTTATCCTGCCTGTTGGGAAGCCACCTGCCTTGGAAGCCAGGCTTGTATTGAGGCAGCACCTGAGCTGCAAGGCTGGGGAGAAGCTCCCCTCCCTCCTAATGTGGAGATATGGTTGGCATTGGGTTTGTTGGGACTGTTCTCCTTCCCTCTGCTCCTCCTGTCCCTTCACAGCCTTGTGCAAGTGCTGTTGGAATGGCCAGATGGAAAGATTTCCACATGGCACAGTTCGCCTTTTCTTCCTCTCTGAAACAGGATGCTCTAAAAAGGCACGAATGTAAATCCCAAAGAAGCCACCAGAGCTTTCCCACAGGTGTTGGAGCAGGATAAAGCACTGTGGAAAATACATTTTGAGATGTGGGTTCAGTGACTAAAGGCTGAGCCAGCTGAGGCATGGAAGGGTGTGACCAATTCTTTGGATAAAGGCATGCTTGGATCTCACAGGGTGCTGGGGCTGATCCCTGGTGACATTTGGAGGTCTGCAAAACCAGTGGCCACTCACTTCTCTTTCCCAACTTTAATTTTACCCTGCAGGTTTCCAAGGTGCTTCAGCTAAAATCACTCTTTTGTGGGAGATGTGAATTACCAGCCTTGGCTTTCTGCCTTCCTTCCAGTCTGATTCCAGGTTTGCTGAGGTAAATTATTTTCACTTCTGTGCTGCACAGCTGGGTTCTTCACCAGTTTTCAATCAGAACGATGTTGTCACCTTGCATCTAAAAATACTTTGTTTTATTAATAACATTTTTTGATGGAACTTCTTCAAGGAAACCCCAGATTCCCTGTACCACCTATTTTTTTCCATCCAGTTATTAGCCAGGTAACTTCACTGGGCTAAATAAAGAAGCATTCTCCAAAAAAATAGCTGCTGTGTTCCATTTGTAACTGATTGTGGTTTTCTGGTAGTTTTATTATTTTATCTCTTTCTATATTTTCAATCAACTTTTTTGTAAACCAATTCAAACTCTATGGTTAAAAACTCCTGTAATCAGGGTGCTGCCCTTCAAAAGAAAGTTCCAGCTCTTATGTACAGATTCCAGTTTCAGCATTTTTGCTGGCATTGTCATTAACTCCTTTTCAAGATCCTTCAGATCTCTTGCATGCATAATCTCTGGTCCAATGACCCCTGTCTGGTCTTTAACCAATTTATGCCAGTCACTGCCCCAGGCCTTTTTCAGTTTATTACCTTGCTTCAATTGCTTTAGTAAACCATTTATCTCTGCTAGTGAAGTGACTCTTTAATTCTATATTCTATATTAGGAAGAAACTTGTCACTGTAAGACACTGGCACAGGCTGCCCAGAGATGTGAATTCCCCATCCATGGAAGTGTCCAAGGCCAGGTTGGACGGGACTTGGAGCACCCTGGGATAGTGGAAGGTGTCCCTGCCCATGGCAGGGGGTGGAACAAGATGATCTTTAAGATCCCTTCAAGCCCAAACCATTCCATGATTCAATTTGTAAATAAAAAGAAAGGATGGCTTTGTTTTAAATTGAGGTGTTATTGCCTGTTCTTGGAATTTAAAAGAGTTTAAAAATAAAGCAAGAGCCTCTCCAAAATGAGATGTTAAGATATTCAAACACAGCTGACAATCGAATCAACTGCTCTCAGTCTTGAAAACAGGCAAGGTTTCCTTCCCAAAAATGTGGCTGGGGAGATGGAAGCACTGCAGGCTCTGCTGGGTCAGGCTTGAGAATTTTTTTTCTAGTTTTACTATTTCCCTTGATCCCTGGCTTCAGGTGAGCTTATGACAAACTCATTGCTCTGTGCTGAACACTACTCCTGCCCCACACTAATTGCTTTATCATTAATTATCCTTCCTCCTAATATCTAATCTAAACCTGCTCCCTGTCAGTGTGAAGCCATACTGCCTTGTCCTGTCACTCCAGACCCTTGTAAAATCTCTCTCCATCTTTCTTTTAGGTCCTTCAGGCACTGGAAAGCCACATTTAGGTCATCCCAAAGCTAGTCCAGGCTGAACAAACCCAATTCTCCCAACTTCTCCTCATAGGAGAGGTGCTCCATGATCCCCCTTGGGCTGTGAGTGCCCAAAACCACAAAGTGTCAGAGTCTGCCCCAGTGTGACCGGTGGCTGCTCATCCCCTCCTCCGTGGGCATCTCTGCAGGGAGAGCAGGACATCCAAAATCTGCTGCTCCCCAGGCAAGGCAGAGATCAGGCAGGAAAGGGAGGAAACCAGAGGACATCTGGGCACGTACCTGCCCTCCTCCTGCCTCTGTTTTCCCTGCTCCTTGGCTATAAATAGAGGTGCCAATCTCCAGAGCTGTCAATCCAACATCCTCCACCCTCATGAAGGTAACATTTAAAAAGTGACACAGATTGAACATGTAAAATGCTCTTTAATTTTCATGTAAATTCCATCTCTGCTCTCCTGAGTCTGGAGGTGTCCAAAATTTGAGAAGCAGAAAATAGAAGACTTTAAAAGAAACATTGAGCCATCTTCCCTGTATGAAAAGCATTTAAATGTGCAGTGTTCTGAGGCTTTAAATACCACGAACTGGGCTTTGTATTCTCATTTCTTTTTCATGCTCTGCTCATGATTCGGGTGTCAATAAGTTGAGCTGTTTGTTGTTTGAGCACTTTTGCTTTCTGTTTTGCAGAGTGAATGTTATCCTTGTCTTGGTCCTGGCCCTCAGCAAACCAGGTTGTGCTCCCTGGGTTGTGCCAGACTGGTTGCTGTGAAGGTGGTGAGGTCCTGGCACAGGCTGCTCAGAGAAGTTGTGAGTTCTCCATCCCTGGAAGTGTCCAAGGCCAGGTTGGACAGGGCTTGGAGCAACCCGGGATAGTGGAAGGTGTCCCTGCCCATGGTGAAGGGCTGAAATGAAATGATCTTGAAGATCCCTTCCAACCCAAACCATTCTGGGGTTCTCTGCCACCCAGCTGAGGTCTGAGCTGGAAAAACTGCTGAAATATTGTTTTAAAGTGCTTATTTCACTGTGTTTTAGGAGAACAGGCACCGGGTACTGTAGGACATGAAGGTGAAAATCAACTGATGTCCCTTTTCCATCCGTCCATGTCACAGCTCTGATCCTGTAAAATCCTCTGCCTGTCTCACCTCAGCTGACATTGCTGCAGCAAAACTGCTGTTCCTGGGAGGATGACTTAGAGGGGATGCAAGAGATCTCAGCAGGGTTCAGTGCTTGATTCACATATTTCTGGTTAAAAAGAAAAAAGAGTTGCAAGGGAGAGCGAAAAGATCAAGATCAAGGTGGAGCCAGGCCGTGAGTGCCTGCAGGAAGAGCAGCAGAGATGTGCCAGACTTATTAGAGGTCTCTCTCAGATTTCTAAAAAGGAAGATGAAAACCCATCCTTTTAACATCCCTGAAATACTGTTTTTACCGTGAAGGATCCCCTGCTGTGCCCACACACACTTTGGGTCCACTGGCAAACTGGGTTATGAACAGAGTGCCCCAAATTATGCTTAATTTTTGCTCCTGGCTTAGAGAAATGTTGAAATAAGGTTAAGGCTGCTTCCAGTCAGCTGAGGATCTGCTTCATTTTTGAATAATGAAAGGTGAAACAATTTACATGTGCTCAGAAGACTGAAACAAAGGGGTGGAGTGGACTAAGCCTTGTGTTTGATTATGGGATGCACCAGGGAACAGGGAGATAAAGCAGGACTGTGCAGGCTGATGTCTTTTCCCCTCTGTTCTTCAACATTTGAATACAGAAGGAATTTTCTCTTAGAAGTTTATTCCTGGTTTTTCAGTGAGACAGAGAGGATGTGGGAATTTGGATGTGACAGGGCAGCTTTGGGGTTGCTGCAGTGGGAGAGTGAGGCTGGTGAACCCATTCAGAGAGATTATTCCAACCTTTCTCCAACGACAGCTGATGTGCAGCTTCTTTTCTATGTCATGCTCAGTGCTGGGGGGGCTCCTCTGAGGTTTTCAAGTTACCTAAGGGGGCTTTGAAATGAAAAGGTGTTGCAGTGAATTTTGTCTTTTTTTCTGGCTGCACAAGTGAGAAGATTATCTCATATCTCTGGATTTTCTGGTCTTTGCCTACCTTAATGGAATGATTTCTGGAAGCAGGTTGGGTTTGTGACACCCTGTAATGATCCTTAACTGACGTATGATATCAGGTGGTAAAACACTGCTCTTCTTACTGCACATTATACTCACATAGTGTATTTTTCTCATTTAAATGGATTTATAAATATGCAGAAAAGCTTTCCTGGGGAATATCATACCATCCTAATTTTACTTCTGCTGAATGATGTCCAATCTCTGCTTAAAATTCCCTGTTCTGATGAGTATTCCAGCTGGCAAACTAGAGCAGTCAGAGTAAATTCATTTCAAAGTGCAAATTAATATTTGCCAAGATGCACTCACTCTCTTTGCAGCATTCAATCAGCTCTCCCTGAAGCATAATGGGTGGAGAGAGTGAAATGGATGAGCTACCTATTGCAATTCACATTAATGTTACTAATGGGAGTCGTAAATGAGAGTTGGATCAGGCACTAGATGAATTCATATGTCTCTCTAGTACTTAATTAATCAGTCAGTTTATCAGTAATTATGAATACAGCCCTTCTGATCTTCAGGAAAAGCTCACCCCCCTCCCAGAAGCCATGCACAGATCTGATTTTCATGGCTGAGAAGTGAACATTGATGAGCTGCTCACTAGAATTCTGTTTGGTTTGTGGGTTTTTTGTGCTGTTTGGTGTTTTTGTTTCGTCTTGTTTTGTGGTTTTGTTTTTGTTTTCCCAACTGAAAAGTTTCTTTCTTTTTTCCAGTTTTACTAATTGAACATTTCCATAGAAAGCACATATTTCCACTGGAGAACTTATGTGAAAACAGCTTTTTAATCACCTTTTGTCAAACTGTTTAAAATATAATCCAACCATTTGCTGAATTTGTACGTGTCATGAATCACTAGAAATTTTTGTGTCCAGATGTTTTGAGATTTCTGTTATTTAAGACTGATTTTTATACTGGTATTTAATCCGAGAGTTTAGTGGGATATTTCAAAATTAGTGAATTTTTTTTCAAAATTAGTGACAGATTCATTACAAAGAAATTATTTTTGTGATTTGGGGGTAACAATCAACTTCACCTGTTTCACTGGATGTGTTTGAATCCTGACACCTCTTCCATTTCAGGTGCTTACTTAAGCTGGGGTTAATCTGGAGAAAGAATGGCCCAAAACACTGATATTTTGAATTATCCTTGAAATTAAGAGGCAAAGGCACTGCAGGAACCTGCCAGTACTGTGGGAGTGGGACCTGTGAAAAAGCAATGTGGGCAACAAGGGCATGAGGAAGACATTTGGGTTTCAGCCCAAATGCTGCTGAGGTGCTTCAGTCCCACTGGTGGCTCTGGGGAGTGGGACTCAAAACAAGATTTGTCTTGGAGGGATCTTGGACTTGAAGCAAAGTTTGTGTCCTGGTGCTTTGGCTTTCTGGCGTGTGGTGATTGCATTGAGAGCCCTGAGGGAAGCAGGAATGAAGAAGATGGGCAGCTTTTAATTCCTTCTTTTTCTTGGACAGAGACTGGGAGCAGAGTTTGAAGTCAAGATGGAAAAAAAATAATCTGTGGAACTGAAGGTCTTCTCAGCTTTTAAGTCTGTGTCTTCTCTTGTGCACCTTCACCAAGACATCAAACCAAGAAAAACCCTGAATGCAGCAAGGCCAAGATAATTAAATTTTAGGGTTTTGCTCCTGTGGTGTGAGATTGTGGGGTGATTTTTAACAATGGCTAGACCTTGGTTGATTTATTCTGCAGATCTGTGCTGATTTTTGTTGTGGTGGGGTATGAATCAAGAGCAAGAAACCCAGGAGGGAGTGGATTACAGTGTGTTGGATTGAACTCAGAGCTTGTCATCAGTAAGTCTCACTTTTGTGGGTGATTAGAGGAGGATTAAATTACCCATGTGGATAATTTGAATAAACATTCTGGGAGCTGGCAAACTGGCGTTTTTGGTTTGGCATTATTTTTTCCTTTCATTTTGTTCTCTCTTTTCTAACTTTAGTATGCATTATTCACTTACAAAGATGGCTGCATTTTCAGTATAAAATATATATTTTTTTAAAAAAGGGGAACAAATTCAAATATTTGTTTCTTTTGAAAACTGGCATATTAGCTGTTTTTTTTCCCTAAACCTTCTGTAGGGTCAGCTGAGTTTCAAACTTTTAAAATGTATTAAAAATTGGATTTTAAGGAGACTAGAAGGATCTATCTATCTATCTATCTATCTATCTATCTATCTGTCTATCTCTTCTCCCCCAGTTTCCATCTGTATTGTGTTTAAAGTAGACTTGCATTAGGTAGCAGATGTCCACACACCAGTAACCTGCCTCACAGGCCATTCTCTTCCTATAAATATTGAAGATCATATTGAGTTTATACTGGAGAGCACAAAGCTTTCCCAAGGTGATAACAAGGTGCCCTGGGATTGCTCCATGGATTGTGTGGGGATGTGGGGGCGCTGAAATATTCTCCTGCACCAGTCCTAGTCAAGTTGGACAGTTAAACATGACATCAGAGTTTTCTTTCCTCTTTCTTTACATCCTTGGCAGCTTTTTGTGGTTGTAGTGACAGGAAATAAATCAGCCCCCTCAGCCTGATGAGGAGCAGTTCATTGCAGTGGTTGTTACACTCCTGAGCAGGAGGCTAAGGGCTGGATTTTAGGATTTTAACCACCTTCTGGTGTATTTCTGTTCAAGTTGCTGGGACAGAGGGGGTGCATCGCTACAAGAAAGGTCACAAGCAGCTGAGACTGAGGGCACAGTCCTGGTCTCGCTCCTGGCTGGACTGGACTCAAGGATTTTGTGGCTCCAGTGCCCTGATGGTGGGACTGATCTCCAGATGGTTCCCAGCATGGAGAAAAGGGGATCTTATCCACTCTGGCTGGTCCAGGGAGCCTGAGCAGAGCCTGGCGTGGAACAGCCCCTCTCTGGCTGTGTGTGAGCGCTCTCAGCCGATGCTGGAAACGTTCAGTCGATATTTTCCAAACGACAGCTTGAATTTCAGTGGGTTGGGGATGTGAGCTGTGGGGGATGCAGCAGCGTTCCTGACCCCGGAGGACCTTTGCTTGTGAGCAGTTAACAACTATTTAATGACTGAGTAGTTTTTATGTTCCGCTAATGCTCCTTCCCTTGCTCCCTTGTAGTAGGCCTTTTCCAGTTCCTTAAGCTTGTTCACTGCCTGCCTGAGCCAAGAGCTTTGCCATTTTAATGAGAAAGGAATGGCTCGATAGACATGGGCATAAAGATATTTATTTGCATTGTACTTGCGGGCTGGAAGGAAATCCTTTAATTAAAGACCTGAGAGGTCAGAGGAGATGTTTGGGATGAATGAACCCAACTCATTTATCAGTACATGTATGAATGTGCATGGATTCAACGAGCTGGTGAAAGCACAGGGAGTGGAATTCATGCAGTGAAAATTTAAATCATGGGAAGGAAAATCCAGGGATGCTTTTCTGCCTAAATAATCAAAACGAGAACAGAGCAGAGGTCAATTAAAAAAGCCGACACATGGCCAGACTCCCCTGTGTTAAAAACACCTTCAGAATCACAGTTTGCTCGTCAGAGAGAACTGGATCCCTGAGAAAAAGTGTTTAAATAGTTTTAGAATATTTTAAATATATATTTAAAATACATTAAATAAGAGGAAGAGGAGGAAGACGTAGTTACAGAAATACATGGTAGATAGTGCAAGGCCCTATTTACAAACTAATGATTTTGGATTTGGTTATTTTGGGACCACCAAACCTGTATGGGATTTCAGCAATGAGGGATTCAACATGTCACAGGGGACTGGGGGGTCTCTCTGGCACTATGAAGTGAACAATTTGCAGTTGAAAAAAAGCATTCCAATATAAGAAAGATAAGAAAGAACCAGCAATTTTAGTAAAGTTAAATAAAAAACTAATTTATAATTTAATAATTTCTTCGGTTTTTAATAAATTTTGTTTCTGTAATGGAAAATTCAGGTTTCTCCAGCTCACCAGTATCTGACACCAGGTGCCACACAGTGCGTGATGGCAAGACACGTTCTGATCACAGTGGAGAAGTTGCCATGTGGATGGAGAAATTCCAGAAGTGGCTCTGAAACCTCCCTGCAATGAGGATTTGAGCCTTGGGACAGCAGAGCATCTGTTTGCAAACATCCCTGTGTTCAACTCTGAGATAAAGCACTGGGAAATCCTGGCTGCAGGGAATCCCCAACCTCCCAATAAACAATTCACATTTTTGATAAGGAGCTGTACTGAGAGAGGAAAACTCCCTTCTGGAGTGCACCCTGCCTAATGCCATCTTTTTAACTGTGCTGGTTTTGGTCACCTCTGCTTAAGGAAGACTGTGCTTGGTGGTAACACTTCCAGAGTTCCTCCCATGACTCAGACAACCCATGGTGTTTATTCCTTTGGTTCTGTGGCTTCTCATTCCCACACACTTATTTCCCTGCCATTTTGGCCCCAGATCTATTCTTGTGTGGATATTTTCTTTCAGTACAACCATCATGGTACAGATTTCTGGATCAACAGAAATTTGGCCCATCCTTCACCACTGCCTGAAAACTCTTCAGCTTCTTTATCTCCCTCCAAAAATACTAAGTGGGATTCTGGTGTCCAGTCACCTTTCTTGCCTTCAGTGGATGTGCTCTGTTGACTCAGGCAGCCTTTCCCTGGTGGCTCTGGAAGACCCCTCTTCCATGTGCTTGGAGCATCCCCCTCTGCAGAGGCTGAGCCTGCTGGTTTTGGTGCTGCACTGGGGCCATGCTTTGCTCCAATCATTTCTTTGTGTGGGATTGGAAGTCCTTTGCATCAAAAATAATGGTTAGGTAGGGCAGGGTAATGAGTTAAAAATAAGCTGTTACATGCTTCAAGCATTCCTTCATGTCCACTTCTATCTGATTGCTGAGTTGCTGCAGTGAGCACTGCCACAAACATTTCCCTGCACCAGGAGAAGAGTGAATGCAGCATCTTCCTGACTGCTGGCCTCCAGGACAGGGGCTGAAGAGGAAAATGAAAAGCTGCACTATCCCAGCCGTGGCACATGATGAGAAACAATCTCTATTGGCAAATCCAGCTTTAAAGCCCTGTCCCAAGAGCATTGCTCCATTATTTAGAGGGTGTGGGTCAGAGCAGGCTGATTCCAGCCACTGCTATTACTCTATTACTGATGCTCTAAAAGTTTTGGAAGGAGACAAGCTGAAGTTGTTCAGTTATTAATAGAGATGTTATATTTTATTCATTTTGAATGAAAAAAACATAGGGTGTGATATAAGATTCCCTGAAGCTGAAGGGAGATGTGTTCTCAGTGCATGGAATTATTGGAGAGAATTTGAGCGAGTGACATTAAAAACCTCAATTCTGAGGGAATCTTTTTCTACAAATCTTTGAGTGGTCTCCTCACAGCATCCAGCCAACCACAACAGCTGCTCTCCAGGTTCTCTCTTCTTCATGGGGACTCCTGCAAGTGTTTCTGTACCCCATTTACTGTACGAATGATTTGAGCACAGCCCTGCACCTGTGCACCACGGAAACAGTGCCGTGGGATTGTGATTTCTGTCCTGCCTCCTGCCAGCATGTACCAAAGGAAGCAAAAAACTACAGGGCTGAATTTTTGGGCACACATTTTACTTTTGCTCTTGGTCAAAGCTCTGAACAGCGCCAGCATAGGCTGCAGGAGGAAAAGAATAGCGCAGACTTCTCTGTCCTAGCTGCAGTGTAGGATAGGTTGGGTTGTGTGACTGTGGGGACAGAGTCCCTCTGGTGTGCTCATGAATTCCCCCTTGTCCACAGGCATGGATAACTCAGCTGCTGAGCAACTGCACTGGTTTGACTGGGTGAAGCCTGCTCAGGACTGACAGCTTGGATGGAGCAGATTCCCACAGCCCTGAACGAACTCTCAGCTCCTATTAATGCTCAGAGGCTGTGACAAGTGTGGAGCACTTGGGGGTTGACACCTGTTCAGTGCTGGTTAGTCCTGAATTTGCCCCATTAAAATACAATCATGCTGTCGCTTCAAATGTGGCTGTTTTCTGTGCAGACATGCACAGAACTGAAAATCCTACCTTTTTTTCACTCCACTCCAGCTGCCTGGAGGAGATAAGTCCTATCAATATCTCAGTTCCATGCTTTCTATCTACCAGAGGCAGGAATCCAGTACACAGATATCACTGAGCCATCCCCCTGTTAATGAGCAGGTTGATATAAATATGGCACTATGGACAGATGCATATTTTCCCCTTTACAGATTTTATTAAGGTGAATTTGCAGGTTTCCTCCCCTGCCATTTTTGTAACCATCAGTGGTTTTGCTGCTTATTTGCATTTTCAGCCTAGCCAAAATTGTCCTAATTTCCCATTTACTGGTTCTTGAGGGTTAATCTAGTACACATATTTTTCCTGAATGCTGAAGGCAAACTGCATCTTGCAGGGAGAATAAATATTGTCATCAGGTAAGATGCTGATACCAAAAATAACTTCAAAAATAAATGGAAAGCAAAGAAATAATGTCTGTTGAACTCCCAACCTGTGTCTTAAACAGAAGTTTTGCTATGGGATTATTCAGAAAGAATAAACACGTAGAAAAGGAAATGCCAAACCCGAACAGTTACAGGACACATGTGCTTTAAAATTCGTGGGGACTCCAGAAATTTGCACTAAATCCCAACCTTTTTCAAAGACCTGCTTCAGGTCCCTGATAATTGTTAAGGGAAGTTTGCTGGTGGGGTTTGGCTCCTGTTCTCCCAGCCATATGCAGACTCCCGCAAGGAGACATTAAAACTGGTACCATCTGTGGCTGATAGTTTATAAGCCTTAATTAGTCAAAGTTTATCCTTACACCGAACACAACCAGTGTGTTTAGAAGACAGCAGGCCCACACATGTCAGCAAGAAGATTTCCTCTGTCTATGCCATCATCCATGTCAGAGGAGTAGGAGGGGGGCTCAAAGGACATGGCTACAAAAGGCTGCAAGGAGAGACTTTTCCCTGTGGCATCCCAAGGACAAGGTTAACACCGTCATTTCCATGTGTCCCGTGGGATAACTGCTCTGTGACTTGTTAGCAGAGAGTGGAACACTTGTGCTTGAAACTTGCACTGCTTCAGCTAAAATGGATACTTGGTGCGATGTCTCAGTGACATCTGTCATCCCCAGCACAGTCACAGAAAGGCTCTGATGTCTAGAAAATCAATTTTAACAACTTCAGCCTTCTTTGAATTGCGATCAAGACCCATCTTGGGCTGGGGTTCCTAGAATCTGATTTTAGGCAGGTTTGACAGCTAGTTTAGCAGGATTGTCAGTGATTCTCCCCACCCTAAGATAAGAGCCAGATCTCTCTCTCTCTCTTCTGACTGAAGGACTAGTTTTGGTTCACCCTCCTCCTTTGAAGCTTAGGTGAGAGCAATCCTTTGGTGTAGAGGTGCTTTGCAGTATTCTTTATTGCTTCCACCCTCACTCTGTCAAGATTTAGCTTCAGGTGTCTGGAATTAAACACCAGCAGGGCAATCCTTGATGTCACAGGTCCAGTTAATGTGTTTTTCTAGCACTGTTTCCATCCAGTTCTGCTCCAGGAGCAACACCAGAGTTAGGCCAGGGGTTTGCTCCAAGCAGCTCTGTTGGGGAAGGGAGATAGCAGAGCATTTATCTCTAAGGTTAATCCTTTTGCAAGCTGGGGGATCATAGCACTGATGCTCAGCTAAGAGAGCATGAACTACCTCCCTCTTTCATGTTGCTGACCGATAACTGGAGCAGAGCTGGCTCCAGTTTTGGAGGCAGATGCAAAACAATTCTTCCAGATGAAAGCCAGAGTGAAGCAGGCAAGATGCCATCTGGAAAGAGAGGGCCCTTGCTGTGCAGATGCACATTGCAAAAATGACAGAAATATAAAATTGGAAAAAATCCCCCCATGTCTGTGGTGAATGGGAGAGTTCACTGAGTGCCTTGCTGCTGGCTCCTGCCTTTCCAAAGAGTTTGCTGTGCACAGCAGCCTGGTAATAAAGCCTGGGGTAAGAATCTGTTTCCATCTTTCTGGATTTAGCTTAGTCTATTTGGGTTTGGGTTTGGGGTTTTAGTTTTGGGGTTTTTTTCAGTCATCATTTATTTTGTGGTGTGGGTTTAACCAGATTCTGCACCCATCTGAATGGATGCAAACTCTTTCCAAGAGCTGCTGCTAACAGTGAGAGGTTTGGGCTCCAGCATTATCCAGCTCCATGCACTCCACAGTATTTTGGGCCAGGAACTGAACAGACTGGAGGCTTTGCACAGTGGGTAGAGGAAATTGCACTTTGGAGCTAAAGAATGTTCTTACAAAGTGCTTTTCAGTTTGATAATGAACATGTTCCTTCAGAAGAATCTGATGGTATCAGAAAAAAAGAATGGACAAGGAAGAGGAAGTGATAAAGCCAGGATGGGCTGGCTGGTGAATATGGGAATCCTAAAAATCACCTCCCTCGTTGTATGCCCAAGTTATCTTCCAGGTTGTTTCTGTGCTGGGATTCAGAATTGATCTGTGGGTCAGAAAAGCTCAGGGCAGTGGCTCTGGTAGTGACCTGTCCCAAGCTGGGAGGCTGCTCAGTGGCCACTGGCTGCCTGGCCAATCCTCTCCAGAGTGTGATGGGAACTCATCTGCACATCACAGCCCCCTGGTTTGCCTTGCCAGGCAGATGGCCTGTGATTTATCTAGAAACAGCCTCATTTAGAGAGTATTAATTCACAACAATCTGAGGACTCTGGATGTGAATTCATTACAGACTGAGAAGGACAGCTTTCTGAGGCAGCTCTTCAGTGCAATCCTGTCTGCAGATTCCTGAATACATTTCTGTTTGAGAGCCATCAAATCTCAGACAGGCTACATCTGCCACATCACTTTTTAAAAACTTTTTGTCATGGGAACAAATATGACAGAAATGTGTGAAAAGCAGAAATAACAATGAACTGTTCCAGATACCTTTCAAATACCCCAATGAATTCGAGACCACACATGGATGGAACCAGATCTGCTTGGTTGTGTGTCACAGCCCATCCTGTCCTCACCTGGAATTGGGACTTGCTTTAGGACATTTTTGTTTCAGAGGGAACTGTGAAAATGCAGAGCTGGCAGCAGCTCTCATTCATTCTCTGGGCTCTAAAGCACAAAGCCTAGGGAGCTTCAGGTTTTTACCTCCTCTGGGATAGAAAATCCAATGGTTCTCCTATTCTTATCTCTGAAAATTAGGCTACAAACACTGGGCTTCAGGCAAAGTTTCTGCAGAACTTACTGGACTTAAACGATACAACTCCATTGTACCAACTCATAACCAGCAGTAAATATTGAGCTGTAGGAATGTCGATATAAATTAATGGACATACACACACACACCTGGAGGGAGGAATTTGGACTGTTTAGAAAATCCATTACAACAAAATCCCTGGAAAAATCACAGGTTTTTGTGGTTAGAGAAAGCCACGCTGAAGCGTCAAAGGACTGAGAGCAGCTCTGAAGAAGTTGTGAGAGGGACTGTGATGCATCAAAAATCAGAATGAGAGTGCTGGGGGAAGAGATCTTTGGCTCGAGCCCTGATGGATCTCCATGTGAAGATATGAGGTAAATGCTGTTGTTTATTCCTGCCCACCAAAACATCTGCCCATGGTTTGCACGCACAGCCCCAGAACCCTGCTGCTGTTTGAGACTGAGTGTCTGCACGGCTGCTGGAAATCAGAGGTGAGGAAATATCACAATCAGATGGTACTTTAAATGAGCAGATAATTGGTGGTGGGGCTCTGAGCTGGCAGCTGTGGGATCCCACTGACCAGCTGGGGATGGTGTCCAGCTCACACAGCAGCCAGAGGTGGCCCAGGGCAGTGGGAAATGTGCCTTGGCAGCAGCTCTCAGCACTCTTTCCCCCCCCGAAGGCTCTGTCTCCTGATGTGGTTTGGTGGGTGATGAGAAGGCAGCTGCTCCCTAAAAGCTGTTTAGAGACCCTGACTTGGCACTCTGAACACTGGACCCCGGGAAGAGTGAGAGGCACCACTTTGCTGGTAAGACTGCGAGTTTTTGTTCAGATTAACCAGCAACAACTAAAAAATCCTGGAAAAGATTGGAGTGAGGGGTTTGGAAGCAAAGAGTGTCTCTTAATGGTGTTTATGGGCTGGAACAGAGAAGCTGAGAGCAGCAATTCAAATTTTCAGCTTCTCTCCTAAGCAGTATTAATGAGGGTGAAATGTCCATTGAGTGCACTGGGCTTTGAATCAGATTGTTAGTGCTGGACTGACACCTGACAAACTGGAAAAAATGAGCAGCTTTGCAAATCCATTCTTCATATACTGGCAAAGATGAATAAATCAATCAGGAGTAAGATGGAAACAGCAATATAGAACTGAAAGCTGTCACAATACTGGCCAGATGTACATGAGTGATGAAAGAATAAACAAATCATCAAGTGAAACACTTTCCTTCCGGTACCATTACTTATCTGAAGAATTGAAAAGTGTAGACAGTCGTTTAATGATTTCAAATTTTTGGTGTCTGTATCGCTCTGAACACCCCATTTCAAAATATGAGCAATAGTGGAAGAAAGTGTAGGAAATGTCCTGCTGGATCCATAAACATCCCACTGCCCTCCATCCATCAGAGACAGCAGGAGCTGCTGCTTAGGAGGAATGCAGACAATGGTCACATCCTCTGGCCCGTTCCCTCTGTATCCCTGTATCTCCCAGTTGCTGTACTTAGGATGTCTCTACCTGGTCCTCCAGCTCTCCAAACAAACACCTGCAGTGCAGGTATTTGTCATCCTGTAAATGCCATTAGTGCCCACAAGTGCCTGGGGCAGCCAGTTGCAGTTGTCCATTGCTGTGCAGTTACTTTGATTTAGCTCTGCAGCTCTGCATTCACTTTATTTACCCTCCTTCTCTCCAAACTGAAGGCATTCTTTTCAGTGTCTTATAAAAAACTTCTTTCCCTTGGTCATTTTAGCTGCCCTTTTTCACCTCTCTGCCTCCACTACTGCCTTCTTGAGGTGTGGAGACTGTGAATCCACACTTCTCAAAGACATGGGCACGATCAGCTTTTATAGAGCTGCAGGATGCTGCTGCCTTGGCTGCTGCTGCTGCACAAGGTCCTGATGAGTTCTGAGAAGTGCCACCCACGACCCCAAAATCTCTTCCCATGGGTGTCAGTGCCTGGTTTGAGTTCAGCCCCATGCACACATGGTTTGTATTCCTTTTGTATCACCTGAAATTTTTCTGTCTTGAAGTCTGTCTGCCACTTTTGTGCCAACCACTGGACTTTGTGGGGTGTCCCAAATCGGCATCATCTTCGTGCCTTTGCCAGCTGTCAGAAATCATGGCTCAGCTGGAGCTGAACCTGCACAGGTTTCCATGAGCTTGGCCATAAAATAGCATGGATCCAGTGGCAAATTCCAGGAAACCCTCTCTGTCTTCTGGAACAGTTGTCACATGTAGTAGCTCCAGCTCTAAGGGGACCTGCCTAATTTTGCACCTATCAGAAATCTCAAGGTTGCACACACCTAGAGTGGATTTCTCAACACCTTCCTAAACAAAAAGCATTATCTGACAACCTGCTTATGTTACTCCAGCCCTTGATTGTCTCTCATACACACAGGTTTTGCTGAGTTGAAGAAAGATTCCTCCAAGAGCTACAAAGGATCTTCATCTCAGCAGCACTGGGTATAACCTGTCATCTTCAGAGCTGGTGATGAGCTGACAGCTTCCTAATCAGAGCCTAACCAAGAGCCCACCGCAGCAGCACTGCTGCCCCAGGGTGGGCAGGAGAGCTCTTTTGTGAGTGCTGCGAATTAAAACCAGCGTGGCTTTGTAATCTGAGCTGGTGCCGTGCTGGGAAGAAGGTGCTGGCACTGACACCTGGCAGGAAGAGCGTTCAGCCCAGTGGGAATAGCGGACTCTGGTCACAACTGAACTGTGTGTGAGCTCCGTGTGCGGGTGCTGTGGAGCATCTGCATCGAGTTCCCACCTTGTTTTTGTGTCTGTGACACAAATGTCGTCACTGGGCAGCTGATTTTCGGTGCTAAAATCAGATTCTTTTGTTCAATTCATAAGGCAGCAGGTGGTTTTTAACCCAGTCTGTGTTTTGAGAGGCATCAGGAATCAGCTGACTGGGGGTTTGTACTGCCATGTTGGTGAATGTCTACTTAAAACAGCATTTTGAGAGCCCTGGCTGTGAATTTAAAAGATGAATGTTGGAATTTTAAAAGTTTAAAAGATTTTAAATGTAAGAATTTAAAAGCTATTTTTGCTTAATTTCAAAATAATTTAAAAATATTTTAAAAGAATAAATATATTATATAACATAACATTTTCTAAATTACATAACAGAATGTAATTAATATACCATTATATATAAATAATAAAGAAATTTTAGTAATTTAAAGATGGTATTGCCTATTTTTCCATGAATAGACTAACATTATCATTTATGGTCTACTTTCTATCCACACATATTGTCACAACCTGCTTGTGCACAGGAAAATAAGCAATTCAGAATAGAAAAATCCATATTCCTTCAGCAGTCAGCTCCACTTCACAAATCCCTCTAGTGACTCTGTGCAAATAACTTTCTGAAAGTCAATTATTGGGCTGTTTGGTTTGTTTGCTCTTCGTAGCAAAGCATCTGCATAACTTTCTATTGAAAGATCTTAAAAATGTTTGTCATATCATGTCAACTGCTTCAAGACATGAGCTGGTGCAGAGCCTAAAAATAGCTCCTTGGAGATGACTGGCCTGGCCTAAAGCCAAGCTGGGATCAAGGAGGAATAAATGTGACTTAAATTCACTTTCTCTCACTCGTGTCCTGAGCTCTGACCAAGGACTGGATGAAACCAGTTCAAACGATGGGACTGTGTGTAAAAAAGAGTGAGAATGAGAAGAGAGGGAAATTTTTACCCCAGTTCTCTTGTTGTTTCCATCCCTGTAGCACATTGGCCACACTTAAGGCACCACAGAGTCTGTGAAACGAAACATTTGGCAGCCACTGGAGAAATCAGTGGAGAGATGTTTCCCCAAATGGAGCACGAGGGAAGGAGGTGGGGAGGGAGCTTCCTGCCTGCTTCCCAAACTGCAGCTCCACACGGGGTCTGTTCTGCACTTGAACCCCTCTTTAAAGGCAGCACGTTGTGTTCCTGAGCTAACTGGACACCTGAGTCAGGGGGATCATTGGAATCACCACAGGGATAACAAACACCTCAGCTGGCAGAAACTCAGCTGTTCAGGATAGACCACCAGTGCCCCTGAAAGAGATGCCTACTTAACATTTGGGACTTGGAAATCTCCATGAATAGAGATTCTAATGAAGGAAATGCCAAGTCAAACCATCTCCTTGTGTGGCTGGCTTTGACATTTCCAAGCGTAGCCTCTCTCCTGGGCCATCATTTTGCACCCACACTTGTCTGACAACTTGCTGAAGAAGTGCATCCAAACAGACAATGAAATGCCTGCATGATTTGTGCAGGAAGGAAGTAAACAAAATATCACTGAGAATAAAACCTTTTCAAATGCAGCTAAAAAAAGCAGTATCAGACACTTCCAAGTGCTGGAAAATTGCTTCTCTTGCTGCTGCTTGGCTCACTCCAGTTCACTCTTTTGGGATGAGGTTTTTCTTGGTGAGGTTTGACAGGACTTTGATTTAAACCTCTGAAAGTTCCACAACAATTGTTGCTGAGTGTTTGGTGCTCTTCATATTTGGAGAGTCAGCTCATCTCTGTGGCACAGGGAGAGTGATTTACTCAGAAATCTGCTGAGAGTAAAGATCTTCAGTAAACTGGGAGGACAGGGCCTGTGAAGGTGTAAAGTTCCTGTTCCATTCCTCAGTTCTCATAATCGATGATCACATTTGTGCCTACCACAGCTTGAAATGTTTTGCCTGGGAAATTCTCCATTCTTTTCTACTTCAGCTCAGACTCTGATCTCTGCTCAAATAAACAATCAGTGTCAAGCTTTGTAATGTCTCTCCTTTTGCCTTTTCCCTTCATGCCCGTGTTGCCTCTCTCTTAACAATAAAATGCAAAACTGAAATGCAAAGGGTGCTTTGCCCCATTTCACCCAGGGAGGATGTCAAGAAGCTCTGCACAAAATCTGTGCTGTGCTGTTCAAACAAGTGACACTTTCATTAGACTCAGTTGAGCATGGGAGGAATATTGAAGATGATGTGCAAACTGTAAACAGGTCACCTTCTTCAACATAAAGTGGATTACTTCAATGCAAGGCATAATTAAATGCAATTTCTTTTCACTCTCCCTTTTGTGGTCTGATTGATGCCTGTTCAGGAATGCAAGATTATTTTTTAGCAGTTTGACTTTCCTACCTGTGGACATATTTGGTCTAAATTCCTTTTGTTTCTGGCTCCCAGGGAGCTTATGATTTACAGATAAGGATTTTTTTGTGTGACATGGAGTGACATCCTAGTTTGAACAGACCTCCTGTTTCAAAAGAAAAGATTTAAAAAATGGAGAGCTCCCACATGTGAAATGCAGCTCCTGATGAAGGTACAGATTTCTCCATTGTGTGAGAAATGGGTAATACACAATGTACAATTGTTTGAAATACGTTTCAAAGCTGTTTTTTTTGCAGAAAATTCCACCCCTGTAGAATAGTCCCATCAGCCTAATGCTGGGCCAAGGCAAGTGAAATAATTTAAGAGGTGGGAATCTCCAAAACACTCTTCTGGTGAAAATGTAATTGCTTTGTTTTGAAAGTGCCTAATGATCCAAAAAATGGGTTGATAGCTTTCAAAGCTTTCAGATCTGGAGATGCTGACAGAGCAAATTTAAAACCAGAAGAAACTTTTGTTTTTAGTGTCTCCTTTTCCAGACTTTCTCCTGACAACCATTATTCATTAGCCAAGCTGGGGTAAGGGGTAATGCTCTAGAGAGTTTTCAACATGCATGGCACAGAAAAGCAGAGGACAGAGATGTGAAACGGAAGCATCTTGCGATTAATAAGCAGATAAAAGCAGATAAAAGCTTGCAGGAGTGCTGTGAACTGAGGAAAGCACCCATTTGTCCTTCCTGCCCTCCATCCTCTGGCTTTGTGCAGGGGGAAGCAGGGCAGGAGCAGTGCTGGTCCTCCTGCTCTTTTCCATGGAGAAATCAGCAGATTTCCAGCCATGGGATCAATACATCCTCACGATGTCTCCTGACTCCAGGCTGGACAGGATCCATCTGTTTGTTGTGGCACACACTGAGCCTGTGCTCTCGGCATCTTCTGGGCCCTGATGAAGCCAGCTCAGCTTTGCTCTGGGGGATGCACAGAGTGGGGCACGAGGCTGATTCCCATCTTGGGAATTGGTGAAAACAGGTGCAGAGAAGACGTGCAAAACAAATTCATATTAAAACCAGACCTGGTACTGCACAGAAACTAAAGAGAGGAGGTTGAGGAGCAGCACAGAGGAAAAAAAACCCAATATTCTGTGATATTCCCAGTGCATGGAGGCTCTGAGGAGAAGCTTGTTGAGAAGATGCTGGGTAAGAGCACGTTCTGTGCTGAGGAGCTGGGGGGAGGGAGAGGCAGCTCCAGACACATGGTGGCTGGGAAAGCTGATCCCAGCAGAGCTAGGACAGGCAAATGCATCTCAAGAGACGGTCACAGCAGCCCTGCCAAACCTTAACTTCACACCAAGTGTCTTGTTTCTGCCTGCATATGTAAAAAACAACAGCAATTCCAGTCAAGAAAACAACATTCTCTCTTCAGAGGAAAGGAACTGCAGATCTGGGGGTGGAAAGTGTCATCTGCACGGAGTGTTGAGGCTTCGGGTTCAGTGACAGGTGATTCTCTACAAGCACATAGCCTGTTTGCATTCGGCTCTGGGATTTGTTTTCCTGATGGATTACTCCAGTGAATCCTGGCATAAACACCAACAGCTACCCACTGAGGTGCTCTGCAGGAGAGAAACATGGGCTGGGGGTATTTCAGTTAACTAAAACTGGCATTAAATTAATGCCACAGTGAAAATGCTGAAAACAAACCCCTGTACTGAAGAATTCTCATGTAGCAGAATCACTATTCAAGAAAGTTCTAATGCTAACACCTTTGAGGGTAAAATGATAGGAGGGAGGAGAGATCTCAAAACAAGGTCCTTACATACACACACACGTGTGTAAAATGCAACTCAGATATATCTATGATGTATAGACATCAAATGCAGTTTGTTACTTCCATGTGTATTTTAAAAATAAAAAGGCAAATTCTGAATATGGTTTCTGAAGTTTTGGAATATGTTTTCTGAAATTTCATTGCCAAAATTAAGTGGGCATTAAGAAATGACCTGAAAATCAAGGGTCTCCCAAGAAGAAACCCTCAGACACTGCTGTGTGCAATGTAGGTATGTGCACTTCTCCATGCCACTAAAAACACCATAGCTTGATATTTTTGTGGTCCACTTTAGTTAGAAAGCTCTCATTTTTAATGCTGGCAGTCTTCAAGTAACAGCACTGAAATTGGTTTGCCTCGTTAGGGTGATCATGCAGTTGTAATGATTTAATTTCAGATTTTGAGGGGTGTTACAGCTGAGCAAGGCAGGTCTGGAGAGCAGCTTTCTCTGCAGCCTGCTATTAAATTCCTGCAGGTGTGCTGGATTCAGGGAACATCCCTGGCATTAACACAGACACATAAAAGGAAGACTGTGTTTCCAAAGATCTTAAGAAGCCTTGAAGGTCAGATGAAAAATTGAATAAACAGACACGCTTTTAAAATTATCTCCTGATCTTCTTCAAATATTGTGCTTTTTTCTTCAGAATCTTTACTTAATCTTTTAAATTAACCTCATAATAATAAAGATGATAGGATAGACAAATGGTGAAACACAAGGTGAAAGACATTGGCTTTTTAATTAAGCAAAATGTATGCTTGCTTTGCTAAAGGTTAGAGTCTGTCTGGTGAACACCAGTACATGAAGGACTTGAGACTGAATTTTTGTGCTGTGAATGAACAGAAAATGTGAGCCCTGTGTTGGGCCCATTCAGTGATTTGCTGAGCCACTGAACCCCGAGTGTGC
Organism: Aphelocoma coerulescens; assembly: GCF_041296385.1. Classification (NCBI taxonomy): domain Eukaryota; kingdom Metazoa; phylum Chordata; class Aves; order Passeriformes; family Corvidae; genus Aphelocoma; species Aphelocoma coerulescens. The sequence goes on along the minus strand of NC_091027.1, from coordinate 3,308,897 downwards.
CTGGATGCCAAATTCTTCTTGTATGTGCAAATTTGGGTCAAGATTTATGAAAACAAGTGCCACAACTTATATTTCCACCAGGTAACTAATCTACTCATTTTCTAAGGAATGTTTATGACTTTAGCAGTGACCCCCCAGTTTTATCTCCACAAGCAGATGAAGCTGCAATGGGAGCAGTTAAGTTGTTCAAATAGGGCCAATATTCTTTATAAATTCACTGGATTGAACTGTGTCTGTATAATGCCATATTTTACCAAAACTGGGGTGCACAGAGATAGCACCAATTGTAATGGAAGCTCCCTTTTCAAACATACCCTTGGAAACAAACAGATGCTGGAGGAAATTGAGTCTTGGCGGTCGTAAATCTGTGGGCTTAAAAGTAAATAAAATGCACAGAAGGTCCCACTTTAAAGAAAAATTGTTCCTGTCTTCCACTGCACTTAAGAAATTTTTAACATGGTTCACACAGGTCAATCTCTACTGAGCATTAAAGTTATTTTTAAGTGAAAAAAACCCCACTTAGAATGAGTCAGCAGGACTGCACTCTCTGCACTTGCATTAGCAGGAATTTTTATTTTGGGGAAACGCTTGGAATTTTTCCTCCTATTTTGGTGACCCAAACTTGCAGAGCTGGGCCATACTTTTTCTCTGCTGCCATGGGTAATAAAGGTTGGATTTCTCTCCTGGCTTCTGAGGGAAACCTCCTTGTTACTGAGCAGCTGTTGCTGAGAGATGGTTTATGTTCAGTTTGTAGGATTATGCAATTGTCCTGGTTCTGACACAACTGCAGCATCATCCCAGCAACTGTAAACACAGAACTGCAGGAAACTCTGGGGAGGCAAAGGGACAGAAATCCTTTCTTCAGGGGGAAAAGTGGAATCTGCTTCCTCCCTCGTGACATCAGACTGTGTTTGGGTTTAAGGCATTCTAAGAGTTTCTCTCCCTGTTTCTTCATTGCTGGCATTAACTGATCATCTCCAAAGCCAGAATCTCTTGTTGAGGTGCTGAACAGACGCAGAGAGGGAGGGTTCTAGAGGTGAAATGGAGCTCTGTGTGTGCTGGTAACCCACAGCAAACCCCAGGATGCTCAGCTATAAATGGAAGTGGTAATTAATGACACGGTTGCAACCCCCTGTTCATTTGTTTTCTTTGTTTACATCCTTAGAATTATTACCATAAAAAAGGCTCATCAGGTCTGGGCAAAGAGCAAGTGGCTGGGAGTTGAATCCTGTTACCCTGACCTCTCTCCCATCTTCCTCCCTCCTGAGTACCCAAGCTCCTGGCTGTTACAAAGCTACACTGGCTGCTGAGGGCACCAGGAAGCCTGGATGTCATCCCAAAAAATCACCATAACTGGTATCCTAACTGGAATCCCAACTGCACATATCCTCCCTAGGCCAGCAGGAACATAAAGAAGAGGTATTTGTTCCTTGCCCAAGGAATATGAGTGAAAGAAGCAAATGATCTACAGTGGGAAGCGGAAAAGTTTCTTAAAAATATTAATCTGTCTAAACAGTGGCTACAAGAGTGTGATCTTTGTCTTTTGCCCCTCTTAGCTATAAAAAAGACAGGTACTATGACAGCAAGTGTTTATTTTCCAGGAGGGTAGTGTGGCTTAAGACAGTCAGTGATGCACTCCCGAGTTCAAAATAGGATCCTCTGGAACTTAATTATCTGCCTGGTTGACCATTCTTCACAAAACCAGTCATATCATACCAATATTTCTAACACTACAGAGACCTGGCAGTTTAAACTCTGGACTGGAATGGAAACTTTATGGAGAAAGTGAGCCAAACTAGTGGAGAAAAAAGCAATTTTGCTGTTTCTGTCTTGTGCCTCTCTCTAGGCAGTGATGCATCCCTGGGGCCTTCACCTCTTGAAAGATACCAGAGTCACTGTGAGTATAAAAGAAAACACAGGTCAGTAAACAGCAAAAGAAGAACCTTCTGCTGAATCAGAGCCTCTGACCTCTGGTGCTGGCAAAGGAGGCTGGACCTCGGACTGAACTTAAGGAAACTTCAACCACCGAGTTCCTGCTGCAGTGATGTTCTCACGATTTTTGGGTAATTGCTTGGGCTGGTTTGGACATGAAGATTGATTTGCTTTCTTCTTCTCAGGGAGCCTGAGGCTGCAGTAGATACTTTTTTGGGTCCAAATTGTCCTCCAGAACACAACTGAGTCCAATCTTTTACTCAGTGAAACAGGCTGTGTTCCAAGTGAAGTCTCGCTCTTTGACTGTATGGCCTTGTATTTATTATCCTGGTTTTTATATGTTGGGATCTGAATTTAACAGCACAGGACAGAGGCTTAAAATAATGCCACACCTGGATCACCTCCTGCTGAGTTGACTGCATCGATTCCACTTTAGCCCATGAGTGAATTCTCCTCTGTGAGTTCCCTCGTGAGGGGAACTGACTCATTTATTCTCTTGGAGTCCCGGCCTCCTTCATGCGTGGATGCAACACTGCTCATGCAGATCCACTAAAAAATGACATTCTCTGTGTGGGACAACATTCCATGTTTGGAATGGGCTGCCCAGGGAGGTTGGGAGTGCCCATCCCTGGAGGTGTCCAAGGAAGGCCTGGATGTGGCACTCAGAGCTCTGGGCTGGGTCACAGGTTGGACTCGAGGATCCTGGAGGTTTTTTCCAACCTCGGTGATTCCACGGTTTTGTGAAAAGCACTTCTTGGGAGGTGAACAGCCAGTGAAACAGCTTGTGGGTCAGCTCTGAGCGTTGCAAACGAAAAGGAACAGTCAGCACAAAGAAATGAGAGACATTTTTCTTTTTAGAAAAGCCCCTGCACAAGAGAAATTTGCTGCAGATACGAACCCAGGTTTGTTTGTGTACACAGTTTTTTGTACAACACATTTCAGCCTTCACTCACAGTTCTATGACAGCCCTGTCCTGATTTGTCACACACTGTGTAATATCTTGTCCCACAGAGATCTGCCCATTCTGTCTGATGGAGAGCAAGCCCAGATTGCTCCATTTTCTGCACTGAAGCTCCTACAAGAGCACCATAAAGCTGTAATGCTTCTGAGGGGTACCTGCAACAAAGGTGAAGATGCAGATGAAAGCTGAAGAGAAATATGAGAAAGGCTCCATGAGCAAATTTTGGATAAATAGCCATTAATGTACACTCTGGATATCCTGGTTGCCCAGACTCTGTGTATTGGGAGCAGCTCCACAACCAACAGTGCAACAACTACTGCAAGAAGAACTTAATTGGGAGAAAAATAAGTTTCTGAGTTTCTATTCCTTGTAATTTTTACTGTGAAACACGGTTGAAGCAAGGAAGAATCACTTCTACTCTCTGTCCTTCCTGAAAACAGTGTTTCTTCCTGAAAACATATATCAGGAGTAAGATAAAATCACTCAGTCAACACAAGTAATGTCCATTTGAAAAGGGAATAGTGTTTGCTGTGTTTTATAATATCCCAGCTGAGACAAGAAAAAGATAGCAAGCTGCAGGAATATATCCTGTATTACATAAAAGAACCACGAGATTAAAGCTGACTGTGATCTTGTTTGCTTAAGATTTAAATTGATGTCTCTCATAGATATCAGTGGCCTTAACCAGCATTTACAGTGGCAGAGAGGAATATTTGGTCATAAAAGCTGAAGTCTGATGTGTTAAAGAGAAAAACTAAAACCCCTTCAATACTTCTGCAAGGTGATAGTGTTTCCAATTGATCTTGACAAGTTATTTATTCAATTGGGGCCTCAATTTCCCAGCAGTAAACTGAAAATAAAACTTCTGTGAGTGCCACAGTGCTGCTGAAAAACTCAATTCTTGTGGAAGGATTCGAGGATCCAAATGATAGGCACTAAAAAGAGCTTTTTTATTGACATTCTCTGCATGCAACATCAACATATCAGTGCTTCTCTTCCCCTGTGCTAGTTAGAGAGAAATATTTGGACATCTTTTCCCACTTAAGCACATTTAGAGCTCTCTGAAGGGCCCCACTGTCTCCAGTGACCAACTGAAATGACATGGAGCTGCTCATCGGTGTTTCCAGAACAACTAGTGAAAATCAATTGTTGAATTTAGCTACAGCATTGTCAGTAAATTGACCTTCTGATCCAATTTCAAGGTCAGTGCACATCAAGCTTAATTAAAATGGTGTGGTGTGTTACCCATTGTTATTGAACGATTTTAGATATTCAAAGGGGCTCTGAGGACTCTGGAATTCACTGGAGAGATAGAGAAAAATGGGAAGACTAAGAGCACCTAGAGAGTTCTTATTTCTGCTTCCATTTCTCTTATTCATAAGCTTCCATTTCTCTTATTCATAAGTTGCTAGGAATAATTTACCCAGAGACTTTCTTGATTAGGTTAAACTGGCTAAAACCAGCATTGTCACTGAAAGAAGGATCCCCTTTTACCCTCCAAGGCATTTCCTCCTGCAAGTGTGAGACTGTGCTGGACCCTGGGAAGCCAAACAAAAAGCTAAAGCAAAACGAGAAACATGAATCCTACACTTTTACTTTGTGTTAAGTGTGTAATTGCTTGAATTTTCTACAAAATATCCAGATTGATTTTCATCTCTGCACGACTTTAAGCCATGCAAACATGTTAAATTTAGTAAAAGCTACTTATTTTCTTGTGTACAAGAGAGATCAACATCTGGAGCCACTGTGTAATTTAATTATAGGAGAACTGAGGTTTTTTTTTTTAGTTATTGTATAAAATGACCTCCTGAAGCACATAAAAAAGAAAGTACCAGGAAGGTATGAATTAAGGTGAAAGACACAGTGGGAGTCAGTTCTCTTCTCCCACCTCTTTTACACCCACTGAACCTGAGACTAATCTTGAGTCCCCCTCCTTTCCCTTTGCTCCCACTGCCTCCTGAGAGATCTGGGCTTGGCCTTTTGTCTGACTCACTTGAATTGGATGGGATATGACATCATTTAAGCAATTTTTTGGCCCACTGGGACTCACTTTTCCCATCCACTGGCTCCGTTTGCAAGGGCAGAATTCCACCCACTGTGCTGACTTTCCCCCGTGCCAGCACGTCAAAAACACTCAGAGGGCAGCATTATTCCTTTCCCTAATTAATAAGAATATGAGCAACTCTTCCTCTGTGAAATATTCATTGAGAATTTGCTAATAAATATTCATCAGTGTTAACAAATAATTTTTTCCTTGCGTACAACAGTGACACTTAAGGAAATGAGAATCCACACACACAGAGCTGTGCTGTATTACAAACCACTGCTATTATGACATGCTGCAAATCTAATTTATTTCAGGAGCCTTGAACACAGATCATGGCAGTAAAATGTCTCCTTTATACACATCACTTGTTGTTTGTGGCACAACAGCACTTCCATGTTTTAATAATGTAACTACTCCCTTGAACTGTGCTTATTTCCTCAGTGATGGATCACACATTTATAGCAGCACATGAAATGCTTCCACTGACATTTTAGTGCTGGAAATCAGGGCGTTTACACCTGGTGTAGACTCAAAGTTGTCTCCATTTTCTACAGCATCTTAGTACTAGGACAGACTTTCCCTGGGAAAAATAAAATGTTTTATTTTAAATGGTAACTGCAAGAGATTCTGACTGAAACTATGAATAGTTCAGATTATTTTCCTTGCTCTCTTACCTAAAATAGAGCCCAATGGATGATGACAGCTCGTTCTGAGGCTCTCACACAGCTGATTTCTGGGCTGTTCACCAAGCCCAGCCCCAGTTTGCTGCCCTGAATTCAGGGGATTCACTCCAGTCCTCAGTTTGGCAGCGGCTCCCCAGCCTCTCCTGGGGTCAGACTGGGACATTCTCCTCCTTCTATCTTTGCACCTCTTCAAACAGTTCCTAGCACTTCCTTTCCAATGGGAAAGGCTGAGAGAACTGGGATTGTTCAGCCTGGGGAAGAGAAGGCTTTGGGGTCACTGAATTGTGGCCTTCCAGGGCTTGAAGGAGCTACAAGAAAGATGGGGAAAGATTCTTTACAAGGGCCAGGAGTGACAGGGCAAGGGGGAACGGCTTCAATTGACAGAGATTAGGTTCAGATTGGAGAAATCCTTCCCTGGGAGGGTGGTGAGGCCCTGGCACAGGCTTCCCAGGGAAGCTAAAGCACTTATTTTGCTACAGAAGTGAAGGAAATTGAGGGATTAAAATGACTGCATTTGAAAAAGAGCAGAGAGGTGTGGCCCCAGGCTTGGCCTGACTGAGAGGTTGTGTGAGCTGCTCTTCATCTCCTGGGCCAAATCTGGGATTTTATGTACCCCATAACAAAATGAGATGACAACTGCTGTGCAGAAGGTCCAGGACAAAGAATCTGCAGCCCCCAGTCAACGAGAGGTTTTTCACCAGCTTGTGGGTACTCAGGAGGTTTGGTGGGGGTGGAAGAGCTCCTGAGGGGGAGCGGGTCTAGAGCTGTTCAGGGAAGCATTAAGTTGATGTGACAAATGAGGCAGAGAGGGGAAAATGTGCTTAAGTGAAGTGAGAATCACTCACCAGCAGGTCTGAAAGGGAATGTCTTCCCAGGAGAATAATTAATCTTATTTGGGATTTTCACAGAGAGCTCGTAGGAGGGCTGTGAGTAGAGCAAAAGGAGCAGTTCAGAGTGACTTTGTATCTTGGCTGGTTTCATATTGGCCATCCAGCTCTCTTAGGGAGCATGAAGGAATATCTGGATTTTAACCCCATCTTCTCTGAGCTCCTGTTAAGGAGCACACCAAAGGCATCCCCAGGAGCAGTACTGGTGACATCCAAATGTAAATAAGCAATCCCAAACGTGAAAGCTTTGCTCTGGGGTTTATTACCTCAGCAGATTAATTTTAAGTGTCTGACAAATGAATCATCAGATGAAGCTGTGGCAATTACCTACCTTAGCAGGCAATTATTTCCCACACCTTTGGCTTGCTGACATTCACTGGAGGGTCATTCCTCAGCTACAGAGAGATGCCACCTCTGCTGCCACCATGGCTGTGGGCAGTGCCCACCAGATCCATGGCTGCAAATCAGCATGGCAAAGGATTTGCCACTTGGAGAGTCTGAAATTGCCACCTGCAGGGTCTTTCTCAGCAAATCAGCCACAAAAGGCTGGTGGAATCACCACCAAGTGAGTTGCTGCAGAGGGGAGCCACATCCATGGCTATAGCTGAGATCTTCAGACTGATTGATCTGCAGGCGAAGCACGGCCAAAATAGATCAATAAACCAAATTCAGAGGGGTATTATGAAGACTGGAATTCATCACCGTGTTCTGTGGGATGGGCCATGCTCTATGCAGCAGGTATGTGAATTCTAGGGGAGGTAAGAGCCAAAGATAAACTTTGCCTTCTGTTGATGGGAGGGAATAACCACAGTACAAGAGGAAGAGGAAAAGAAGAGAAGGGGAGGCTGTTGCTGTTGTCCACAGGGATGTCCAAAGAACAACACAGAAGTCCAGGATAAATGAGATTATTTAATTAATTATCACCTCGTTTATGTAACTTGGTTCGCAATAGAGAAATGACATTATTGGGTGCTTGACCATACACCTCCCAGAGTGATTGGCTGAATGCTACGACGTATTTAAAATATTTCAAAATATTTTCTTCAGTGTGGAAAACAAGACTGTGCATAACAAGTTTGCACCTGTGAGATAAAGTCTTGATTTACAAAACCCTCTACACTGTTGACAGCTAGCTTGTGTGAGAAAGGAGACTCTCACAAGCAGCTGCAAAATATAGGAAAATTTCTCTGCCAGCCTTTTCAGCATCTACAGGGGGCAGTTAAAAATTTCAGCCTGAGTTGTCTCTTGTTCAGTATTCCTGCCTTTGCTGGGGTTTGAGCTTCAGGATGGACAGTATTTCTCAGTTAACCTCCCACACCAAACTGCACCTGGCAGAGAGCATAAAATAAATCAATAAACCCCCAGAAAGATCTTTGAAATCATCACCACAGCCCTTGAATAAATGACTCAGAAAACTTCAGGCTTTGCCACTGTATTTTCTTCACACCAGTGGCTGGAGGTGGCAGAGGATATTGTGTGTCTGGCTGGAGCCTTCCCTGTCCAGATCTGGAGGCAGAAGATGCTGAAGACAGGAGGATGGCTCTGGTGTTAATCACAGAATTATGGACACGCCATCCCTTCTCCTCCAGCCCCCACCAAGACAGCAGGTGGTTTGTTTTCAACCAGCTGCACCAGCACAGCCTGAGAGGGGGCTGGTTGCCAGGGAAGGAGCAGGAGGCAGCTACGGACCTATTGCTCAAAGCTGGGGAGGCCCCTGTACAAGAATTTGTGCAGAAGTGCTGCATGGCTGATCTGGGAGCACCAATCCATGTGGTGGGAAGAGGCTGCTTTTCCCAGATTTCTGTGGAGATGTATGTGATGAGCCCCACAGTGTGATATCGGTTCTGAAGGCCAGCAGCCCTGTGTAAGTGTTCAGGAACTAAACAAAGCAAGGCAGATACCATCAAAGAGAGAGGCCTCAGTTTACAGAGAGCTGTTGAGTCAATAAAGCCATTCCCCTCACCCCCCTGCTTCCCATGTACTTAGCCAACACCAGCTGTGGCCCAATTAAACTCAACTGCTTACAGAAATGGATCTGTTGCAGACAGGCACACAATGGATTATGATTGTGATCACTTAAGAGGTCACAGCAGCTCAGTGCTTGTGTTTTCTGATTTCTGGGTGAGACACAGCACCGAAGTTCTGACCCACTTTGAGCAGCCCCTTGCTGGTTAGGATGGTGAAATACAGCTCGTGGTGTCAGCAGGCACGTACTGACTCCTCATCTGTTCCAAAGGTAGGTGCTGCCATCAGGCCAAGGAGGAGTGTTGGGAGCAACAGACAGTGAGATTCCTCCCTGCAATATCAACGTGACCCTAACTCCAGGCTGTGAACTCCAGTGAAATGGAAATACCTCTGTGCAGATGGGAAAAGAACCTGCCAGCCCAGAGATCCTGCAAGGTAAAACACTCACAGTGGCTTTCCTTGCGCAGTGTCTCCCCTGGCCAGGTGGGATGCAGCCCTTGCTGCTCTGCTTGACCAGCACCCTGTGGGGAGCACCCTCTCCCATGGGGACACTGCTTGGTCTCCAAAATGCCTCAAGGACTTCAGGCTTGACACCTGGAGGAGTAAATTTGTGTGCAAGGTGTTTTCCAATGGCATTTAGTATGTTTCTCTTTGAGACATGTAATTGTTTTCTGTCACGACTCGACCCGTCCTATCAGCTAAGGAAGTTCTTACAGACACTGTGTGCAGCGCTTTTTCTTCTTTTGAGCTCTTTTCTGAGGATCTTTCTTCACTGGGCCTCCCTGGAGGCATTAGCCTATAATCTATAATGCCATCTGCTTTGCTGGGCTGTAGCCAGGGCACTTTATTAAATCAGCATGGAGTAATTGATGGCATTGTTTTCACCGAGGGACAGAAGAGTGTCAGGGAGCAGAGGCAAAGGTGCAGAACAGCATAAACATTTCAGGTCTCAGGTATCCCAGCAACAAAAGGGGGGAAATGGGGTTCCCCTTCTCGTGGCGTATTTTTGGTTTCAGATATTATTGTGATCTACAAAATCCCTGCTGCATGAGCTGGCAGGGCCAGCTTTTGGAAGTGAAAAGATCAGCAGCACTATCAGGGTGTAGGGCTGAGGCAAGGAGCACAATGTGAAAATCAGGAGATATTTATTAAGTGTAAGAACCAGACAAAACCTCTCTTTGAGTAGAAACTTATTCCAATCTGCTCTGTGCCTGGCCTTTTTAGCTAAACTTCACTTGTGGCTGCTGCTGCTTTGCCTGGAAAGAAAATCTGAAGTGACTGATAGAGAGGGGACAGTTTTTGTTAGACAGATTTGCTGGGAGCTGCTTTGCTCAGCTGTCTGAAAGGCTGCAAGAAAATCTCTGCACCATGGAACAATCCCAGCTCTTGCTTTACATACACATAAAGGGAAAAAAGAGAAATATTATCTACTAGTTGGAGCAGCAGCCAACACCTTCACTTTAAAAAAACACTTGAAAGAGTTGAAAATTGCTTCCAAAGTCTTGTCAAAGTTTAATTAAAAATTTTGTTTTCCACCCTCTGGTCTGTATTTTGCTCATTTTCACATTGGACAAGGGGTTATTTTTACTCTTTTGATTAAATGAATCTCAATCAATTTTTGCTAGAGCTCTGGGCATGGCGAGGCTGGAATATGTAATCGTACTTGGTGGTGGTGTGAATATTGAGCATTACACAGAAAGTAAGCAGTGTTAGAAGGAGTGATTACAAGATTAAAAGATAACTCAGCAAATTAAAACACCACCACAATAATATAATAAATAATAATAATGATAATGACAACAACAGCAAATAAAATGCCTGCAGGCTCTCACATTTATTGTATCAGAACAAAGCTGGAAAGCACATAAGTTAATTTTGCCAAATAGAATTTAATACTTATCTGTATCATTGAGTATAACACACTGAACTACCTGGAATCTGTTTAAGGAAAGTCCAGGTGGATCTCTCTGAATGTCCAGGATGGATAAAAATGAGTAATCAGGTGAAAAAATCCAACCATTAAAACACCCACGGTGGTGTTTACAGCCAATGAAGCCTTTTTGAGCAGTCTGGTGACTGCAAAGTATCTTTTACAACACGTTGTAAGAAGCCCCAGGGTTACAGGCAGCTTTACAACATCAGGACAGCAATAAAACACCTTCCAACCTTTTATGAGAGACACAGGTCATGAATGCACTGAAAATAGTCCCTCTGTAAATTATACAGGTTATCCCAAGGAATTTCAATCCTGCAGGAGCAGATTTTGTTCTTTGAGATTAAAAAAACCCCAAAATAATATCAACACAAAATAAAATATTGTGCTGGACAACGTCCCTTGATAGGAGCTGACGTGAATTTATTGGAATTACAGTCTCATGGAAACTTCTTTTGCAATTGTTTCTAATTTGCTTTGGAATATTTCAGTTCATTGGCTTGGGAAACTCAGGAAAACGGTCATCTTTTGGGAAACTCCAGACTTACATCTTCAAATGGATCAGAAATGACCCAAAAGGATGATTTGTCATTGCTTTTTTTGGCATGGTTGCTCCTGGATAGGAAGCTGCAAGGATTCTGAGTGAACAAATTTCTATTTCTTTCATTCTTTGAATTTTTAAAGGAACTGTTTGGAACATTTTTGGTTTATGATGACGTAGTCTGGTGTTGTAACACATTCAGAGCCTCAGGACATGAGGACCTTGAGAATTAAGGGTGAGGAGAGGTGCATCCAACAGCTGGTTTGCTTTTCCATGCATCAGAGACCTTGTGTAAACAACACATCTTAATATAACTTTACCCCAAATAATGTCAGTATTGTTTGACTAGTTACCATTTTTCAAATATACACCATAATTTTGTTAAAAGCTGACAAAATCAGCTTGGCTAGATGTGTTGATAGCATTATGCTGCAGTCTGATCACTTACTGTCATTAAGTTGGAAAATTCTTCAGCTTCGACAGATTCTACAGTCAGCCTGAAAACTGAAAACTTCCAAGCCAAACCATCCTGTGATCCTATGACTCTGTAAAAAGGAGAAAGGGGGGAAAGAACTCTTCTTCTTGTGAAATGGAATACAATACAATACAGTGATTATTAATAATAATGCAATTATTTTTCTAAGGAGATGTTCACTATGGGATCTGAGGTTTCAGGGCTACAGCAAGAGTCGCACTTTTCCCAGAGCAGAGTTCAATCTCTTTTAAAGCCTATTAAAGTCATTGAGATGCATCCATCAGTTATTCTACTGAGGGAGTGTGATGACAGGATACATCTTAGGGAAAGGAAGAGCCAAGGGATGGTAGGATTAGCACAGATAATGACACTCATTTGTCTGCACGGGGGACACTCGCTGAGTTGTAAGATTTTTAAATTGAATTGAACTTTGGATGATCTCCATGGCTCAGGTCTCTCAATAATCCTTATCTCCAGGTGCTTTTCACAGAAGGTGGAGGAGCAGTTCCCCAGGGTCACTTATCTTGTGGAAGATGCCCTGCACAGCAACTCCTCTATCACTGATTTGGCAGAATTTCCCCAAGGCTATTCGATTGCCCAGTTCTTGATAATACCAAATTATTTTCCTGAGTCTTTTCCTCTATGAATTCTAAACCTCATCACTTAGGATTAAAACAGTGATAGATCAGAGTCTTTTCAGACAAGGTTTCTGCCTGGTTCCTTGAACTGGAAATTCACATTTCTAAAGTTATCATCGAGCCAGTGAAAGTTTTGAGATTGGAAGAGTTGAGAGTATCAAACCTGAAAATGAAAAATGTTATCAGTGAAAATGAAAACTTGGTCTGATAGGGTGGAGCAATTATCTGGGTGAAATGCAGAGTAAAATCATTACCCTCACAAGGAATGTTTGCTGCAGATTGAGGCCCCTGACTCCTTACATTGAGAGGCTTCTCGTGGCCTTCTCCTGAAAGGCTGCAGCCTTGCAAAAGCCTTTAATGGGCACGTGTGAAGCAATCCAAAGGGCAAATCCTTCCAGGAACAGTGATAGGAGGGTGTTTAGCCAAGCAGGGTTGGGGATGCTTTTGTCTGCTTGTTGGACACAGGAGTTCAGCTCATAAAAGACATTTTCCTAAGTATTTTATGAGCAACATTTTAAACAAAACAAAGCAAAAAAAAATTGCATTTCTCATGTGCTTTCACCCTAAGCTGGAATTTCAGTCAGAATGTCTCTGGCTCAGAAGCTATTTTTTAATTTGCATAGCACTAAGAACACCAGCAAAATGTGTGGTGGTGCGGAGGATGAGACAGCACAGGTTTGTGGAGCTGTGTGGAGCTTTGCAATCCGGGTTTGGGGCTGAAAACAGAGAAATCTACAGAAGGGGGCTTGGAGGGAGTATGCAGAGCTGTGGGAAATACAGAGACAGGGAAATGTAAGAGACTAAGGGCATAATTTACTCAGTTATCCAGGGGGAGACAAGAAAGGGAGCAAAGGAGTGTACAGCCTGTTTGGAAAAAGTAATTCTCACAGTAAATAGCACTTTAGTCTAGCAGGAGAAAGATCAATAGTTGGGTGTTTTCAATAATATTTTGAAATAATAAAGCATTGGGATAATGTTCCCAGGGATACAGAGAGTTCCTATTCCTGTGAGACTCTTTTTGTAAAATTTATGCCTTAGATTAATCAGAAGCCCTTGTGCAAAGCTGAAATTACCAAGAAAGGTAATTTATGGGTGCTGTGCAAAAACTCTGAATATATGGTCATAATAGTGATGTCTACACTTAAAATCTGTGTTCCTTCCTTTATTTTTAATGAAAGAGTGTGTGGCAAGGAGGACCTGGGAATTACAATAGTGCATTTAATCATCAAAAAATGATTGCAAGACCAAGCTCTTATTTACGCAGTCGGAGCCCATCTGGGTTCAAACATCAAACACTGGAGGCCTGAGTGGTTTTTGGAAGAAAAGAGTAAGAAAATCCACCTTTTGCAAAAGACACAGGAAGAAAAAAAGAGCAACAAATGACTAACAGTGCTGCTGTGATTGCACAGTTTTGTGGAGAACTGTGACCAGCAGTGACATTTCAAGGAGTGGAACATCAACTCCATGGTATTTACACGATATCCTGCATTTCCACCCCAATAGTGTGGTGATTCTCTGCAGCCAAGAGAGGGAATTCGGCAATGGCAGGAGAATGAGATGAATTCCTGCTGCAAATGAGGTAGTTCATGGATACCCCGAGGTAGTTCAGCCTATTGAAGGAATTCTGTGAAAGCTGTGAAGCTTCATAGCTTTCCATTGCCTGGGCTGCCTCAGTGCGAGCAGCTCCTCACCCCCATCCTCAGCATCTCCTGGGCTCCAGGTTTCACATTTTTGTAAGCTGTGAAATTTCCTGCTGCCATTCATGTGGAAAGGCTGCGACACACTGAGCAGTCTGGAGTGGTAAACATGCCCAGTGCCCTCTTCCAGCCAGAGGCAGAGGGGAAGGGAAGAGGCAGATGCTTGCAGCTCTCTGACAGCCAGGCCCCTGGAAGATGCCTGCTTCTATATATAGAACCTGCACAGTTTTCAGCACACCTTGCAGCAGCAAAGAGGAGGAGGAGAAGATTTGCATTCAGTTCAGCTGCAGCTCTTTAAAAAGCAAAAAAAAAGGGAAGGGGGTTTATTTCTGGAGAGCAAACTTCCTTCGAGCACCACTGACTGGGGTCATTGTCTGGGCGCTCTCAGGGCTCCACAAGATGTTGGTGGTTTCTTTATGCAGGAGGAAATTCTGTGGGACTGGACCAACCAACACCAGCTCATTCGAACTGGTATTTGTAGAAGAACACTGAAAAGATGCCAAAACATCACTGCTCTGGCCCAGGGCCTGTGCAAGCCATAAAGAAAAATGGTTTGTCCAAAACTTTCCCATGACATAGAATCACAGAATGGTTTGGCTTGGAAGGGACCTTAAACCACCCCCTGCCATGGACAGGGACACCTTTCACTGTCCCAGGGCACTCCAAGCCTCATCCAGCCCAGCCTTGGACATTTCCAGGGATCCAGGGGCAGCCTCAGCTTCTCTGGGCACCCTGTGCCAGGGCCTCAGCAACCTCCCAGGGAACAATTTCTTCCCAATATCCCACCTAACCGTGCTCTCTGTCAGTGTGAAGCCATTCCCCCTTGCCTTGTCACTCCAGGCCTTGTAAAAAATCTCTCTCCATCTCGTGGGGTCCCTTCAGGCACTGGAAGGGCACAATTAGGTCACTCTAAGGCTTCTCCAGGTTGAGCAATCCCAAATCTCCCAGCTTTTCCTCACAGGAGAGGTGCTTCATCCCCTGAATCCACCTGCTGGCCTCCTCTGGACTCTCTCCAGCATGTAAAACACTCTGTGATGGAGGTTTTTTTCTGAAAACCTTTGTTCTAATCTATTTTCTTCCCCACCCACGGGCACATCTGCAGAACCCCAGCCTTGTGCAGGCAGCTCACCCAGAGATTTATTTGCCCCATCAGAACCCAAATTTCCTTTGCCTCCCAAACTCTTCCTCTAGCAAGGCTCCCGTAGGAATGGGAAAACAAAATCCTGTGTGCAAGAGCAGGATCTGCTTCTGTGTTAGAGACCCTCAAAGACAGAGACACACGAGGAACTTTGGACCTTTTACCTTCTGAACTTTGAAAGTATGAAAACCTCCAGAGGTTGGCTCCATAAATAGCCCCTTGTCAGTCAGCTGTGAATATTTTTGCTCTTATTACACAGATCTTGCAAGCTCAAGTCAGTGGCTAAAAAAACTACTGAGCACAATGACTTTTATTTCATCGTTATTCAATACACATCTCAGGAGAGGTGACTAAGAGGTGAATGAGAGATTTTAAAGTCTCTTAACTCTCTAATTTTGCACACAAAAAATAACTTTGGCGCAGAACATCGTTTAAGATCTGTCTTAAACCCTTATAGGGAATAATTCTCAATTAAATCTGACCTTTTCTCCTCCTAGGGTGAATTTACCAAAAAATAACGAGCCAATAAATATGTTTGCTAACTGCAGCTGCTTTAACCCTGTGCAAACACGTTGGAGCTCATGGTGCATTCTTGAGATATTTATTTAGAAGAATAACACTGCTCAGGCAAACAGGAGTTCTAGAGCTGTGGGAAGTTGATGAATTTTTGGTGCCCCTCACTGAGTGATGAGTTCTGATTGTTTAAACAAATTTAAAAACTCATATACAAGTAAACACATCAGTACAGCTGAGTGTTTCTTCTCAATATTTACAAGTTAAGATTAATTCATTAAAATTATCTGTAGGACAGATGGACACAATATATTTCTGTTCTAGGTAAAGATACAAAAGGTACTTAAATCTAGAGGATTTAAGGGTTGTTTTACCACATATTTGGGTTGGTTTTCATAATAACCTTTGTGTCAAAGCCAGTGCACTCAGCTCAGACTTTTAGCTGCTGTACAGTGCAGTCATGCACACTGATTCTCCATGTATTTGTCAACGTTTAAGTAGTTGTACCACAGTAAATGTTGTAAGGAGATGGCAATTTAGTTCAGTCTGCAGTGCTGTCAGGGATTTCATCCCTCTGTGATGAAAGAATGCCATGAATCACTGTGCCAGTGTCCAGAGAAGAATAATACACCACCAAATGCACAAATATTAATTTCTTTAGCACCTCCTGCAGGCCCCTTTCTTCTTGCAGATTATCTCCTGCGTGTAAGAACAGACTTCACTTTGCAAGCTTTCAGCTCAAATCAACACAACGTTGCCTTGTATCTGCTCTTGGATATCTTAGGGAATAGCCACCTTTAATGGGAAGGCTCAATTTTGATACATTAGGTTTAAAGAGCACAAAACTGCAGCACTTACAGCAGGAATAAATCCCTTCTCTTTTCTCAGATCTGTGATTTTGAGCCATCAACATTTTATACTCAGAGTGGAATTTTATGTGCCTCCTCTCCTCTCCTCTCCTCTCCTCTCCTCTCCTCTCCTCTCCTCTCCTCTCCTCTCCTCTCCTCTCCTCTCCTCTCCTCTCCTCTCCTCTCCTCTCCTCTCCTCTCCTCTCCTCTCCTCTCCTCTCCTCTCCTCTCCTCTCCTCTCCTCTCCTCTCCTCTCCTCTCCTCTCCTCTCCTCTCCTCTCCTCTCCTCTCCTCTCCTCTCCTCTCCTCTCCTCTCCTCTCCTCTCCTCTCCTCTCCTCTCCTCTCCTCTCCTCTCCTCTCCTCTCCTCTCCTCTCCTCTCCTCTCCTCTCCTCTCCTCTCCTCTCCTCTCCTCTCCTCTCCTCTCCTCTCCTCTCCTCTCCTCTCCTCTCCTCTCCTCTCCTCTCCTCTCCTCTCCTCTCCTCTCCTCTCCTCTCCTCTCCTCTCCTCTCCTCTCCTCTCCTCTCCTCTCCTCTCCTCTCCTCTCCTCTCTCCACATTGGAATGTGTCTCCTGTCATTAATATCTTTATTGGGTGAATCTGTTTCTGGGTCAATGACACTTTAGCACTTGAACAGTGCAAAACTAGGAGCTCATCCAAGGGACTTCAAGGTCTCCACAAGCACTCCCACATGTCAGTGTGAGCTAAAATAATATTTATTTCCTAGCAAAAGGCATGGAAGAAGCTCAAATCTCCCAGCATGGGGTGCAGGAGGATACCATAATTTTAACAGGCACTGAAATGAAGTTGCCAGTGTAGGCTGTTGGCAGCTCCTCTTTGGTGCCTGCTGGCCTGGCCCTGTCAGCATCACTGAGAATTTTTCCTAGTTACTGGTTAGATAGCAAAAGATAAATTGTCAACAATCTCACTCCAGAATATTGTACAGCTTTGGCATTTTATTTCCAAGCAACACATATGGACACACGGTTTATTGCTCCTTTCCTTTTATAATTTCCCCCCCTTTTTTTTCATCCCTGAAGTTTTTAATGAGTAGTTTCCT
This sequence comes from Aphelocoma coerulescens, assembly GCF_041296385.1. Classification (NCBI taxonomy): domain Eukaryota; kingdom Metazoa; phylum Chordata; class Aves; order Passeriformes; family Corvidae; genus Aphelocoma; species Aphelocoma coerulescens. The sequence goes on along the minus strand of NC_091027.1, from coordinate 3,291,580 downwards.
TTTCTGAACTCAGTTTTCCTGAAGGCTTAATTCTGTGCTGCTCTCAGGATTAGGAGGAAGGTGATCTTATCTTGGGACTCCCATTTCTTTCCTCCAATGCTACTGTATTTATTAGTGCTGGGGAATAGAGTGGAGCAGGTTGAACATTATAAATAGCATCTCAAAGGATTATTTAGTTCAGCTTGGTGTGTGATAAAAGTTAATGGCAGTGAATTTTTTCCTCCCTACCTTCTAGCTTTTCACATAATTTAGGGAATTAGTTTTTCTTCTGGACCTTACCTTATTTTTCTCCTGACACAGCCTGCATTTCTCAGGAAGATGTAAGAAAAACTATTATGGGTAATGGATGTGCTCAGGGGCCCACCAGAGGAAAATGCTTCAGGAACTGAAAAGCCAACTACAATGATGGCCTTCATTTCTGTAGTCTTTGGTGGCAACATTTCTGCTTTTGTTACAACTTTATATCTATTTTTCATCTCAATATAGATCTCACTTCCCTTGCACTGTTGTTATGTCTTTTATTTTGACCAAGGGAGCTCATCCTTATACCACAGTGCTTAGATTCACTCAAGCTGAACCCCTGAGATTTCAAATCTTTTTTAGGATGGCAGAAAGCAGCCAGGCTAGGAGAAGTGTCTTCCAGATATGGAGTTACAAGAGACAGAATGAAGCTCCCTTTAACAAGCAACAAATTATTTCCTTTTCAAAATCTCCCATAAGAAGAAAAGAAAAAAGATTAAATATATATTTTTACTTTCCGTTGATTTAGTTCCTTTTGCAAAGTGAAGCTAACAAAGAGAGGCATTGCTGGAAACAAAAGGCAGTGATTTGTCACTGACACTTCATCGTTAATTGGGCTCCTATTTGGTCTGAAAGACTGAGGGGAGAGTAATCAGAGGAGACTGAAATGAAAAACCCAAAGTGAGTGCAGGAAAATACATCACAACTCCCACACACAGCCACGACTGCAGGAGGCAAAAAGCATCCTCTGGATCCGTGGGCGAGGAGCAGCCACTGACCATGCAGACAGATGCACACAGACAGGTCTATTTTAGGCCTGAGCTCTGGAAATTCGGGGTTTCTGGTCTGCCTTTGCCTCCTGCCTTGTGCAGCTTGGAGTGGGAGTGCTCTGAGCCAGGGTAAAACCCCTTGTTCCACATCTCCATGAGGAGAAAAGGTGGAAAGAGAAACGAAGGCAACATGTGCAGCCAAACCCAGTCTGTGACTTGTCAGCTCAAAATGGCTCATTTTGTAAGAAAAGGTTCACTTTGTGAGAAAGGTTTAGCCAGGATCATGAGGGTTATCAGTCAGTGGTTGTTTTACCATGGGAATAATGGGATTACACACAGGGCTTTCCTTGGAGTGGGTGCAGGTCTAAAGGGAGGAGACAGGGCGTGGGGTCTGCAGGACAGAGATAAGGTCCAGTGTGGTACCAGTGCTGCTCCTGGGAGGGGACAGCAGGGTAAACCTCCTCCTCTGAAAATCTGATTGTGCCCAAGAAACTGGGGAGCAAAGAATTGTCTCCAGCAGAGGTAGCACAGCTCCATCCTCAACAACTTACAGCAACAGGCAGTTCACCCCTACTTCACAAACAGATAACTGGGAGCAAAATTAAGCATCTTGCCAGAGGAGGGTCCATAAGTCCACCAGGAATCCCCCTTGCCCTTGCCTTCATCTATCTGCAGCCCTAGGAAGGCGTTTTTGGGTGCTGTCTTTTCAGCTGAAGCTGATGCAGAGCTAAGGAGCACACACACTGCTCTGTCTCCCAGGGAGATTTGTTGTCTCGTGCTACTTTTTCTGCTGAGATGAAAGAAAAGTCCATTGTTAATGAAATCTTGTGGCTCTTGTTTGGATGCAGAGGAACTTAATTTAAAAGTCCAAAGAAAATGCTGTAAACCAAAGTAGAAGCCTAGGGGTAATCTGATTATTCAAGATTTGGACAAAATATTAAATTAGTGAAGATGGAGTTTAGCAGGTTCTGAATTGTCACTTGAACAGCAGCTAGAAAAATAGCAAAACATCATCTCTTGCTGTCCTTAATTAGCTATCACATTGGAATATCAGGAAAAGACAGGCAAAGAGAGAAGGGGAAGGTCTGGGAAGGAGCACCAGAGCCAACAATCCACTCAATCCAAAAGATGTGACAGCAGAGTCTACTACAGGAACTCTGTAATCAGGCAGTATCCAGCTTCCTCCTGACCACAGCAAGCTAAAACTTCCTGAGATTTTCTGAATATCCAGCAAAGAGCCCTCAAATCAGTCTCTGACCCAAGGGGCCACACAGTGACTGCACCAAAGCTGGGAGCCAGCTCTCCAAAGCACCAAGCAGGTGTCTGAACCACATCAATATTCTTTTTTCTGGTGTGTGAACAAGCATTTTCCCTTATACAGAGGTTTAAGAATCACCAGGGTGACTCTATGGTACTCACAAAGTTGCTATGGTAATTTCACAATTAAACATCCCTGTAAATTCCCTGCCATGATCCTCACACAAATTAATACTTTTTGGAAGTGCATTTTCATTTAGTCAGGCTTTAATTTACGCTGTCACCTCACTGCTCTGGCTGTAAGAAGGATTCATGTGCCCAACAGTGAGAGCTATTGCTGCAGGTATTGTGTCACCCACCATGGATGGACGATACCTGCTGCTGGATCTGTCCCAGAGGGAACGTGTGGGGTGTGGGATGTGACTGGGGAAGGAAAGGCTCTGTTCTTGTTCAAAGCTGGAGTTGATCCCCTTCCAATGCAGCTGCTGAGCACCCTGATAACTAGGAAATCACAGTGTCCACAGGCTGGGAGGCTCAAGCCTGTTGCAGCTGCACCTCATGGGCCTGGATGACCCAGCTTCAACAATTGGTGATATCCTGAACTCTGACAGACAGGGCTCTGGGTGCTGCACTAAACAATGACACTGCCTTGCACTCACAGAATGCCAGGATGGCTCAGGCTGGAAGGGACCACATCATCTGGTCCAACCTCCCTGCTCAAGCAGGGTCATCCCAGAGCACTGGGCACAGGATTGCATCCAAATGGTTTTGGACAGGTAAGAAGTTCTTCCTCATGTTCAGGCGAAACTTCCTGGGCATCAGCTCCTGCCCGTTCCTCTAATTCCTTTCAATGTTTAGGATCATTGCTGCTCTGCTTCTCTTCTGTCCCACCACCCTTAACTGGTATCAATCCTGAGTAAGTTGCCTTCATTTTCACATCTTTTATCCCTTCTTTGTCCTTTATTTGTCATTTCCACTAGAAATCACCCCCTGCTGTCCCGCAGGCTGCAGCGTCCGTCTGGCTTGATCACATCAGATTTTTAGCCAAGTACTTCCCTGCTCCCTCCCACGTGGCTCCTCGTACTTCAGAAGAGTTCACCAATGTCCACATCACTGTTTTCAAGTCTTCCAGTTGCTGAGATGCTCTAAAATTTACCAGATTAGGTATCAGGATTATCATGTCTCCTACAGATGTGTTAGCCTTAGCTGTGCCCATTATCTATTAAGACAAAAGGCCATAATTTTTCCTGTTTGCACTAAATAAGAGGTGACTTTCTGAGCAAGAAACTCGAGGATGTGCACAAAGGAAGGAAAGGTTCTACTACGGAGAAGTTACAAAAGATATGAGAAGAAAGCAATTTGCATGAACTGGCTTCTACACAAATGTATCGCTTAAATTATGAATAAAGGAGTTTCTGAATGGATGAGCTTATGGAAATCTAAAACCACCATCCTTTTGCCTTTGCAATATTGCTGGAAGAAGCTAATTAAAATGCAAGCAACTTTCCAAATGGGAAAAAGGAGGGAAAACACTCTTTTGTTTTAATGAACTATTTTGTATTGCCACTGTTTGTTGCTACTCTTGTTTACTGTCCTGTATGTGTTGCAGCCCTCAAAACTACTGAAAAATCTCATGTGCTTTTTATAAGAGATTAGCTGGGGACACGAGACCTGCACTAACCTCCCTGCCTGGTGGTTGTGTTCCAGCACAGGCTTTTTGTTCTTTCCACAAGGGAAATGCAATCAGAAAAGCTGATCTTGATTTGAGTTTCAGATTGAAGTTGGCCTTTCTTCTTCCATCAGCCTCACAGTCAAGAGTATTTAAAACTGCTATGAGTGTGAGCAGAGGTGCCTCCAAATTTGAGCAGCCTGAGTGGGTTTGAGCAGCCCCCAATATTCAATATTGTCCCGTGCAGCCAATTACACACAATTCTGCATTAAAAAAAGTGTTAAAAAGCAAAATCAGAGTAGTGAAACTGTGTTGATCACTCCTACTCTGAGATTCCAAGTCATCCAAGAAATGTGAGATTCAGCAGCTTTGCCTTTGAATCCCTGAAACCAAACTGAGAAAATTTTCCCTGGATAGGAAAAAAGCATCATCAAAGTTTCAGAAGTGACAAACAAGCACAGCTTTTTCATTCAACTCTGAAGCTACCTGACATAAACATGCACTATATGCAAAGATTTTGCTGTATTTGGATGTTCTAGTGCCACATCTCATCTCTTCATTAGTGATAACAGTAAATCAGAACTCCTCAGGGGAGACTTTGGAGAATTGTGGAGATCAGCTCACCTTTCCTGGAGAAGAATGGATGACTCATTTCTGTCTTTTCTGTCTGTGTAATCTTCCATAAAAAGCATAGATGTGCATGTCTAGAATCACACAATCACCCTCCTTTAACATTTGCAATGTAATATACAAATAAATTTTATTTCTGCCACAGCTTGTACCTGTCAGCTCCAGGGCACCCACTGAGATGGCACCTGCAGGATCATGTTTTTGTTGAATTGAATTGGATACAATTGTAAAAAATATGTCAAAACCTCTGGTGCAGGTCAGCCTTATTCCCCTCAGGACTATCAAACCTATTTCTACATGATCTGAGGAGAGGAAGAAGAAGATCCTTTTTGTCCCCTCAGCTATGTGACATAACTGTGCTGGTAGGTGCTGACTTAAGGCAAAAATCCGTGAGTTTTTCTCCCAAAATACCACTTAATTACCTGGATTGATTCACTGTCCACTTGGATGAAAGGTTGGCAGAGAGGGATGGAGCTGAACAAGGCCTTCAGGCAGAACAGCCTAAATACCTGTGAACAGGGATACAAATAGGGAATATAAATATCCCTAATGTATAAAAATGGGGATATACATATCCCTAAACAGGGATGTTTGTCCCTGGACCTGCTCACTGCACACAACCCAGCTTGTGCAACTCTGCTGGGGCTCCTTTTTCCCATCATCTGGATTTCTGTCCTGCAGGATCCCTAATTTGAGGAATACACTGTCCTGAGGCCAGGGATAAAGGCTGTGCTGTGGATAAAGGCTGCACCTTGGGTGATTGCTTTTGAGCAGCATCCTGAGCTGCTGTTGAGAGCTGCAGGCACTTTAAAATACACAACCCCCAAACAGACACATCTATAACATTTCCAGCATTTCTAATTAAGTCAGTGATGGCAGTAAATTTCGCCTCAAAGCTTGTTTCATAACAAATCTCCAACTGACAGCACTGCACCTTCCGAAATTTTTTACCATCTGAGAAAAGGAATAGTTATTAGAGGAATAGTGTGACCTTCAAATCCTTTCAGAGCTTTGCAATCATGAACAGGAGTGTGCAAGGGTTCAGCAAATCTGCTCCTGCCTGTTTCCTGCTGTGCTGCAGTTTCGCTAATCAAGTATAATTAAAATGAAAAAAAGAAGCAGCAATACAATACTGTACATGTAGAAACAGTAATCAGGGAGGCAGCAAAGTCACTTTTATGCAGGGGTTTGTATCACACGCAGTGCTAAATGCTCCCAAGCTGTTGCTCACATGAGTGATGTTCATGGAAACAATCCCCTGTTTTTTCTGGGATTACCTGGCTGAGGAAGGATCTGCAGAATCCTCTGTGAGCGCTGACAGACACCTGGCTCTGTCACAATTGCAATTTTCGCGTTGTGATTTTGTGTTAGACCAAGTGACATTAAGATTTTAATTTATTTGCTTCTTTTTAATTAGGTGACGTTTGCCAGATGGGCTGCAGGAAAATTGGTGATTGTTGGTGATAGCTGGTTCTGGTTCCTGATGAATTCCCATAAAAGCCAAAAAAAAAAAAAGAAAAAAAGAGCTTCGATGAACACAAATGCAACTGAGTATTTTTGGTATCATTTGTTTTCCTTCAGATTTGCTAATAATACCAAATTACAATAATAAATATTTTAATTTAGTCATGGCATTAATCATTACCTTCATCCTCATCTCACGTCAGCTGTGACATTCAAATAATGCTCATGATTTAGTGGAATAACTCTGGATCTACACTGACACTCCCCAGTAAAAGAGCTCTACTGCAATAGGGTGTAAAATACATTTCTCTTTCCCACTTAAACCCCACTGGATGGGACCCTCCAGAAGGGAAAATTTAATTGGTTTTTGGACATGGCATTTCTGAAACTTTCCTTTATTATGTGTGCAACCCCAAAAATCCCAGTGTTCAGTGAAGTTGCTTTATTAATATTGATTTCTGTTTCACAGGTTGGATTGTTTTTTTCTTTCTGGTGTGGATGACCAAAAAAGTTCACACACAGAAAGCAAAAGCTTTAAAATAAAGGCTAATAAAGTAAAAAATGAAGGTTTCTAGAAGGATGTTTAAAATGAAGATTTCTAGAACTATATTTCTGTTTAATAGAATAGGAAACCAGCCTGCTAGATATTTAAATTTTTCAATCAGGGTAGCTGTTTTGCTCTTTAAAAAAAAAATTGAGATAAATTAAGCAGTTTTAATTAAGCTCATCTCATTTTCATAATCCTCCTTCTCACCCACACTCTGATGGAAGGTCAGAGAAATAACTGCGGAGGAACACGGCACTGCAAGAACAAGTTCTAATTATTGCAAAGGAAAGTTAAAATATTTTCTTTTCAAATACACTTATTTTTTTCTTCTCTTCTCTGCTTAATTTTGAGAGTAATTTCTCACTGCTGTTCCTGTTTTCCCCCAAGGCAGTTTGAGTTGATGGATGGCACAAAGTTAGGGGATAACAGCAGAATGAAAACAAGCAGCGGGGTGCTGACAATTACAGCATTATCAATATTGAGAGATTGCTCCCAGGATTAACATTCCCATTCCTCACAGACTGGAGGGCACCTTATCCCAGGGCTGGGATAACTGAGCTGAGCCATGTCTGCCCTTTCCAGGGATGTGCAGCCTCAAAATCCCACTTTCTACCCCAATCCACGAGCCTGCACTGATCTATGGACACAGATCTCTGCAGGTAAATGGGCTGCTGGCACTTCACAGGCATTTAGCTCCAGGTATAAATAAATATAAATTAACCTGACTTTCGTGTATTTTGTGCTTTGTTTATGAGCTAGTTTTTAATAAGGTTGTATTATTACAAAATGTTATTACAGATAACCTTTATTATCATTCCAGACTGTCATCTGAAGCTGTCTGGGCTCATATTTCATTTCACAGCTCCCATAACAATGATTGAAATCCTGATGTGTGCTTGCTACTGACTGACAGCTTCAGTTTTTAATGGAGCTATCAGAGAAGGGCTCTATCTATCAGCTTGCCCTTAAAAGAAAGCAACAGGAGGACTCAAATCTTTGCCTTTCTGTGGGTCCAACATGGTGACAGAAGTAAACATGGACTTTTGTAGGACATGGTGCTGAAGAAATCATTCCTTTGTTTTGCCTGATTTATCTCTTGGCTAATATTTTGGTTTTTTTCCAGATAAAATTCTGCTTTTGAGGAGAACTCAGGTGTTTATTGAGTGGGTTTTTTGCAGAAGGGTGAGAAAAGAACTGCCAGTGAGTAATGAGGTGATGCCCCTTTCTGCAGTGATGAATAAACCTTGCCTAGAAACGTCAGGGAACCCACGCAGGCAGGAGCAGAGCAGCTGCCAGGAGTTCAGGGGGAGCAGCTTCAAGAGAGAGCGAGCCCAGCCTCCAGCTCTGCAAGCGACTGGGCACTGGATGAGGGCTGCAGGTCTCTCCCTTCCTTGAACTCAGCTTTTCCCCCTTCCTTGAACTCAGCTTTTCCCCCTTCCTTGGCATTATTTCCTGCTTGGGTATGCCAGGTAACATCACTGCTGTGCACATTTGGCAATTCATTCACACCACTAAAATAAAAAGTCCCCAAGAATGCCAGGGAGGTTTTATCTTCTCCAAAGCTTGCAAAGTTCACTGCACTTACCTGCCCTTCTTCCTTTTTATCAAAAAGCAGGGAATATTTATTTCTTTATGTCTTAGAAGGCTTTTTAAGGTCTAGTACATGATACAGACTAGTTTAAACCCCCACAGAACAGGAAAAAGCCCCCTGCCTTGCTGGCATTTACTCTGAGGCAGAGGATTTGAGGTGAAATAACTGTTCTGCATGCTCCTACAGCAGGCAGCATGTCCTGAGCCCTCAGCAGGTCTCAAGGCTCCATTGGAATTGGTCCTTCCTGACCAGCTCAGCAGTTCAGGGAACACCTGGAACAGGGAAGAGCAGCAGCCCCACACAGCGCTGAACTCCCCGTAACATCAAAGTGATAATTTCAGACTTCAAACCCTTTGAGAGGTTGGGGAAATTAAGACAGACGTTCCAGCCATCCCTCACACAGTCAGGTCTTTTCAAATCTCTTATTCTTGAGCTCAGGGAAGGGCACAAGCCTTAACCAGTTTCTCAGTTTGTGTCACAACAATCCAATTTACTCAATGAGGCATCCAGGGCTTTAATACTTACTTGAGTGGCAGTTTCCATCTCAATGTTTTTCCACTGGCCAGGAAGCAGAAATCAGATGGTGCAAGGAGCCCAGAGTGCTGGCAAGTTTTGCAGCAAGCTGTGTTTGCATTAGTGAGTGTAAATAGGTCTCTGGGAGGAGGCATCAAACATCGTGCTTGTGGTTTTTCCCTCTGTGCAATTAGCTGGGAGGGGAGCACAGATGTTCTGCACAGAACTCCCATCAAATTTAAAGATGCAAAATTGTTAGGGTGGCTCTAATTAATTTTCTGCCTCAGTTTAAATGACATCTTTATGTTGTAGCACTGTGCAGGATGGTCTGAAACGACTGGACCAAAATTGCTCACTGAATTTTGCTGCATGAAATGAATTTGGCCTGTTCTGATGAGCACGTGCAGAGAGGATCTCATTTAATTGAGTCCCCTGATAAAAGATTATTTTCCAGAAGACATTACTGCGAAGTCTGGTGCGTTTCTGTTGTTTAATGCTGTTGTAATTTGTCCTAATTTATTCTCATTGTGCTGGTGGAAGATGGAGTGTTTTCACAGGCCCCCTCACATCTGTAGTGTTTACAGGAGTGTATCAGCCAAATCTAATCTGTTTGGCCACAACAGAACAGACCAGAAGTGGTTTCATCTCACTTTGTCTCAGTGCTTGGTTTTACTGGTGAGTGGCTCTTGAGGCAGAACCCCTCAGAGTGCAGGGCTTGGATATTCCATGTCCAAACGCTGGACTTGATGACCCTGGGGGTCTTCTCCAGCCTAAATGATTCTATGGCTCTGTAGAGGAAATAATTCTTTGGTATAATTAACAAAAAAATTGTTCTATTGATCCACAATTGGTTTGGTTTTTTTTCTCTTACCAGCCTGTCTGGTTATAGAAGAAGAAATGATCCTTGGTGTGTTGGAACATTTGGGTTGTATTGAAAGAGTGTTTGACAGGCAAGTTTGATGCTGAGATTGTAATAATTTATACTGACCTGGTACTTGTTGAGAGAAAACTCAAATGCGAAATGTGCTTTGCTTATTACAAGGTTTTTAACCAGCACCTTGCAGCCCCATGGGAATCTAGGGGCTACTTTCAGAACAGCAGCAGAGATTAAGGAAGGAAAAGCAACAGAAGACTAAAATTTGTTAGGCCAGATTCCACATCTTTAGAGGCCCAGGATGCTGTGGTTTACAAGAATAAGATTTCACACTATAGGGTCTCACTTTCTTCAGAAGTGTTTAGGAAAACAGACCCATAAAGTTGGTAATTACAGGCTATTTACATATCTTTAGTTGCACTTCAGGCATTTGTAAATTGAAATGTGTCGTTATTCTGACTCAGTACTCAACATTCAAAGGGTGCCTTATCCATCCTGAAAAAGAGTGTGATAACCCTGTTCTGTAGTAATCCCCCACCACGTAATTCAAACATAACTAAGCAGCATCTTTTTGCTACAAATCTGCGGGAGGATGTGGGAGCGAGATGAGGGTACCCCTCACCCTCTTGGCAATCTAATTCTTTATCCAAACAGAAATCCAGGGGTTAATTGAGGAGGTTTATATAAATAACACAGATAAATGCTCTTGTTCTTAAAATGCCACAAAGTTTTGCTTGAGGTGATCCTTGAAAATCAAGAGGAAAAATAGCAGCGGCTGTTTTGCCTGGAGCTGGAAAGTCAGTGTTCCGAAAAAAGTGTCAGGGAAAACGAGGGGAAAAGAGAGGAAGGTGGAGAGAGGCAAAACTGCAGCCCAAGTGTGCAGTGCAAGCTCTGCCAGAGCCAGCACTGTGCGTGGCTACCAAAAAAAGCTTTGCAGGGGGTTGTGAGGAGGAGATATTTTCATGTGTGGGGATGCAAGGAGGAAATCAGCTCTGCCAGGCAAGCCTGGGCTGCTCCAGAGCAGCTCGGAGCATCCACGCCTCACTGCCCTGCGAGCCCATCAGGGAAAGGATGCTGCAGGAGCAGCCAGGGCAGAGACCCTTGCAGCTGAGGTCTGCATTGCTGAGGATGCTAAATTTAGGTTCTGCAATGCAGGAGGAAGCCAGGCGTGAGGATTGCTGGGGATGGGTCACTGCCTGTGCACGCAGAACTTCTGGCTGGGCTTTTTTGTTGAGCTGTTGGGTCAAAGATGGAGAGTTCTCAGGGAGCAACAGTGCTGGGGTTAAACTCTGCTGCAGCCCTGCCTTGGCTTGTGCCACTTGGCAGGAGAGAGACAGAAAAAACACCGAGGACATGCCACACATGAAAAGGTCTTAGACATTGTTCTCTGTAAGGGGTTAAGGAGGGTGCAAGGTTTTCTTTCAAAGCTATTAAACTTTGATTATTATGAGTGGAGGGAAATATTTATCATCTTGCCTTTATTTCCCCTCATTTTGTCAAGATATGGTGAAATCTTTGGTGGTTTTTTGTCAAAGATTAGGGTGACCGTGCTCATCCTGAGGATGAAAAATCTTCTGCTCAGCACAGACAAAAGGGGTGCAAGGGTGAAAGCTTTGGCAGCAGAAATCTTTGCAGCAACTTTTTGTTTTCAGGTTAATTCATGCTAAAGGCCTTGAAGACAAGAATTCTCTGCAGTGCTCACTTTCCTGTGCAGAAAGGAAAGTTTCTTTAATTAAACTCATCTCAGAGGCTTTCTTGGAGGTCCCAGAAAAATCCCAGTGTCATCATGGCTGTGAGAAGCTTCCTGTGGAAATTTGTGAGGTCCCAGCATTCTTCCTAATCCCAAAGCTTTTCTTCCAATTTGTCCTACTCCACAGGATCCTTAAAATGCACTAGCATTCCTTGGGAATTTGGAAGTCTGCACTAGCAGGCATCCATGATGTGTGCTCTCAGTAATCTACTTTCCCTATCCACTACTCTGGACAAACTCTTGGACTCTCAGACTCTCAAACTGAGTGTTTTCCATCAGATCTAGAGTCATAAATACATTTTTTTTGGCCACCAAGATCCTTCTGGGGCTATATTGCACCATTCTGAGATTTGGCTTTGCATCCTCAGTAGCACAAACAACTCCACAGCCCAGCCAGGCACAAAGGTTCAGGAGGAATCTCGTGGCTGACAGGCACAATGTGGGAAGAGTCCAAAATGACTAAAGAGCCATTTGCCAATGAATTGCTGGTTTTCATGAATGCCCCAAACCAGAAGAATCCCAAATGACGTCTGTGAGTACAATCATTTGACCCAGCCCACAGACACAGATGGGGACTGAGGAACACTCGCCAAATCTGTTCAGAAGGCAGATGGAGATGAAATTAAATGATATCAGCTAACTCACTCCGAACACAGAGCTGGAAGTTAGCTTTGCATATCCTGAAATTCAAACCTAGGAACTCTCTGCTTTGCTAGGCATTTGTCAAAGAAACTGCTGAGAGTTTCAGACAGTCCTTCATTTTCACAGGCACCTGCAGCAGGAGAAGTTGTGCACTAAAGGCTTTGGCTGGTTTTGCAGCCTTTCTTGCCTTAGCTAGGAGCTGCTCAGTGAAATATCACCACAGTGGCTGTTCTGATGCTTAATGCTGTAGTGGCAACAATAAATATCACCACTAAAAGCAAGTGGCTTATTTAAGAAAAAAATGGAGGGGGAAAAAGCACAGTCTAAAATGTAAAGAGTGGCTCTTTTTGCACCTGAGGCACAATTTAGGCTGATTTTAAGCCTGCTACAGGACCGTATGTTGTACCCTCTGCATCATAAAAGTCTCAGACCCTCCTTTAGTTGTGTTCAAGACACTCTTAAAGGAAAGGAATGTCACATTTTTATGACCAAATCAAGTTATTTTAGTTGAGGACTTTGTACAGCATTTTCTGGGCTGCCTGGAAAGGTGGGATGGGAGTTCAGCTATCAGCTAATTAATTGTCCTAATGCTACTGCCATCCCTCTGTCCCTCAGGGGAGGTGGCAGGTTGTGGAAAGGGCTGTTTGCTCTGACAAACCCTGGCTGAGAAAGGATTCTTTGGTGTCAGGCCACCCTTCACGGCACTAGAAAGAGGTCCCAGCTGAAAAGGAAAGAGATTGAGGACAGGACTTCAAGGAATATCAGGGAGAAGCTGTTGAGTGAACAAAGTTCCTATAAGAACAGAATTAGCAATTATTTTTTTTCCCTAGAAATGTCCCTTTCTGAAGCACGCGCCTTGCTGTCACAGATTTTAACTTCTGAGATCACCACGACCCAGTGCACGGCGTAGACATCAAACATCAAATGTTCCTCTGGAATTTCTTGAAAGAGTTATTTTTTTCCCACTTAAAAAAGTTTCTGCTTCTCCCCCTCATCTGCTCCTACATCCCTTTCCTAAAATTGCTTGTGGCTCAGAGAAAAGCTTGCAGCCACTTGGAATTACTGCAGAAAACTGATGGAATTAAGAAGGAACACTGTTGCTTCTATTGAGTCCACAATATGGGAACAACAGGTTTCTTTTAATCTGTGGGTGCAACTTCACCTGCTCACACATTTCTGCCCATGAAGCCACATTTTCCCATAATAAATCAATGGGACATCAGGGAGACCTCCTCTGGCATGCTCAGGTACAAATGTTTCTTTCTGGAATTAGTGAGTGTCCACAACGAACAAAAGAAGGAAGGAAAAGGAACTAGAAGAGAATTTGAGAAGGTTTTTTCTCTGCACTGGCCCATATCAGAAATAACAATTTTATTTCATTTGTTCCTGAGAGAAGAGCACCTCAAAGTGTGTCTCCTCTGTTCTTCTTTTTAAGGTCCAATGAGCCAAATGAATCTCAATCAACTGCTGTATTTACAGAAAGGACACATTTGGCCCTTTATATGTATTTACAATGAGAAAAACAGCCCATAAACTGCCCTGCAGATTCATGGAACAGAGACAAAAAGGAGAAAGCAGCACAATAAATCTGTGTTCTGTATCTTTCCATGCTGGGACATGGGAACCTTCCCGATTTATGATGGATGGGCACAACAGTGCAGGCTGGGAAATCCCTCGCTGGTGGCTGCTTTTATCTTTCCTCCTCACCTGTGATTCTCCTCCCCTCAGGCTCTGGGGAGCTCCAAAGCTTGGGCTGCTTCCTGCAGAGCAGGGATCCCTTTTCCCATGGAGTGGGCAAAGCTGTGGGAGCAGGGTCTGGCTCAGGGATTTATCAGGGAGAGATCCTGTGCCAGCCCCGAGCCCAGCGCTGCCCAGCCAGGGATTTATTCAAAGCTCTTTGTAGCAATTCCCATGTTCCAGGAGTGGATGAGTTTATTTGTTCAGGTTGCTTTGTGCCTTTTCCATCTCTGGAGCAGGTTATCCAACTGCCATTAACATGAGGATGGAACTGGAGCTCTCAGCAGCGCCGTAAATCAGGGATTTAATCTGGAATTAACACAACCCCCAAAAAAGTAAATCAGTCATAGTTAGCAGATTTACCTGATATTGTGTGATATTTATCTCAGAACAAATACTTCTACTCTGACATCAGAGTGTTGCTTTGAATTTATGCTGGTTTAAAAGCTCTGCAGTAATTAATGGGTCTAATGGGAATTGTACCTTGATTTTTTTTTCCTGGAGGTTTGTTCATTCCCTTCTTTTATTCCTTACAGCTCAGGATCTGAATAGGCTTCTGAATAATTTGTATTTGTTATGTTGCAATGACATAGGGTCAGTAAGGAACATCAAGAAGAAACAATGACATGAATTTTCTACAGTTTTAATAAATGTAGAATGCATTTCTTAGTCCCCCTTTTTTTTTTTTTTTAAATAAAACTATATATCAGAGCCCGCATGTTTGTGAAGTTAGGTGAGTGGAAAATGAAGAAAAAGTGATTTTTTCATCTGTGTATTTCTTTCTAGCAGCTATTCAAGTAGAACAGTTAATTTTCTTCTTTTCTGCTTGGGACCCAAGGTATGCACTTGGTACTTTTAAGTGGAACCTTGCTCCTAATCTCTAAACAGAGAGGTATAAGGATTAATTCAAATAAATTCCCTGAGAAAGAGTTACAGGGTTTGAAATATTAAAAAATCTATATCCAATTATACACAAGTTGTAGTTTTGAAACACACCAAGGGTCAAGAACGATATTGCCACAAAACATAAGTAATTCTACTTATTCCCTTTTGTTTGCAGGGAGCTTCCTTATCAGAACAGGATTATCAGTGATAAATTCATTTAACTGAG